>NC_142026.1:100954646-101268396 GCF_982192425.1 Myodes glareolus
CACTTAGATTCCTTTCCTTTCATATATGTATATATTTTAGGCAGCTTCTACTGTAGCAGTGTTCCCTATATCCACTCAAATGGCCCTAACTGTTAATTGCCCTCCATTTCTTCTCCACCTCCTACTCTGCTGATCGTCTCCCTCCAGTCTCCCCAGTCTCCCCCGTCTCCCCATAACTACATATCTAGTTTGTCTTCCTTGGGATAGTCTCCCTTCCCCCACTGTCGCTTACCCTATATCTTTCCTCTGTGGCTACATGGATTGTAGTATGACTACTGAAGGCTTAACAACTAACATTTTTTGGAGTCTGGGTTACCTCACTCAGGATGAGTATTTTTCAATCATTTACCTGAATATTTTATGATTTTTTAAAAAACTGTAGAGTAGACACAAAAAGAGGAATATGGTATGCACTCACTCATAAGTGGATTCTAGCCATAATTAAAGGTCTTTGAGTCTATTATTCGTGATCCTAGAGAAGCTAAATAAGAAGGTGACTCTGAAGAAAATCATGTAGTTATTCTCCTGGATATTGGAAGTAGACAAGATTGCCAGGCAATCTTGGGTGCACGGGGAGGGGGGGAGGGTTAGAGAGAGGGGAGTAGGGGAGGATTGGGGAAAGCTTGGGGGATTGGGATGGAGGGAAGGGAGGAAGGATGGATATGGGAGCAGGGAAGTATATATCTCAACTAAGGGAGCCATTTTAGGGTTTACAAGACACTTGATTCTAGAGGGGTTCTCAGGCCCAAGGAGAGATCCCCAGATTGTTCCCTGGACAGCAGAGGAGAGGGTGCCTGAACTGGCCTTGGCCCATAATCATACTGATGAATATTTTGCATATCACCATAGAACCTTCATCTGGTGATGGATGGAGATTGAGACAGAGACCCACATTGGAGCACTGGACTGAGCCCCCAAGGTCCAAATAAGGAACAGAAGGAGGGAGAACATGAACAAGGAAGGCAGGACCATGAGGAGTGCATTCACCCACTGATACAAGGGGACTGATTTAATGAGAACTCACCAAGGCCAGCTGGACTAGGACTGAATGAGCATGTGATCAATTCTCTGAATGTGGCTGGCACGGGGACTGTCTGAGAAGCCATTGATAATGACACTGGGTCTTGTTTCCTCTACACGTACTGGCTTTTTGGGATCCTGGTCTGTTTGGATGCTCACCTTCCTAGACCAGGAGGGAGGGGGAGGAACTTGAACTTCCCACAGGACAGGAAACCCTGACTGTTCTTAGGGCTGAAGAGGGAGGAGGAGGAGGAGTGGGAGGGTATCGGGAGGAGGGGCAGAAGTGGAAACTTTTATAAATTAATAAAAAAACTGTAGAGTAACATTCTATTGTATAAATGTACCACATTTTCATTATCCATTTACCTCTTGATGAACATCTATGCTTTTTCCAATTACTGGCATTATGATTATAGCAACAGTGAACATGAATGAGCAAGTGTCTCTGTAGTAGGATGTATATCCTTTGGGTATGTGCTAAGAATGGTACTTGAGGTAGTTTGATTTCTATCTTCCTGAGGAACTACCACACTGAAGTGGTTTGCACTTCTTTTAGCAATGGATGATGTTCTCCTTACTCCACATCCTCACCAGCAAGATCTGTCATTTGTTTTTATTGATTTTGGCCATTCTGACTGATGTAAGATGAAATCTCAAAGTAGTTTGGATTTGTATTTCCCAATTGACTAAGTATATTGAATATTTCTCTATTTCTCAGCCATTTGTGTTTCATTGTTTGAGAACTATTTAGCTTTGTATCCTATTTTAAAATTGGGTTGTTTGCTTTCTTGATGCCCATTTTTTACTTCTTTATATATTTTAGATATCAACTCTCCATTAAATGAGTAATTGAGAAAGATTATTTTCCCACACTGTAGCCTGCTGCTTTATTAGAATGACTGTGTCTTTAGCCATACAGAAGCCTTTCAATAGAAATTATTGTCATTAGAATATGTGTTGCTCTCCCTGGTATCCTACAGTAGTTTCTAAAATAAATACTCACAGGTTTATTTTCCTTTGGAGTAACTCCTCAAGCATCATTTATTCTGTCTTTGTAAGTATCTGTTGAATTCACAGGGGGACAGGAAAATCTGAATTTGTGATGTAAACTGCGTTGTAAACTGAACTTTCCCAGCCTATTTGTTGCAGAGGTGGAAAATTTCTTGTAGTTCTGCACACATAGTAAAAGACACGAAAGGTCTCTCTTTTCCTCTTTCATCTGAGTGCCACATGGCTCAGCTCCTTGGCAGCACAGATCTCAGAATCAGATGGGCAGCGTGGGCCAGGCAATCATATCCTCTGTGTCCTTGCTGGTTATCAAGTGATTGATATCATGAGAAATCACACTCCAGCTGGGCTTTGCAGAGGCCTACTTGATCTACATAACTGACTTAAGAACAGACACTGAAAAAACATTTTTTAAAAAAAAATTTAGTGTGAAAATAAAATCTCTACTGATTCTCATATGTATACTGCTAAGTAAATAAATTGATGATTACTAAGTAGTATCTAGAATCAGGAAAAACCAAGTAGCTTAGAGCGAGAAACCAACTAGGGCCTTCACTGTCTATTATTAATAGTTGAGTCAGTATTAATAGTTTGTTGCTGTAATAATCTATTCACTACAAAGATGTTTATTGTCTTAGGTCAGGGCTCAACTGTCCCATTTAGACCTCTCTGGAATAGTGTGTCTAAAAGAGAAGACGGTGAACACTATGTGTGTGTGGCGGCGGGGGGGGGGGTTCACTATCATCACATAAGTTTTATTTATTTATTTATTTTTTTAGTTTGGATGAGAGAAGAAAGAAAGAGAGAACTTCAGCGTTCCTCTGGAATTACTCCTCAGTTTTGATAAGTGACGGTAGTGATTGATGCCCCCACCACCGTACCACTGCTCCAATGCTCTTGGTTAGGCCATTGACACTTGCCCGTCCTTAGTCACAAGGATGAACAACTAATCTACCTTGAGCTTCTAAGATGTGAGCAGACCATTGGTGATGCTGGAGGATGGAAAATGGTGAGGAGTATTCCGTTTGGTTTTCTGTTATTTGCCTGAGAGTCATGGTATAAAGAGACAAAGTCAGAATTCATTCTGCCAGCCCTATTAGGAGAATCTAAAACTGCCAATTTTGGAGGCCTTATTATAGAAAGTCAAGCAGAGAACTATAAAAGAAATAAAAGACCTTTGCTCCTACCATTTAAGGCATTGCAAATCAAATCTTCTCCAAATTTTGTTTGTAAGACATATGTGTATACATGTAAATATATATATATACATATATATATGTATATATGATTTTCACAATAGCTAGTGAATGTGTTTAACACACATCTCAGTCTGTTTTACTAAGCATTTGTTGTTGTTGTTTCTTATTGGTGATATAGTCAAAGAATTATTACCTAGACAATAGAGAATCAAGCGCTTATTTATCAAAGAGAACAGTGTATGTATTCACGTACACTAGACTGTTGATCATGAAGAAATTTTATCACTTACTAATGGTGTGTGTGCTTTCAGTGAGTGGTGTGGAGTGTGACCCTGGTAGCAACAGATGCTTGGTTTCAATGACTAAGCCACAGACAGACAATCATGTACGAGTTTAGTGTTTTATTTAGGGCCTAACTTATCCATTTTACACCGTGAGATTCTGAGACATTATGAAAATCTACTTCAAAGCCTTAACTCGCCCTAATAGCAAATGACAAGAATTACTGACATGCTTGCTCCTTCTGTCCTCAACAAAGGGTCAGCAATGTCTGCTGAAGAGCACAGATGGCAGCAGCTGCAATTTCCCCAATTTTCTATAATTTCCTTTGACCTTTGATCTTCAAAGGCACAAGGACAGTGTCCTTAAAAGCGGCATCCCCCCACCTAGATAAGCTGTACTTCTGTGCTGCAGTAAACCTAACATAACCTTTGTCTCGTCCCCTTGACGCTCCTGTTCCAACTGCAGGGATGTCAGTGACTTCACCCTATCAGCAAGTTCCTTCACATACTTCTATTTACACCCCAGAAAACTAGTTCATTCTTGGTTTGGTTTCTTCCCTGCAACACACCATTGTGAAGGCCAGCTTGGAAACAGATTTAAGGATTTTCTTTTGAAAGCTAGAACTTGTGTCTAATTTTTTTCAGAGAATAAGCCTCTATCATTTCAGATCTGATTGTCTGATTTAGTCTTGGAGTCTCAAGCAATGGATACATGGTTGGAGGGAAAAAGTCTTGGAAAGCATTCACTTGATGTTATCAAAGTGTAACTCTGGCTCACAGTCCAGGCCTTCTAATAGGTCCAATTAGTAGATTGAGTTACCTGAATTGGCTTCCTCCATCTTTACCCTTCTCTCCCATCCATCTTTTGGTAAAAGTTGTATAAACTTGTTTCTCATAGATTCAAGTGATTGGCCACCTGATCCCCAGCTGGTGGTGCTCTGTTGGGAGGTCCTGGAACTTCTAGGAAGTGCTGTATTTCTGGCAGGCCTTAAAATTTACCTGTTTCCGGTCTCATCTGTTTCCTGACCTGCTGAGATGTGAGGTGCTCTTCTGACATATGAAGTCTAACACTCCTTCTCCACCATATTAGACAGGAGCTGTAAATTAAATAAAAACTGTTCTCCTTTAAGATTCTCCTGCCAGGCATTTTGTCACAGTAGTGGGAAAAGTTAATGTGCCTTTCAGTATCTAAAATATCAATAGAACCCTACCACTTCACCATAAACACTTCTTGACCTATTTGTGAACGTGGAGTCCCATCTCTAATACTTTTTGTTAAACACCAATTGCAGTTTATAGTAAAAAAAAAAGTTGCCTCAGTTTCTCAAAGCAATAATTTGAACTAACCATGAGAGTCCAAAGTCCTGTTAATAACAATAATGAAAATAATAAAATAACTTTTCCACATGGGCTCCACATTTTCTTCTCATGCCCTAAGTTAAAGTATTTCAGACAGTTTCCACTTTCTTATCTGGCACCTCATTGCTCTCTTATTTCCTAATGTATTTCCAAGACCCCATTCTAGTTTGCTTTATGTTATTATAATAAACACCAAAAGCAACTTGGGCAGGAAAGGGTCTACTTGGCTTATTTATTCACCTCACAGTACATCATTGAAGGAAGTCATGGCAGAAACTGAAGCAGAGACTATGGAGGAATACTGTTTACTGCCCTTGTTTCAACGCCTTGCTTAGGCTGCTTTCTTATGAAACCCAGGGCCACCATCCCAGGGGTGGTACTGACCACCATAAGTTGCCTCTCTCATTAATCATTAATCAGGAAAATACCATCAGATATAATTAGAGAGTATGCTGCTGGAGGGTCCCGTTTCCCAGGTGACTCTAGCTTGTTTCAAGTTAACAAAATTATATCCCCACAAAGTCAAGTCCATGTATGACTTCCAAATCTCCATCAATTATTTTACTGGAAGACAAATCCCAAATGTCAAACATCTGCTTGGCCATTTGCAAAGTTCTCCTCACTGGGTTCCCGTTTCCTAGTCTCTCCCTTTTCCTCCTCATTGATGGGTGATTCTTCCAAAACTCTTCTCAGAGCATCTGTGCACATTCTTTCCCTGTCAGTTCACACAATAAGGATTTCCTAACATCAGCTTTTGGCACTTCAGAGCCCCCTCAATGTTGACTCTTAGTACTGGTACAGAATAAGGATGAGTCATTCTTCAGCACCACCTACCTTGAGAGACACCCTTTCGCCTCTGCCCATGAGAGGTCAGCCTCAAACCTTTGGAAACCTCTTTCTTCAAGCCTCTCATTGAAAGTACCCTTTCATTTTTGTTTGTTTGTTTGTTTTTGAGTTTTTTATCAAATATTGACTTGTATTTATGTGGATTGCTTTTTGTAAGTTCCTTAAGATTCAGTAATTCATATTTTTCTTCTCTTTGCAGAGAGCACACTATAGTAAAAGTTAGTGTCTATAATAAAGACACTGAATAGATACACTGAATAAATCTCAGATTTATTGCTAATTTTATACAAGTGCAGCCAGGGCACAGCTTACAGTACTCTACAATGTTTAACTTCTGTCACAGATATTTGACTTTTCTAAGTGGGAAGGCATTTGCTCCCACTACTCTGTATATATAACTCTGTGCAACACCAGACTGAATTAATACGGGACATGTACCATGGATATCTTCCTAATATACATGACTCCCTTATGATGATACAAATGATTTTGCAGGCTGCATCTCCCACTAAATAGTAGGATGATATTGATCATAGTACATGATCTCTATGCATATGTTTTCTCGCTTGAAGGGGGAGAATAAATTCTAGACTGGTGTTGTAAAAAAATAAGTAGCATAGTACTATGAAGTAGAGCCATAGAGGAAGTGCTTCATACACAGGAGCTGCTATGAACATTGTCTATGATGTCTATTTATTTCTTAGTCAAAATGTGTTCTTTCCTACCAAATGAGACACATGAAATTTTATGTGACTCTGGGCATGACTGCATTTTTAGATTCATTATGTTTTGTGTTCCCTGATTTTAACCACTTGCTGATAATTCTATCTTGCTTTGAATCACAAATTCTGCCATGATGCCTATTCATCAAACTGTAAAAGGACAGACACACTGGCAATAAGATTTTCCTTGCGATACAGACTAGTTCTGCTTGGGCAGCACAGTCCCACCCAGGTCAAGTCCCGATTTTTATTGAAGTCTCCTGATAGACACATTTTGCTCTATTCCTCTATCTTAGTGAATTACACATATATGGTAGAATGTTGTATAATTAATAACAAGGTCAAATGAACCCCTAAGCCATCTTTCTAACTTTCTACAGTGGGTGGTCTGTGCAACAGAGGTCACTAATTTCATACCTATCCCATTGCCGTGTTAGGCCTAACTGCACAGTATTTAAGCTTATGTCTATATAGTGATTTTCAGATTAGAAAGCATTCTTACCACGTATCAATTTCCAGTTTTTCCAAAAGCTCAAGGAAGGCAAGAAAGATAGCATAATTCAGAATAGTGAATGAAAAAATAAAAACCAAGACTGTAACAGAACAACTTACACGCAATGACATGACTAATGTTCCACTACATAGCTGTAGTTTTCATAGGGAGAGAAATTTTTTGGGGTTGCTCTATTTTTAAATTTGGTAATTCAGAAACGAAACTATGAATCCTTTCTTAAGTCATTTGAATTTTACTCATGTGAAAATGCCTCTCTGAAGAGTCTCGATTCTAGAGGGCCGAAGAATGAGATAAGTAAAAGAGACAGAACATCTGGGGAGACAGCTCCGACAGGAGTGAGAACTTGAGCTTGGATCCCCAGCACCCAGCAATGGGGAGGCAGAGGCAGGTAGATCCCTTGAACCCATTGATCAAGCCAGTCTAGCTGAATTAGTGAGCAACAAATTCAGCAAGAGATTTCATCTCAAAAACCACAATGGTGAGCAACCAAGAATGACTCTCAACATTAACTGATGGCTTCCATAAACACACACTTGCGCATGTACTTGCACACACACACAAATATGTACACAAAGCACACACATGCACGCACAATATTTAAACATTTACTTATTTATCTATTTATTTATATATGTTTATTTATTTTTGAATCAGAGGTAGTCATAGCCCTGATCTTTCTCTACATGTCAGACTGGCCACAAATTTCCAGAGATCTGCTTGATTCTGACTCCAGCAAGCTAGGATCAAAGATGTTCACCATTGTGAACTTTTATTTTGAATAACAAACAGTAAGGCAAACAAAAGTTTCTGTTCTTTACTCCTGGCAAGAACTAGATTGAGATTTTTCTAACTCTGTCAAAATATGTTATATGTGAAATTGAAAGAGACCTTTTCTTCCCGAGATGTCCTGAGGCTGACACACACAGTGGAAAGAATGCTAACATTGCTTGCTGTTGGTTTTTGAGGCACTAAACCAGGCAACCTGATACTGTTGCTGGGATCTTCTAACTCAACCAAACTAGTACATGTTAATTAGCGAACTCATTATATATACTTGTTCAGAATAGAAAAGGATGTATTTTTTCTCTTTTTAATAATCCAATCTAACTTCAATGTTTGCTAATGCTTTAAATATCTTAGCCCCAATCTAGATATACTAAACTATATATTAATTTCTGTCTGTAGTTTTAAGAAGCTTACCATAGAGAAAATACTTAATCTCTGTTATTATAAATGTCTATGACATATTTTTAGACTAAATTGTTCCCTTTTGGTGGATTTTGCCCCTTAGCTCTTCTTATGCTTTTCTGAGGCATCCTAAGAAGTCCATGGTCCTGTATGGATAGAGAATACTCACCTTAAGAGGAGGCTCTGATCTTGGTCCAACCTCAGAGTCCAGCTTAGCTGTGTCCACATAGCAGCTGTTGGGTACTGTGTCTGTGTCCGGACTGTGGCCTCCCCTTGTGGCCTTTGTGACGGGTCTGCTCTTCTGGGGCTCTGCTCTTTCCTGGGTTTTCACTGAATCTTTCCAATGCCTCGGTGGCCCAGGAAAAGCTCTAACTTTCTCTTTTGAATGTCAGAAAAACTGCTTTTTAGCAGTTCGGGGTTTAAATTTTTGAACTCAGTATTTGGCGTTTAGAATGCCTTGCGTTTTTCTTTAGAAAACTGTAGCTTGGATCCAAGCTTCATAGCTTGGATGAAGTTTTTAGATAAGGGTCAAGTGCATGGCCTGGGTTAAGCCACTGAAACAGTAGCTTTGTTTTCTTGAATGACTGGAGCCTTGGGAGTTTAAGCAGGGTTTTGGTTTTTAGAGGGGTAGTCTAGTGTTTTCCTGTTGCCGATTTGATGACTGTAACAAATAAAATTTTTATGCGTTTATTAAAAATCAAGTTAAATGGGAACTCTGTATTGACATCTTATTATTACTTCTTTAAAAATTGTGACATTGAGAACCGAACCCATGGTCTTGAGTATGCCACATGAACATGCTACCATGTTCATGTTACCTCCCGATCCCAGGCCTCTGTTAAAGCTGCATTTAGAGGGCTCTATTTTACCCTCAAGCTATGTTCTTTTGCATTTAAAATGTTTTAATTGAAATTGTGTTCCAAAATTATATTATTTGTAAAATAAAAAGCTATAACTGTAACTTTAAATCTTAGCTTGTTGCTTTGTGGGGATTTTCTTTCTGTTGTTGTCTGTTCCATGAACAGGGTCTAGTCTTGCAGCCCAGGCTTTGTCTCAAACTCACGATCCTTCTGCCTCGGTCTCCTGAGTGTTGAGATGACAGGCAAGTGGCGTCACACCCACCTCACAATGTTTCTGGTGTTCTTATTCGCATTCTTTTTATAATTCAATGAAATTCAAATATTTAAAGCCAGTTGGCATACATGATCACATCATGGAAGATGTTTTACCTTGGCAATGACAACACTACGAAAAGTCGCTGCATGGGAAATCTTCGTGTATCATGTAGTCACCCCCGCCCCCAAGGCTTCTAGTACTATGAAAGGAGGTGGTGACGTCAGTCACCTCATGGGTTTGTTGAGTAGGTTCCATTATACTATGTTCATAAAAGATCTGGGCCTTGCTAGCTACTTTCTATTAATCTTACTTTATAAAGTTTTTCTGATTTTTCTTTTTTTATTGATTTTTTTTTATTGAGTTCGACATTTTTTTCTACTCCCCTCCCTGCCCCTTCCCTCCCATTCAACCCTCTCCCAAGGTCCCTATGCTCCCAATTTACTCAGGAGATCTTGTATTTTTCTACTTCCCATGAAGATTAGATCCATGTATGTCTCTCTAAGAGACAAACATATATGTCTAGGTTTTCTGGGATTATGATTTGTAGGCTGGTTTTCTTTGCTTTATGTTTAAAAACCACTTATGAGTGAGTACATACGGTATTTGTCTTTCTGGGTCTGGGTACCTCACTCAATATGATGTTTTCTAGATACATCCATTTGCCTGCAAGTTTCAAGATGTTGTTATTTTGTCTGCTGTGTAGTACTTCATTGTGTAAATGTACCACATTTTCCTTATCCATTCTTCGGTCAAGAGGTATTTAGGTTGTTTCCAGGTTCTGGCTGTGACAAACCATGCTATCTATGAACATGATTGAGCACATGTCCTTGCAGTATGGTTGAGCATCCCTTGGATATATACCCAATAGTGGTATTGTTGGGTCTTGAGGAAGGTTGTTTCCTAATTTTCTGAGAAATCAACTTTATAAGGTTTTAACTAGATAAAATCAGGTGCCAGGTCAAGTGGGCATAGTGCATTTATCAAAGATTATTTATATCTGGATTCCTGATTAGGACCCAATTTAAAAATAATTAAGTTATAAGTCTATTGATTATGTCATAACATTCATAGCTGTATCATCTTTGAGAGGCTCTTCAAAAGAATAGTAATTTTTAACACCTTACCTTGAAAATTTCTGTTTCATACATTCAAAAGGGGAAGTGCCCAAGCTATTGCGGTTAAAGTGAATCACTATTAAAGAGAGAGAGAGAGAGAGAGAGAGAGAGAGAGAGAAAGAGAGAAGTTCTTGCTGAGTGGCGGTAGTGCACACTTTAGTCCCAGCACTCGGGAAGAAGAGACAGGTGATCTCTGAGTTTGAGGCCTGCCTGGTCTACTGAGTGAGATTTAAGACAGTCAGGGCTACACAGGGAAACACTGTCTTGAAATAAAAACAAAAATGAAGCCCTTTAGGAAGTATACAATGAAAGTACGTACATACAACAGATACATGTGTGCTTATGCACACAAAAAGAGACACAAAACACACATATTCAAACACTCAAAACTAGATTTTTAGTATTTCAAAACCATTCCAGCCAGACATGTTGGAAAAACTAGTTGGAAAAACTAGCTCTAGAATTCCAGCATTTAGGAAGAAAAGGCAGGAGGATAATGAACTTGTGGTCAACATAGTAATCTCCCTTGCAAGAAGCTAAAAAAAGGCTGGGGATGTATCTCAATTGGTAGAGAGCTTATCTAGCACACACAAAGTCCTGGTTTTGGTGCCTAGCCAACCCTAAAATCCCAGTACTTCCGAGGCAGAAGCTGGAGGAAGGTGGTTCTCTTTGACTACAAAATCAATTGGCGGTACATCTAGGTAACACAAATCATTATCTCAATAAAAGCAAAGACAAACAAAAATAAAAAACATTGTTTTGATTTAAAAAGAAAAACAATCTAAATGCAGTGCAGCTAAATGCAACGAGAGGTTTAAGTTAGGCCACTGGAGAAATAGCATTCTGCTCAAAAACTGCCCGCAATTTGTATCACGTGACAAAATTCAGAGAAGTGAGTCTGGTCTCTGGCTAAGGGATTGGACTGTGGTATGGAAGATTTAGAAGGGGAAAGCTGAGGCTTCCATCAAGGTGAGAAATGGATCACGGTGGGTGCTGTCTGTCCTTGGGACCGTCAGTGAAGTGACCACGTGACTCACTTTAACTGGCACGCGTGAGGACACGTAGTGTGCACTGGCGCAATGTAACAGATATGAGGTGGGAAGAGCTTATCTTGTAGAACAATGTAAGGGAGCAGGCAGTACAAAAACGAAGAATGGTAACACGAAGGAACATTACACACTCGCAAACCTAACATCTCCCAACAAAAGCTTTATTTACGTGAAATTATGAAAACTATCTCAGTTACTTTTTTGGGCAGAAATTTCAATTTGATCTAACATGGAAACATTTACCTTTCCTCAGATTTATGTGAGAATTTTTACTCTTCCCATTGCATTAACCTAGTAACCTACAAAGTGGTTTTTTCCCTCTTTCTTTTATTCTTTCTTTTGTGCTGTTGCAATAATTAAGAAGTTGGTGGATTCTATGCATTTGATCCCTTCCAAATTATCAACAGTCCACCTCCAGCAGACCCTTCCTCATTATTGGGGTTGACACAATTGGGATACATTTTCTTTTGCTATTTGTTAGGGAAAATATTAGGGGTGAGGAATACAAGTTTGTTTAACCTACCTACCATTTTCGCAGTGGAAAGAAAAAGGCACCTGAACATTTAGGATAATGTTTTGCAGTCAACCCATAGGATAAACAGAGCAAGTGACCCCCATAGAAGGAGTAGGATGGAAAGTTAGTGGGAACCCGGAGCTTGACTCGGGCACACATTTGGTCAGCCTGAGTGACTTATTATAAAACCTCTAGACAAAAGAAACTTTTTTTTCTGGGCACGTTCAAACATGTAGCATTTCCTTACCAAAGGAGCTTCCTAGCTGAACGTAAACTTCCTCCTGCTAATTAAGCACCTCAAACAGTACTTGCCAAGCCAAAGACTCTCTCCACCTGGTTTTCCCACCAGAATATATGAATGACATCCCCATGCTCCTAGAGAACACATGTCCAGTGAGGTTCCCATGGTCGGCCTCGCCTATTGTTCTAAACACAATAAGCTGGCAGGGAAGTGTGTTGTGATGCACCGACTGAGCATTTTCTAAGGTGGGGGCTGTCACTTCTTTGCAACTTCATGCCTGTTAGTGGCTAGCACAGACACAGGTATTTTCTTTTTTTTTTTTTTTATGTAAGTAAGAACCAGGCAAGAGCTTTCTTCTAACTGAAAACTAAACATGACTGCATTATATGTTGAGGACCTGAAAAAAAAAAGAAAGAAAGAGAGAAAGAAAGAAAGAAAGAAAGAAAGAAAGAAAGAAAGAAAGAAGAAAGGAAGAAGAAAGGAAGAAGGAAAGAAAAATTGCCTCTGCTTTGATGTAGAGGAAAGATACTTCGATGCATTGACACCCTGGTGTATTCTCTCTTACATTAATATGCTAAAAAATGACGCAGCTGCCTTTTAGAGGCTCCATGAAGGAAAGAATTAAGCTTCCATGGGGAATGAGAGTGTTGGCAGACTCCAGTGTCATTGTCTGTGCAAAGTATTTGTGTGTATGCGAGTATATGTGTATGTTTGTCTCGCTCTGGATGTCTCTGTGTGTGTGTTCATGTTTCTTTGTGTGTGTCTGTGTGTGTGTTCTTGTTTCTCTCTCTCTGTGTGTGTTTCTGTGTGTGTGTGTGTATGTGTGTGTGTGTGTGTGTGTGTGTGTGTGTGTGCAGCTGTCTCAGACTGGGATTTCTATCCTTATCATTGATGACCTACTATAAAACAAATGAACCAATGAGAAAACACCAACAAAGCACTTCTTGTCTAACTCCTGGGATTTTAGCTGGTATTTATAGGAATTTTAGATTTTGACATTAAACCAAAGAAATATAAGTAAAACAAAATTGTGGTAGCTATGGGGCAAAGCATTGATCTGTATTTTATCTAAACTGAATATAATTTAATAGACCAAGGAACAAGAAGTATCTTCCCTTACATCTTGAAGTTCTTGTAATAATACAGACTGTAACATCTTCCATAAGTTTAAAAGCCAACTTGAGGAAGGAGGCAGGCTCCTATTTGACTATATACAGCAAGAAAAGGAATTTCTGGCTTCTGAAAGAGAAGTGACAGTAATTATATAAGACTTGCTTTCAACATACTATAAAAGCTAGTAATTAAAACACCATGTATGGTCCATGTCTCAGTGGCTCAGTGGTGAAGCCACTTGCTACCGATCCTAACTGGCTACTGGTGTTCCCTTAACCCCCATGGTGACAAGAAAGAACTGACTCCTGCAAGCTAGCCTCTGTCTTCTTCACGTGTGCCACAGAGCCAGTGCACAAGTGCACGCGCGCGCGCACACACACACACACACACACACACTAAATGAATGTAAAATAAAAAATTAAAGGCACTATAACAAATCATGTGCTTCCATCTATTGTGTTTGAATTCAATCAGGAGTTTGAAACAAAAATATATTATAAAACACTTTTTTTTGGTATGTTTCTATCATGCATAAAGCCTATTTGCTTAAGGTTAGATGGTGGGGGCTTCATAAAGCATTTCATAATAGCTACTTCTTCAAGTATTATATTCATAGTGACATTCATGACTATTTCTAAGCTATAGAAATGATATTTTATGTCAAACCTGAGAAAAGAAATATTAGCACAAAGACACAGTGAATTGTTTTCCCTATATAAAGTGCTTTAAATTTCTATTGCTTGCCAAATAAAGTTATTATTTCTGTTACTTTGAACAACCGAAGTTTTAATTTCTTAATGAAGGATTTTCAGATTTTTTTTAAAGAAAAAGAATGCATTTATGTCTTTTTATGCATATGAGTGTTTTATCCACATGTATGTATGTGCACACATGTGTGCCTAGTGCCATCAGTGGTCAGAGGAGGGCACTAGATCCTCTGGGACTGGAGCTAAAGATGGTTATGAGCTGCCATGTGGGTGTAGAGACTCAAACCAGGTCCTCCCCAAAGCAACAAGTATTCTTAATCCCTGAGCCTGCTTTCTGTGGAAAGAGTTGTATCTTATAATAAAATTAGCATGCATCTTATTTATGCAAATGATTGAGATAACCAAACAGCTGATTAAACAGTAAGAATATTTTAGGTTACATCTACCAAGTTCAAACGGAAGCAGGGTTTAATACCTGGCCAATTGCATCGTTAAAAATTAATTTATAAAAGGAAGAATGCTTAAAGCACATAAAATTAGAGGTTTGGACCTCACTGTGTTAACCAAAACAACAAGAACAACAAAATCCAAGAGAAGAAATGCATCCACAGCAAAGTTGAGAAAGGGCAGAGAATAGAATTTATTCTAGAAGGTTTCCGTTCCCCATTATGTTTACTTTTCCTACTGGACCATTAATCATTTGTCTTTTCACTTTCAGAAATGGCTTTAATCAAAATATAAACAGTTTCAACCTGGGTGTGTTAGTGCCCCTACTATCAACACTTAGGAAGTGGAGACTCCTGGGTCAGGAGTTCAAGGTCTGCCTTAACTCCGTGTCACGTTTGAGAGTAGCCTGGGCTTCATGACACTCTCTCAAAAGACCAACGAACACCCCTGCCCCCAAATGTTCAGCTATCAGTTGTACATACGGGTATTTGGTGCAGGAAATGAGGAACCAAAGTAAAGCAAGGTTCATAGTGATGTGAGAGCTTTCTCATTTCAGAGCCGTGATTTATTTCCTCATGGGTTTCCTGTCCACATCATAGACACTATGAGTCATTGTTTCTCCAGAAGAGCTCTTTCCCCTTTAATGAATAGCCTTTCCAGGATGAATCCAAATGACCTTCCCATTTATGCCTTTCTTCCTTCCCCTTTTGTCCCCTAGTTTGAATTCCTTAATGTATTTATTTTGAGTCTTTGGGGAATCCTGAATATGACTGCCAACCATTTGGGAAATAGTTTTGAGCAAGATGACTACATCACCGGTTAGTGCTTTGAACGGGGTTTGTGTATGACCTTGTCTGATAACCAGAAATTGAGAAAACCCGGTGATAGTTAGAGAAACCCAGCCTGAACCAGTCTGCTGGTGCTCAAAACACCTTTAGCCCTTACTGGTTGTGTGGTATCAGGGACTTTGAGAGAACTTTCTAAGCTGTTAGTTTCTTATCTGGAAAAAAGAAGTAATACTGATGATCTAAACTGTATTTATGGGCGAGAGAAATGAAGGCTTTTAGGACACTAAGTGTTAGGAGCCGAAGCTGAAGAAAGAAATTACTGGGATAGGAAGATAGCAAAGGCACCCCCTACCCCCATTATATTCTTCTTGAGAAACAAGCTATATGGAAGGTCTATTTTTTAGATTTATTTATTTATTTATTTTACATCTCGGCTGCAGTTTCCTCTCCCTCCTCTCCTCCCAGTTTCTCCTGTCTATGACCCCTCTGTTTCCCTCACCAATTCATTCCTCTTCCGTTTCTGTTTAGGAAAGGCAGGTCTCCCATGGGTCTCAACATGGCATGACATTAAGTTGCAGTAAGACTAAGCACCTCTCCATGTTGCTGGGCAACGTGACCCAGTGTGTGTGTGTGTGGGGGGGTAGGGTCCCGAAAGTCAGTAAAAGAGTCAGAAGCAGTCCCTTTTCCCAATGTTAGGGGTCTCATAAGAGGACCAAGTCACACAACTGTAGCATATATGCAGAGTGCCCAGGTCAGTCCCATGCAGGCTCCCTGGTAGTCAGTTCAGTCTCAGTGAGACCCTATGAGCCGCCCTGTTAGCTGATTCTGTGAGTTTTCTTGTGGTGTCCTTGACCCCTCTGGCTTCTCCAACCCTTTCTCCCTCTCTTCAGCAGAAGTCCCTGAGCTCTGCCTAATATTTGGCTGTGGAGCTGCATCTATTTATCGGTTGCTGGAGGAAGCCTCTCTGATTGGGCTAGGCACCGATTTAGTCATAGGAGATGGCCAACTCAGGCTCTGTATCTGCTTTTGCCAGGAGTAACCTGGGTTCATCCTGGTAGATTCCTGGGAGAGCCCCTTGCTCCAGGTTTTTACCTGACCAAGGAATGCCCCCTACTCCCTTTTCAGTGGTCTGTCAGTTCTCTCCCCTCTTTGCCCCGCCCCCATGATCACTGATGGTCCCATCCTCATCTGCCCCCAATCTGCTCATGATATCTCTTCTATTTCCCCTTCCCAGAGAGATCTGGGTGTCTCCCCATGAATACAGGGTCTATTTATAAAATCTCATCTCAGGCAGTGGTGGCGCTGGCCTTTAACCCCAGCACTAGGAAGGCAGCTGTATTTCACTGTTCAAGGTCAGCCTGGTCTACAGAGTGAGTTTCAGACAGTGAGGATACACAGTGAAACCTTGACTCTGAGAAGGGGAGAAAGAAAAATAAAACTCATATCACAGAAATGATGGTGAAACAGTTATGTCTATTTGAAGAGGTCTAAACTCCTCTGTTTCTGTCTTGTTGGATTTGTTCCTGTGAAGACAGGCACATGAATGTTCTTAGCTTTGGTGGGCTGCTGATATTTTAAAACAAATGGCAGTTTCAGCACTGAAATTATATGTACTATAAGTTTGAGAAAAAAAAAACAGATTTGGTCCATTATAAACTTGTAATTTTTAGACATTTTACATTAATTGTTGTTTTGTTTTCTTGAGAAACAGTCGTACTCAACAGCTGGTGCTGGCCTTAAACTTTCAATCCTCCATTCCACTTGCCGAGATTAGAGATGTGGGACATCATACTCACATAAATGCATTGCTAAGTTCTTAATACAAGTCAGAATAATGTTATTGCAGTATTTAGTAAAAATGGCATAATGAAATGGAAGCCCTATTTTATTATTTCTGTTTAACATAAGCATCTGTATTCCCAATCTTAAGCATATCTTTACTGAAAAGATTAAAATATTTTGTTTTGAAACTCATGGATATTATAAATACACACATATAAATACTATCAATTTACTATATCTTTCTCATCCCTAATATTCCAAAAATAATTTAACTTTGTCACATACCAAACAGTGAGCATCCTTTTACATTTTAAGTAATTTTTCCAAGTTAATAAAATCACACAAGACTTCTTTTTTAGTACAAAGATAATGGTAAGCAAAATTGAGAAATAATTGCTAGCATTCTTAGTTTCTCATTTTATATGTATGTGTATATATATTTTATCCAAATTACATGTGACTATATAGAGATTTACAGATTTCTTTGGCAATCCTTTGTCTAGAGCATTGTTTGGCATACAGTATATAAAGAAGAATTACTTTAATTGATGAGTAATGAAACATATAATTTTCAGCAATAGATAATTGAAGACCTATTTAGAAATATTTGATTAAATTTTAAAAGTATTAGGAGCTGTGTGGTGGCACACGCCTTTAACCCCAGCGTTTGGAAGGAGAGGCAGGCTGAAATCTGAGTTCAAGACCAATCTTGGTTTACAGAGTGAATTTCAGGGCAACCAAGGATACACAGAGAAACCTTGTCTCAAAAAACCAAAGCCAGAGACCTGAGCCAGGATCTCTGCAGGTCCAGGCTCAAGTCTGGGACTTCTGAGGGAGAAGACTGGAGCCAGAGACCATTGCAGGACCAGGCCTAAGTTAGGAACCTTTGTGGGAGCAGGTCCAGACCAGGGACATTTACAGCAACAGGACTGAGCCAGTGACCTTGGTAGGAGCAGGCCTGAGACAGTGAACTCCACAGGAGCAGGTACAAGGGAGCAACTGCTGAGGGAGTAGGCATGAACCAGAGACCTCTGCTGGTCTGGGCATGAGTCTGGGACCTTAAAGAGAATAGGCCAGAACCAGAGACCTCTGTGGGTCTGGGTACAAATCTAGAACCTCCAAGGGTGTAGGCCTGAGCCAGGACCTCTGCCAGAGCAGGCCCAAACCAGCAACCTCAGAAAAAAGAGCTCCAAGCAAACCATCTCCATGGGAATGAGCTTGAAAGACCCCTGGTATTGCAGAGTAAACCTCAGGAAGGCTGAGTGACCTCCAGGAACACGGAGTGACCAACGGGGTGACTGGAATTGTGGTCCTGACTGCATCATGAGGAGCAACCATCTGAGCCTTGGATCCACTGGCACCTGGAAGAATGATCACTAGAGTCACAGACAGCCTCAACTACATAATCAGAGGAAAAGATGGGTAGTCAAGGTAAGAACACATGCAACACCACAAAGAGCAATCCGACACCAGTAAAAACTAGTGGCCATACAATAGCAAGACTTGAATAACCAAATAAAGATGAAATAGAAGAAAATGACCTAAAGATAACTTTAGGAGAATGTTTGAGGCCCTTAAAAAGGAAATGAAAAATTCCCTCAAAGAAACAAAGTAAAAGATGAACAAAAAAGTGGAAGAAATCAACAAATCCCTTAAAGAAAACAAAGAAAAAGCAATCAAACATATGAAAGAAATAATTCAACACTTGAAAACTGAAAGAGAGATAATAAAGAAAACACAAACCAAGGGAGTTGTAGAAACAGAAAATGAGATCTGTTTCATGAGAAAATGATCAGGAATCACAAATGCAAGCATAAACAGCGGAATACAAGAGATGGAAGAGAGCTGAAGATACGATAAAGGAAATAGGCTCATCAATCAAAGAAAACATTAAATCTAACAAAAGTTTAACACAAAATATTCAGGAAATATGGGACACCATGAAAAGAGCAAACCTAGGAATAATTGGTATAGAAGAAGGAGAAGAAGTCCAACTCAAAAACACAGAAAATATATTTAACAAAATCATAGATGAAAATTTTATCAATCTAAAGAAAGATATGCCTATGAAGATACAAGAAGCATACAGAACACCAAATAAACTGCATCAAAAAGGTCTCCTTGCCCACATAATAATCAAAACACTAAACATAATGAATAGAGGAAAATATCAAAACACTCTCCTGACAGTTTCCTTCTGACTTCTTTTTTTATTCTTCTATTCTCATTTTTACTATATATATTTCCTTGTGATTTCCTTTCTTATTCTTGATATTTTTCTTCTAACTCTCTCATTCTGGATATTTTCTTTCCACCTCACTTAATTTTTTTCCCTTACAGCTTATATATCCCAGTAAAATCTTTCAAGTGCTATAAAAATCACAATGTGGTTACATTCTATTTTTTCAAGTGAATGGCTACAATGAATGCAAATAAAAACAGTATGTTTTCCATATCCCTCACATGATTAAATATTTTATATATTACAGGGGAAAAACAAGTTATCCTAAAAACCCACAATCATTCATGTCCAGGCAACTTGGTATAGATAACAGAGTGTGAAAAAGTAAGGTATTTTTCTCATTCAGTTCTTTTGCTGGCAGGCTGTATTTTGTGGTTACAAAGAAAGGACCAATTTCATTTATCTCAAAATATAATTGTAGAAGAAATCTTAGAAGAATCACAAATCTAAACTTTTATATATGATAAAAAAAACAGTCAGCTCTATTTTTAAATCCTTGGGGTGCACAGCCAGTCATCAACAGTTTTTTATACCAGGAAGCTGAGGGTAGAAATAGGCTCAAGGAATTAATCATCACCTTTGATCAGCAAACCATCCTAGTAAGAAAAGCATGCCAGCTAATAATAATTGAGCTGCTTTGCTTTTGTTCCCTAACCTTAACAAGTTCCTCACTCAGCTATGTACCTTTCTAATGGTTTAGATTGTCTTCTTGGGTTTCTTACCTCAAAGCCATTTAACAAAAACATCTTAATGTAATGTTAAGAAATTTTTAAAGCTTTATTTCAGCTATGGTGCACTTTGAAACCTGTGAACACGTCTCCCAACATGAATATTAAAAGAATTTAAACTAGCTGGGCTACTGGAACTCAACTGTTTTTCTTAATCATTAAACTAATCCACAGTCTTATAGCTTCTCAATAGAAACTCATTCTAGATGTATAACCTCCAAGAGTGGTTTTGCTGGATCCTGAGGTAGGTTGATTCCCAATTTCCTGAGAAACCACCACACTGATTTCCAAAGTGGTTGCACAAGCTTGCATTCCCACCAACAATGGATGAGTGTTCCCATTACTCCACATCATCTCCAGCATAGAATATCATTGGTGTTTTTGATTTTAGCCATTCTGACAGGTGTAAGAGGACTGAAAAGCTTCTGTAAGGCAAAGAACACTGTCAATAGGACAAAATGGGAGCCCACAGAATGGGAAAAGATTTTCACTAACTCTACATCTGACAGAGGGGTAATATCCAAAATATATAAAGAACTTAAGAACTAGACACCAACAAGCCAAACAAGTCAATCGAAAAGTGTGGACCCACATTTCTTACCTGTGCTCTGTCATGTGGCTTGATACCTTTTCTCAGTATGGCAAATTCATCTTTTCTCTGAATCTCCTCATAATCCTCAGACTCTTCCCCTTCTTTGCACACTCTGTCTGCAAGTTCCACCTAACCAATACCTGGCCAGCTATTGGCCAGTCATCTTCTTTACTTTACTAACCCAGTCACAGTGACATATATCTACACAGTGTAAAGGACTATTCTATAATCTTATCCCTGTCAAAATGACTAAGATCAAAACCCTAAAGGCAGCTCATACTGATGAGGATGTGAAGCAAGGGTAACACTCCACGGCTGGTGGAAGTCCAAACTTATGTAGTTACTCTTGAAATTCATATGACAGTTTCTTAGAAAATTAGAACTCAGTCTACCTCAATACTCCGCTATACCACCCCTGGGCATACCCAGAGGATATTTCTTCCTACCCCAAAGAGTGAGCTAACTCAGACTCAGAAAGACAAATATGGTATGTACTCACTTTTAAGTGGATATTGACTGTTAAGTAAAAGATAATCATGCTACAGTCCACAGATCCAAAGAGGCTAGGTAATAAGGAGGGCTTAAGTGGGGAAGCAAGGATCTCCCTGGGAAGGTGAAAGAGAATAGATTTTGTCTATGGTCTGGGGGAGGGTGGGGTTGGGAACAGGAGGGCTCAGGTGTTGGGAGAGGGAAGAAGAAAACACTGGGAAAAACTAATAGAATTGGGGCATTTCAGGGGTAGTGTAGAATCCTAGTGCAACGGATAGTCCATGAAATCTCTGAGAGTAATCCTACCAAACATTCCTACTAGTCAGGGACAGGGAACCTGAAAAGGTCATCTTCTGTAACCAGCTTGTCCTGTCTGTAGAATGATCTGAGACTGTAGCCATCAGAGAGATGAGAGAGACTTTATCCAGTAACCGATGGGAGCATAGGCAGAGTCCCACAACCAAACATTAGGAGGGTCTGTGGAGGAGAAGGAGAAAGGATTGGAAGAATCAAAGAGTTCAGGAACATCAATGAACACAGAATCAATGGACAAGGACTCATGAGAGCTCACAAAGATCAGGGAGCCTGTAGGAGTCTGATCTAGGTCCTCTGCACATATTGTTTTTATATAATTCCTGATAGTGGGAGGGGGTTGGAAGTGGGGTGGAGTGGGGTGTCTCTCACTGTTTAGCTTGCTTGTGGGACTCTTTTCCTCCTGCTGGATTTCCTCATCCAGCCTTGATGAGATGGAACATGCCCCTTCTTATTGTAACTTATTAGGCCTTGTTTGACTGATGTCCATGGGAGGCCTGCTGTTTTCTGAGGGGAGGCAGAGGGATGGGGGTGAAGGGGTAGGGGGTTAGGGAGGTAGGTAGATGTGGGGAGAGGGGAAATGGAGGGGAGAGACTCACAAGAGAGGAGGGAGGGCAATAAAATATGTAATATATGAAAGAAGAATTTAAAAAACTAAAAATAAAACGAAGTCAAAACCAAACCAAAAGAAAAAGTGTAAGGATTTAATTAGAATTATTTTTAATATAAAGGTAAATTTGATGACTAAGTATTTATTTGCTATACTAAAGTTTGCCTTTAAGGGAGAATCTATTTATGTACCTCTTATATATATTATGCAGTAAAAGTTTTTGGTTTTCTTCAATAGTATTTCAGATATTTTTACTGGTATCACAAGTAGTATAATAGTTACTGAGGAGGTTTGAGAGAGAAATGCTCCCCATAGTCTTAGGTGTTTGGTATTTGGGCACTTGGTCTCCAGTCAATGGTGTTGTTTGCGGAGGTCATGGAACTTTGGGGGAGTGGAGCCTTGCTAGCAGAAGTCGTAATCTGGGTAGGGCTTTGAGTGTTTATAGTCACCCCTCTTCCCCTCACTTCTTGTTCACTTTCTGTGCTTCTTGCTTGGGTTTGAAAATGTGAACTCGCAACTTCTTGCTCCTGCAACTTACTGCCATGCTGCCTGTTATGAGGGATTTAACCCTCTGGAGTCCAAATAAATGAATTCTTCTATATATTGCTTTGGTTATGGTGTTTGGCACAGCAACAGACAAGTAACACAGTTATAGTGATGGTGGCAACAGCTGTTTCGCTTTGTCTTTAACGGTAACTGACCTTTTAATGTTGAATAATAATATTCTAGTATTTCTTTGTGTAGTGTAGTGTTGGCAGTTGGTTTCAGGGAGATACTGTTTGACGGTGAAAAGAGTATTTACCCACACTTTTTTCTATAGCTTTGCACAAGGAATTGCTTTACCAGTTAATTAAGATGGCCATTATTCTTTGATATATTAATGCAATAGAGGTCATGAATTAATTTCTTACTGCTAAACTATAGTAGCATTCGTGGAAGTAATAAGCACTTCCCAGAATTTTATTTTACAATGTACTATTATTCACAAGTGGTAGCATCCCTGGTTTTCACTGTTTATTTCCATTTCTTTCAAGTGTTTGTAGTAGATTTATTCGAGCTCTAAAAGATGAATGGATAAACTATCCTTTTCATTTCATTTTTAAAGCTTTAAAAATATACACATAGGAAATATTATGTACTTGAGAATTAAACATGACTCCTGGATAGATTAGATTTGTCTGTATCTTTCTTTTTTCCTTACACACTATTTTAAAAGTGGAATGAAAAGATTGCAAATACACACATGGTTGTAAGGAACAGTATCATTAATGCAATTTACCTGCATGTTAATGCCATTCATAACTACGCTACTAGGTCACAAGCATACAGACATTAAAACAACCAAGACATGGGTCATTTCTACCACCACATAACTCCTTATACTTCCCATTTATAGATCAAGTATTTCCCTCTTCTCTCTACTTCTTTGGTTTTCCATCAGCACTAATAAGTTCTTTGTGCCTATGATGTCACTTTAAGAAGTAATATAAATGAAACCGGACAGCTCAGTTATTGGTTGGAAATTTATTGATTCCTCTAAAAAAAAAAGAAAATCTCTGGAAATTTATCTAATCACAACTCTAGTACCTTTGCTTTTACATATAATTTTGAAAATAAGTTTGTTCATGGCTACAAAAACATCTTTTTGAAATTCTGTTTAAAATTATATTGTTTAAATGCTGATGTAGGAATAATTGTGGTCTTCTGATGAATGACCTCAGGGTTTCTCATTTACTAAGATCTTCCTTGATTTCTTTCGTCAATGCTTGGCAGTTTTCAGTACCTGTGTTTCATAAATGTTTTGATAATTTTGAGCTAAGTATTTCACTGAAGTGATACATTAATGGCCACGTGATGGTTGGTAACGAGGCCCGGTAGTAAACTAAAGAATCTTGGGGATATTTGGAATCTGGTCAGAGTCTCTAGCCAGAGAAGCAGGAGTTCTAGCATCGTGAACAAACTGTTCATAGCCTTTCCTTTTTTTTTTTTTTTTTTTTTCCTGTAGATGGTTTTCCAGGAATCCCATTTCCAGGGCAAGAACACGTACTTCTTGTAACATCCTAGTGCCTTTTGGTTTTATTTGTTATCTCCGGAACCACTTTACAAGCTCACTTATCAGAAGAAAGAAATATGTGTATGTAGCTTTTTTAAAAAATCTTTTTCTTGTTTTTTTTGGCATTTATTTATTTCTTCATTTATTTATTTATTTATTTATTTTTATTTGTCTATTTATTTTACATCCTGGCCACAATCACCCCCAACCCAGTTTTTCTTCTACCCCACACCAATCCCCTCCTCTTTCATATCCACCCAGGAAAGGACAGGTCTTCCATGAGAATCAATGAAACATGGCATATCAAGTTGCACCAGGACTAAGCACCTTCCCATGTATTAAGGATAATCAAGACAAACCAGTATGGGGAGTATGGTCTCAAAAGTCAGTAAAAGAGTCTGAGACAGCCCCTCTTCCCACTGTTCAGAGTCCTGAGGGCCTGCCTACACAACTGTAACGTATATGCAGAGTGCCTAGGTCAGTCCCAAGATATGAAAGTTGCAAGCTACCAAAATGGTATGCATATATTGCTAATGCTAAGACCTCTGTGGCCATCTTTGAGAATCTTACATGCACACATGCCTGTGTTGTTATTAGAACTCTTACCCGAGGAGCCCATCCCTACATTTGAGTAGAACTTACTTTAACTCAGAAAGAATGGTCCCACACTTAGGTATGTGTTCCTTTCTATGCATCTCTCTTCCTATTTAGCCCACATGCTGAGCCTATATTAGAATATATTGGGTAAACTCTCCAGTTCTGCTTTACCTTACTGGCAAACCCAGGGAGTTCTGATGTGGTTTGAGTTCCCTAAAAGATTAGCAGAACTTTTCAGGCTGCCGAGGCTGTGGGACTGAATCTCTGATCCCTGACTACTGGCAAGACATGGGTTAATTCTGTGTGATTTATCTTGTATCCTGCATCCTGTGACTCTGCTGAACTTAGAAGGTATTTCAAAACAGATTCCTCAAATTTTCTTGCAGGAAGAATTATTTAATGTACAGAGATATTTCATAATCTGCATTCCTCCTATAATCTGTATTCATTATTACAGGGATGGGGTACTTCCTAAACTGGGGTGACCAGGTGTCGTGGGGAACACAAACTTTTGTCTTTCTCACAGTTGGAGAGAAGGGTAGCATTCGATCTTCACCATCAAGTATAATATTAGTCGAGTTTTCTTAAATCCCGTTTCCTCATCACTAGACATCGTTATGAGATTTTCTTTTTCCTGGTTAAGCTGTTACTATGGTGAATGAAGTACAGTGGATGTGTTTCTCAAATACTGAGTCAACTTCATGCCTGTAATAAACTCCACAGAGGCCATGATTTATAACTTATTCATTTGTTTGTTTTTATATATTGGGTCTTCTATAGCCCAGGCTGGTCACACATGGGCTTCACAATGACACCTAGTTTCCTTACTCTTTATATGCTGATGAATCCTTATTCCTTATCAGCAAATATTAGCTTTATAAGAAGAGTTGAAACCTGCCCTTTTCTCTGTTATTACTTCTCATATGTTTGGAAATGATGCTGTATACCTGCCTTGTCCTTTTGGGCCACCAGCCAGTTCTCAAATCATGGCATGGAGACATTATTAGTTTTGAGTGCTCTGCCTTAGCTTAGCTCTTTTTTGGCTAACTCTTTTAACTTAAATTAACCTGTTTTTCTTTATCTACTTTTGGCCTCAGGGCTTTTTACTTTTCCTCATTGTAAATGGAGATTACACTTTCATTTCCTGGCCACCCAGACCCAAATAATCACACAAAAACTGTATTAATTAGAACACTGTATAGTCAACAACCCAGGCATATTCTTAGCTAGGTTTTACATTTTCAATTAACCCATTTCTATTATTTTATATTTTGCCACGAGGCTCATAGTTTGTTGCCTCACATCTTGCTTCTTGGGCGACTCCTTGGCATCTGCCTGACTCCATCTTTTTTTCTCCCTGTATTCAGTTTAGTTTTTCTACCTACCTATATTATGCCCTGCCATAGGCCAAAGTAACTTCTTTATTAACCAATGGCAATAAAACATATTCACAACAAACAGAGGGAAATCCCACCTCACTTTATGCTGTATGTCTTTCTTTCCTTTTCATTTTATGGCTGACTGGGTGGCTGGCCCCTTGTTTCAGGCTGCTCCCTCATTCTCTTGTCTTCCTTCTCTCGTTCTGCTCTTCTTAGCCATTTAAGTGGAGAGAAGTGATTTTGTGTTAACAGGATAGTAATAATTTTCTCGTAGTACTTCCCTACAGATTAAATGAATTCATACTAGAATAGAGCATGAAACAAAATGAATACTTGACAAATTCTGTTATTTTTCAGTCATTACAACCACATGTACACCATTTTGAGATGTGGAAAATGGGGAAATGCTCTAATTTACTTTGAATGCATGTGCATATGTGTCTGTGTGTAACACATGCTTGTGTGCAGGTAAGTGTGCATATGGGCATGGGTGTGTGAAGCGTGGGTGCTTTCTTAGATGGCTCTCTTTTTTGTGTTGAGACAAGGTCTTTCAAGGAACCTAGAGTGCACTGCGCTAGGCACTGGCCGGGCAATCCACCTGTCTCCACCCTCCCAGCTCTGCGACCACGGGTCCAGACCACCACGCCCTGCTTTGCACATGCCTGCTGGAGATCTGAACTCAGATCCTCATGCTGCTGCAGCAAAGATTTCACCAGCACAGTCATCTCCTCAGCAGCCCTTCTCATTCCCTTCTTCAAACTAGTTCAACTTTGATCCTGAAACAAGGAAAAATGCATATGATTTAAAGTATCGACTAAGATGTTTATAAGCACAAACGCAAAGCCCTCAAGAAATTATTTTCAAGTGATTTCAGTTTTGTTTTCAATAAGAATAACAGTATTTTCTCAAGAAAGAAGTTGTTAAAAAGAGTTTCAATGTATGGTAAGAGAACAATGAAACGGGTTATCTTTCAATTGCTGCAGACACAGTTCATAAAATTTAGCAAAAAGTATTTTAAAAAGTTAAAAAATACTCCATCCAGCAAACTATGAACATAGATAAGTTCCTGAGCAGATTAAAGATCTTCATGAACGATGCAACAAAAAGTTCTACATATCCTTGTGCAAACCTTTTCCATTAGTGCCAGGAAGCCTAGTCAGCGATGCGCTTTAGCTATGGGTATCCGATGGTGTCGCAGAAATGATGCTGGCAAGTGGCCAGCTGCACTGAGCATGTCTGACAGATGGTTTGCATAGAGAAACTAAAGATTTTTATGGTAAACTCTTAAAACTTACAAAGACCTCACTGTTGTGACTGGATAAAATATCAGTTGGTTTCATTTTATCAGCAGTAGCAAATTAGTAATAAAAATAATCCAAGGAATAAACATTACAAAATCTTTCAGAGATTGTAAAAACTACTGAAAAAAAAATGGAGGATAAGAGCAAAATGGCAAAAAAGTGTTGGTGCTGTGTTTTCAAACTCCAAACGAAAGATTGGAGAGTAGGTAATGCTGGAAGGGAAGAGCCACATAACTAACTCCAAACGAAAGGTCGGAAAGTAGATAATGCTGGAAGGGATGAACCATGTAACTAACGCTGAGAACATCTGACTCACTCTAGTATAATTACAATCTAGAGAAAAAAGGCTTTAGAATGTTCATCTTAAGAGACGTTCACTCAACTGAATCTGTCCTGCACATGTCTCTCTGCAGGAGGAAGGAAGCACACTCCATCGTGTTCATTGCTGAGGTTGGTGGGTGGGGGGCAGGGGGGGTGTCTTGAGAAGATTAGTTACAGAAAGTCTGTGTAATGTGAGGACTGATGAAGGAGCCCTTGGATTAAATTCCTTCTCACGCCAGTTGAAGAGCTAAGACCTGGGGGAGGGGGGGCGGGGGGATGAGAGGCCTTTGAACCTGGGGATGGTTTTCTGGAAACAGCTCAGTAGTGTGACCATTGTGTTTCCCCCAGAAAACTTGAGAAATTTAAATGAGTGGGTATTGAGACACATTTCCCTTTAACCACCTGCAACATTTAGGTCTTGTTCTCTCTGCGGGTCTCAACCTACTCCATAACCCAGGCTCCCGTTCAGTTGCGGTCTGGGTCAGGGAACACTGGTCATATAAAGGAACAGCAATTGCGGCTATTTAAAATGCAGACCTTAGCATTTCCCACTCTGGTCAGCTCAGTGGGTGATACTATTTGTCCTAAGCCAAAATACTGGAACTTGCTTCCAAATGGCTTGACCTAAAATAAAGATGATAGAGGAGTTATTTGCTCTGGTTTCCTCTTCCAATTGCTTTGGGTTTTTTGTTTGTTTTCATGGAAACACCAAGGATCTCTTCTCTAGCTGATTAGGGCATATTTCTTGGAGGATCCTATCTTTACCCCAATGCGGCAAACACTCCTATTTCAGTGCCTTCTATAAATTTAACACATAAAGGGCCTGTTGTCGCCTCTTTGTGTTGGGGGTAACCAAGTGTAAACTTTGTCTAATTCAGAGCTTCTCTTCTACAAAGGGCACCTGCTTTATAAGCACTGATTACTTCAGGATTTCTCAATGTCTAAACTAAGAGAAGTCACTATGGGTCTTTAGGAAGCAGTCAAAACTCACCTTATTCCCTGATAACCTCAAAAGCATTAATTTATCTCTCTGCCTGAGTTTCAAACCGATTTTTCACCAACTATTTCTTCTGATTTTTCTCATTGTGAGATAGACAAACATCACGCTGTAATTTTTTAGTAGAACTTAGTATTTTTTAAACTATGAACTCGTTTCTTTCAGCATGCACACGTCTTCTTCATTGAATGTCTGTATGAGCAAACTGTACTGCAAATGCTCAGCCCTGTCAAGTTTCATTGCCATTTTTCATCGTAAGTGAGGTCTTCAGTGACTTTGGGTACTAAATGAAGAAAGCATTTCCAGTTTAATTGTTTAGTTTTAAACCCTGATATCTGCCTTGCCATTACACTTTGTGGAGACATACATTTTTAGTTCCATTAGTTCAAATTAACAAGCAGTTTTCAAAATAAATCACTTTAGCGTGATGAGTTTACTAATAGTTTTGTTAGTGGATGTTTCCCAATACTTCTAAAGTAGCCACTTGAACCCTCGTCCAGTCCCAAACTCTGTGTATTCTCAGTGAACTTTGTAACAGTTAGATGGCCATTCTGGGGCTTAGCTTAGGGTTTTCTACTTTACTATCAATTATATTTTCATATATGTACGTGCCCGACAAAAAGGAAAAGGAAGTTGTGACAGGGTTGAAATTAGAAAAGCAGTTAGCTTTATACCCCTCTTCCATGACTCATGGTTCCTTTTGCTTGTCTCCTGTCCTTCCTCACCACCCACTTTTACCCTCTCTTGGTCTTTTTATTTCCCCCACTAAATTTAATGTTATAGCTATGCTTATGTGCGTGCGTGCATGCTCATGTGATTGCGCACACACACATAGTATACCGGTGTACATTATAGGCTAGGTTTTGCATATGAGGGATAACATCTTTTCTTTTTTTTTCTGAGTTTTTGTCACCTCATTTAATATTATACTTTCCATTTCAGTTTTCTTTAGAGCTATTACATTTTGTGCATATCACATTTCCATTATCTATTAGTCGGTGGACAGACATCCAGACTGGTTCCATCTCCTTGCTAATGTAAACAAAGCAGTCAATGTGGAGGTGTGCCCATGTCTATAGCAGGAGAGGGAGGTCTCTGGGTGGCCCTGAAGAGGAACAGGTGGTTCATATGGTTCTGTTTTTAATTTTGGGAGAAATCTCCAAACTGCTTTCCAACATGGCTGTCTGAATGTGCACTCCCATCGGCAGCAATATCCCTTTTCCGGTATCTTCTCCAGCATGCCTTGTCGGATGTGTTGTTGGCAGTCTCTCCGACTGAGGTGGGTCGGTTTCTGAAAGCAGTTTTAACTTGCATTTCCCCGATGTCTAGGAAAGTTGAAAACTTTTTGAGATAATTATTGGTCATTCGTATTTATTCTTTTTAGTGTTCCTTCCTCTAGCATTTGTTTATTGGCAGTTCATCTTTGGAATTTAATTTCTGGAGTTCCCTGCAAATTCTGGATATTAGCACGCCTATCTGGAGTATAGCTGGTGTTTGCTCCCATTTCGTAGGGTGTGGATTCTTTTGATGGCTCCCTTTGCCGTGCAGAAGCCTTGGAATTTCACAAAGTACCATCTGCTGACACTTGGGCCTAGTTTCTGTGCTGCCGAGATTTTGTGCGGAGAGTTTGGCAAAACGACAATAATCCTAAGTATTTACATAGCAACATTTCTGAAGCGACCAGCAAATGAGTGTTCTGCGACCAACCTCTCAAGCCTTTTAACCTAACGGTAGACAAATTTGGCTTACAGCCTAATTACTGGCTGGAGCTGTTCTAAAAATTGTTAAACCACCACGTTAAAACCAAAAAAAAAAAAAAATTCAGCTTCCAAATGAACTCCTGTATGTTGTTTGAATTCTCTTTTTCTAGTGAATTAATTGATAGGTCACAATTTCACATAAAAGTTATTTTTTTGCTATAACATATGCTTCAATATTTATTCTTTAAATATTTAGGAGAGTTTCCTAGATTCCTTTTCTCTTTTCTTCACTAGTAACTTCCTCAGTCTTTTTGTTGTTGTCTTTTCTTTTCTTTTTTATTCTTTTCTTTTTTTGTCCTTCCTTCTTTCCTCCTTCTCTCCCTCCCTCCCTCCCTTCTTTCCATTATTCCTTCCTTCCTTTTCATTTTGTCTTTTCACTAGTAGCTTTCAACCTTTCACGAATGCCAAGGAACTAACATTAAATGAGAGTCAGCAATGAACATGCTAGAACAGCTTTTTGCTTTGTGTAGCTAAGGGTGTCTTAGAACATATTGTTCAGATCACAATGTGGCGAATTCTGTGTTCAGACTGTCTGCTGCACAGATATTTATGTCTTCCACATCACCCATTGAATTCCTTTCTTTTTTACGGTCATGAAATTCTTATGATATCTCTGTGACAAAGATAACTGACCACACACACACACATACACACACACATTCACACATATACACACACAGACATACACACATGTACCATACACACACAAACACACATACACATGCACACACACATACATATATACACACATATACACACATAAAAAACTTACATGCACACACACAGACAAACACACAAAGACACACACTCAGATCCACACACACATACACAGGCACACACATACACACACATGTTATTTATCATAACACTAAATCTATTGTCACATCATTTATTAAGACAAAATTAATCTCATTAGTGGTATCTTTAGATCTCTCTGTTTTTCCCTTTAGTTATGTGGGTTTTAATTCATTTTGAATTCAGCCTGTTTAAACACATACTCATTTCAAACCGTTAGCTATCCCCAAATAAAACTTGCTCCTTTCAGTTTCTCAAGACAGAATTGGAACTTATTAGGAAAAGATTTTAATGGAGATTTGAACAAGAAAAATCCCCTAGGGAAAGGATAGTATACTCCCAGATATGGGTGTGGGCTTCTCAAGACTGTTCTTAGGTAACTTTGCCATAGTCATAAATCAGATTTTTGTTGCTTCTGAAGTTAAATTCTCTAACATAAAGCAAAGAAAACCAGTCTCCAAACCACAATACCAGAGAACTTAGACAACAATGAGGACACTAAGAGAGACTTACATAGATCTAATCTACGTGGGAAGTAGAAAAAGACAAGATAGCCTGAGTAAATTGGGAGCATGGAGACTTTCGGGGAGGGTTGAAGGGGGAAAGGGAGAGGCAGGGAGGGGAAGCAGAGAAAAGTATAGAGCGCAATAAAAATCAATAAAAAAATTTTAAAAATTGTCTAAGGATTTCTAAGAAATTTCAGTAAGCTCATAGGGTGGTTCCTGAGGTTCAGCAGTTAGGAAGAAAGGGGGGGACAAGAATACAATTGATCTCATGGGTATAAGGAAAAGCATTTTGCCCAGGCACTAAGACCAACAACCAGTAAATGGAACCTCATGAAGCTAAGAAAGACACCATCATTTGAGCAAAGCAGCTGCAGAATGGGAAAAGGTCTTTGCTAAATATCTTGATTTTGAAATCTAATGTTTTCTTGGACAAACATTTGGACAAACATTTTGGTTGAATACATAAATATTTAACACACACACACACACACACACACACACTGGTTATATATATACCTTTTGCCATTCTAAGGACATTGATTTCTTCTCTGGTTTCTGTTTTGACAATAATAGTTCCACAACAACTGCAGTTGCCCCGTGGCCTTAAATTGTTCTTCTTTGGCTTCGATTCAGCATCACATCAGGGAAGTCAGGTAGACACCCAAAATGAGGACAAAACTAACACTAATGTTTCCTCCCCAAGGATCAGAGTGTTGAATGTCTCTACATTTATGTGCATGCGTAGTATACACAATGAATTAGTCACCAACAAGTATCACTGTACGAAATTCTAGTTGAAAGGTGTGTTTATCAGTTGCTATATTATAGTTTCATAAACAATTGCCAATGTTACAAACAGCAAGGATTAAAAGAAAATCAGAGTGGTTGACTAAACCAGCTAGTAACATTTTTCAAAAGTCGTCATATATATATATAATAGTCATGCTATCAAATCAAGAGATTGATTTAACCCTACTTGTCCTGAGAAAAAGAGCAGTGCACTCGGTACTGACTTGAATTAGGGTCCAAGGAGAGAACCACTATTGTCTTTCGCAATGAAGCTGCAACCTTATGCAGTAGAGACAGAGCCAGGAAGGGTGGGGCTGCCACCCATCCTGGTTTGTGGGTGTGTCACAGATTTGAAGTTCAAATCCAAATTCATCATCACTTTTAGAACGTGTCAAAGGACTCAAAATAACCTAAGAATCCCAAGCACAAGGCTTTTTAAATGTTTTATATTCTACTAGACAAGATTTTATACTATTTATCTTCTAATTATCCCATGCCTCTTTTTTATTTTCACTTCGGACACATATTTTAGAAATAAGTCACAGAAAAAAACTTGGTGGTAAGATTATGATACAAGAGTCTGGATTGGATGTTGGATGATTTCTAAAAATTGATGAAAGAATGACCTAAATTTGTTTTGTTTGTTTATATTTTTATTAAGATAAATTGAAAATTATTGCAATATACATTCCAGTGGGAAAAAGGAAACATATTTTGTAAAACACATTGTAGGGGCAGAGAGAACAAAAGAGAATGAGAGGGAATTGTTTCCGAGGATTCTTTCCTTCTCAGAACACTTATGTAGCATTGCTATGAGGTAATAAAGGGTCCAGGGACATAATTTCATTTGTCACTGCTGGCCATATTACTCTTCATTGTGATATAGGTGCCCTGAGATAAAGTCATACGACTCCCTTGTCATGAGATAAGACATAGTTCTGTATCATTTTTATTCCTAAATTATAAATAAAAAGTTAGGAAAATGGTATTTTATCCAAGGTAGCACACAAATCTGTAATCCTGTGCACACAGGTACATCTTGGGGAGGTTTTCACCCTGCCTGTGAGAAAAGAGATAAAAAGGGAAAGGGAGAAAGGAAGGAAGGAAGAGAAAGAAAGAAGGAAGGGAAGAAAGAAAGAAAAAGGAAGAAAGAAAGAAAGAAGGAAGAAGGAAGAAAGAAAGAAAGAAAGAAAGAAAGAAAGAAAGAAAGAAAGAAAGAAAGAAAGAAAGGAAAAAGAAAGAAAGGAGAAAGAAAAGAAAGTGTGAGCAGGCAGATGAGAAAGGGGGAGAGAGAGGAGGAAAGAGTAGGGAAATGGAGGGAAAGGGGGAGGAGGAAAGAGAGAAAAGAGAAATAAAGGTATCTATGTAGAAAATATTTACATACATTGATGGTGGCAGTATATGCCTTTGATTCCATCATGTGGGAGTTTGAGACCAGCCTGGTCTACAGAGTGAGTTTCAACAAAAGCTATATAGAGAAACCCTTCTCAAAAAAACAAAAACAAAAACAAAAACAAAAACACATGGCTTAGATTTTCCTTCATTTTGAATTTAGGTAATTTATTAATTCATATTTTTTTCTTCTCCTTGTAAGTTTCACATATGGTTTGGTCTAACATATTTAGTTATTAATTTGTAGATATGCTACAATCATATGTCTTTCCAACTAAAAATTCTACATTCTTTTTTCTAGGAAATCATTGTGTATAACAGTGTTCTCACAGTGAGGAAGAATAAATCACATATATTTTCAAGTTAGTGTACTTTTTACAAGTGTCTGGGGTGATTTAGGAAGCCACCTTTTGTGTTCTGTGTGATGCATCCTATCAAAACATTAAACACCAGAGACGAATTCTAAACGAGTTCTACTAACTTGTTTGGAAAGTCCTCTCTGTGTTGTTTTTATTGATTATTGAATAAAGAAGCTGTTTTTGCCTATGATAGGGCAGAATAGAGCTAGGTGGGAAAACTAAACTGAATGCTGGGAGAAAGTAGGCGGAGTCAGGGAGAAGCCTTGTAGCCACCACAGGAGACAGACACTTCTGTTGGAGCCCGTGAACACTTTGCCAGTAGGCCACAACCTTGTGGTGATGAACAGATTAATGGAGATGGGTTAGTTTAGGATATAAGAGATATCTAGATATACACTTAAGCTATTGACCAAACAATATTGCAAATAATATAGTTCCTGTGTGATTATTTCTGGTCTGAGTGGCCAGAAATGAAGGAGCAGCCCCCACCAACAACTAATCTCTTCATTCTGCACAGGATCAGGATTTCAGAAGAGACTGGGTATCACTTATTTCAATATTGACTTTTTGCTAATAAGGCACAAGTCTGAGATGTGGTCATTGAGTAACTGAGGTCAGACACACAGTTGATGGCAATGGTGAAGCTCGATCCAGGGCCCTCACTTGCTGATTCAGGTGTTTTCTCATCTTACCTAGTTTCTTTCATCACTGCTGAATTTATCAAATAGACATGTGCTTGTTATAGCTTGTGTACACTTAAATATTATCACTCTAAAGAATCAAATGAGTGATTCCCATTAAGTAGCCTTTTTATGTTAATGCATAAGAATTTGTTCTCAAATCAAGGGTGAAATTATGTATATGCTTGCAGCTCCAATTTATAAAAATGCAACCCAAGATTCTAATCTGACCAAATGGTTATTACTTCTCCCATAGTGTGTTACTATCATATATTTCAAAATGTTAATTATTTTGATAAATTAATTCCCCCTACAACTTATATATTACCTTTTTAAGGTATTCTAAATTAAAATTGCATTTCTCAAAGAAATATCAGTAATTTATGTTAGCCTAAATAGTTCTTAGCCACCTCTGAACTCAGAGATTCGTGTGTGTGTGTGTGTGTGTGTGTGTGTGTGTGAATATTGGTCAACTGCTCATTAACTGTGCTTGAATTGCTACATTGCTTTTCCATAATTTTAATATGCTTATAATTTATATTCATAAATATTGCCACTTATGAGAAATTTGGTTAGAGATTATATCTTATTTACTGATTACTAAACCACATTAAATTGGATCAAATAAATCTTTAATATGTGTTTTGCCCACAATCCCATTCTATTAGTAGTCGTAAGAAAGTGGCCTCCATCATGTGTGCTTTTTCTATGTGGGTTTCTAAAGCTGAAGTAGAAGAAAAACCCAATGGGACTAAGAAAAAAAAGACAAGAAGTGCATCCAAAGACCAGACTGGAAGAGTGGATACATGGGAAGAATGAAGATGAAAAGTATACTTTCCATTCAGCGATTTTTAATTGGACATGAAAATGGTGAAGAAGCAGCAGTAACTGAAAGTTTTCTTGCCTTAGAACACTACTAAGTCTAATACAAAGGCCTGCTTTATTCTAACAAAAGAAAATCCAATGCTTATTAATTCAATGTTGGAGCATGCCACTTGGCCACTTATTCATTTCCTGGCCACCCAGACCCCCGGAATAACCACACAGAAACTGTATTAATTAAATCACTGCTTGGCTCATTAGCTCTAATTTCTTATTGGCTAATTCTTACATCTTAATTTAACCCATCTCTATTAATCTATATATCACCACAAGGTCATGGCCTACCAGCAAAGCATCAGCACATCTATCTCCAGAGGCAGATCCATGGCGTCCCCTGACTCCGCCCTTCTTTCTCCCAGCATTCAGCCCAGTTCTCCCTGCCTACCTAAGTTTTGCACTATCAAAAGGCCAAGGCAGTTTCTTTATTCATTATTGATAATCACAGCACACAGAGGGGACTCCCATATCAATTAAACATATTTTTGAGCATATATTATGTCCTAATTTTTAACATTATTTTTATTTTCTCCTTTCTTAATTTATGAGATATGAATTTTTCATGACGCTACTTGGGATTCCTTAAACAGGAGTTGACTTTTGTGACTGTAGAGCCAAGCTTTCCTTTGACAGTCCTTCTTCCCAACAAATAGAAATGTCATCAAGGACATATTAAATGGTCCCCAGTAAACCACCCTTTACCTATAGCAGTTCTATTTTTCAACGTGACTGGGAAGTTTTTCAGTCTTGTTTATATAGGCAGTGCCACTTTCTATGTCTTTATGTGTCTACTCTTTTCAACTAATAAAGAAAAAAATACCCTATTTTTTTTTTGTAAAAAGCCAAAACCATTGCCTTTCTGACTTAGAAATGACTATTGTGCTTATTTAACCCATGAGTAAATGACTGTATCCTCACAATAACTGCAGCAGCCACATATCCAGGGAATCAGAGCAGATAGAGATAACCGCCACTAAGTCAGAGCACGTACTCTGCAGCTGAGGAACCAGACCTCGGCACGGGCAAAGCGGCTCTCTCACTCCTGACGCTTCCAGTTTCCCTGTAGACAGTAATGTTCCAAAATCTCCTTATGCTCACCAACTACCATTGCTTTTCAGCCACCCACAGAAAAGTATGCGTTCTTTTCTGTCCCCTTCACAAGTTCTTATTCTCTTTTGATGCTTTTAGAAAACAAATCATGCATGAAGCAAGACCATTTTTCACGTTCCTAGCACAGTAGAGGATCAGTCAAAATATTTGTACAAGACATGCTGTGCTTCATGGATGGCTGGTGCTAATTAGATGAAGGCCAGTAGGCGAGGCTTCTCTCCAGGGCACAGATGGATTCAGACATTCTGATAGAGACAATTGAATTGGAAGAATGATGAAATTCGCTCCAATTAGGCGGAGCAAAGCATCTGAAATGAAATCAACATAACAGTGCCACTATCCTTCACTGTCAAGAGTGGAGACCGGGATTTATCTTGCATACGTGACTCAAATGCATCTTACCAGGGCAACGTGTACCGCCTACGCCTACTCTAGGCCTGTCTCCACGGGAAAAGATTGAAAGGCTTGAGCAATTATAAAGCTGAAGATTGCAATGCATGATGTGATTTATAAGTGGATAGCAAGGGGAAAGAGGCTGTGACAGGCTCCAACCAGCATCTCTCACTCTCAGGTGTGCTTTTGTTTGGAGGAAGTAGAAGGCGGTCACTTTTTCATGAGTCACTACGGCAGAATCATTGCATAACTTGTGTGTCTCCAGTGCATAGAGGGTGGCTTGTCTCTTCCGGAGTTCAGTATGTTGCCTTCAGTAATGAACAGTACTTTTTTTTATGATGCCTTTTTTTGTCATGAATATTGTTTAACCATGCCATGCTACCTTGTTGAGTTAGTCAATGCTGCTTCAAAGTGTGTGTGTATGGGGGGGGGGGCAGTGAGAGTTTATCCTGGCCTGCAGTGGTCACTGTGAATACCCCTGAGTCAGTACTGCTGTGACCTGTGAAATCTTCTGCAGGGAGAACCTCAAAGAATACAGGTATTTGAATAGATGGTAGGAGAGAAAAATTAACTATTTTTAATATTACATAAGAAAACAACTCTAAATAAGAAAGTAAGTTTTAAAAAGTCAAAGTTTGAAAATAAGTTTCAAGAAGGGATTTTTCCCCCCAAAATAATTCCCATTTATCCCTGGGCTTGTCAAGGACTCCTTGGTTTCTGTGATATTCCAAATGTGCCGGTACACATTTCTTACTTCCAACCCTTTTACTATATTAAGAACTGACATATTAAATACAGACTCCATACTAACTAGATTGACATTCATTGTGACATTATACATTTACTTTATTATTCTGATTTGATGGATAGAAAACTAGGTTCAAGACAAATTACTTGCTCAAAACCATATAGCTAGTGAGTTGTTGACACAGAATTTAGACCACAGCAAGTCTGACTGCTAATATTAACCATGATTTAAAAGAAACTCTATAGTTAGATGTTAGATACATCATTGTTGTATTATTTTATGTATATTATATTATATTATCTTTTGTTTTTTAACATCTGTTTTGTGTGAGTGTGTGTGTGTGTGTGTGTGTGTGTGTGTGTGTGTGTGTGTGTGTGCATGCCACAGCATGCTTATGGAGGTCAGAGGACAACTTTTGGAAGGTTATTTTCTCTGTTTGCAAAATGAGTTCCAGGAATGGCAGCGATTCTGGGGAGAGTGCAGAGAAGGAGATCAACTTGTGGTTTCAGCCAGAGGAGCTGGTGGATTACAAGAGCTGTGCACAAAAGTGGATCTATGAGTGACAGGAGGGCATCTGCCCTTCTCCTCTACTTACCCTATTCTCACAGGCAAGGAACCAACAACTAAATATTTCTGGAACTTCCTTTGACGTGGAAGGAACCTCTGGGAGCTGTGACTCCCTGTGCAATGTTACGTGCCACTGATAGATTAAAGTGTTTCATCTCAAAAAAAGAAAATTTTGAAAAGAAAAGAAAAGAAAGGAAAGAAACTGCCAGTTATTCTGTAGGACACAGAAGAAAGCATCTGATAAAATTTTCCATTCCAAGGCAGAACAGATCTTTAAATTTCCTACTTCATGGAAAAGTCTGCCAGGAACTATGGATCTGTAGGCTGAATATGGATGCCCCAACATTATAACAGAACTTTGGGTGACTGTCCAGGCATTGGAATGTCTCTGTTAATTCTAGAATTTTGGAAATTGCTTATAATGTACTTCCTGTTTACTTAGGTAATACTATATCCTTCTGGGGTCTTGAAAGAATTGAAGACAGATAGTTATAGTTTTCCTAAGTTATGATAAAAAATAAATTAAATATAAAACTTTAGACTCACAAAGATAGGATAGATGGTAGAATATTTTCCTCAATTTGCCAAATAGTAAATGGACTAAATAATGTGACTATTTATTGTAACTATTTCTTGCTTGATAACTGTTTTGCATATGTAATATTATTATGTTAAAGTTAAAACCTCCCTTTTTACTTATAAAGAAAAGGGGAGATGATGTGGGATGTCCTTCTGTATATTTGTTGTTTTTATTGGTTGATGAATGAAGCTATTTTGGACAATGACATAGCAGAGTAATGCCAGGCAGAAAATCCAAACAGAGATATAGAGAAAGAGTAGGTGGAGTCAGGCAGATATCATGTAGCTGCCCAAGAAGCAAGAGGTAACAAACCACAAACCTCATGGTTACATACAAAATAATAGAAATGGGTTCATTTAAGATATAAGAGCTAGCTAGAAATATGCTTTAGCTGTTGGCCAATCAGTATTGTAATAAGTATAGTTTCTGTGTGATTATTTGGGACTAGGTGGTCAGGAAACAAATAAGCAGTCTCTGCTTACAATAACTTAAAAGATTTCATAGAAGTAGAGGATGGAATGGTGTTTTTAGGGAAGGAAGAAGAGGCTATGAAATGACCTTTAGAAAGAATGAGTCCAAGAGGTATAGTGTATAATCAATGACAATACATTTTATTGTTGGAAATGCAGAGTGATATTAAATCTTTCTACTACAAAGAACAATTGAGGGAATGTATTTGTTAACTAGGTAGATTTGATTCTTTTCCAATGTACACATACTTTAAAACATCATATTTACACGGCAAATATGATTTTTTCTGTTAACCAAGAATATAAAAAATTGTAATTTATAAAAATGGTAAAATTTTCTTTTTTATGTGAGTCTATAAATACATGACCAGTGTAAATGCTTAGATGTAATTGGTGGGTAATAAACTGACAACTCAATTGCTATAGATTCCTTCCAATGTATTAGAACAATATTAGACCAAAAGAATATAACAGAAAAGAAAGGTTGGGGTGAGGGTTCACTTGGTAATGCCTGCCGTGCAAGCAGGGGCATCTGAGTTCAGATCTTCTATCTCTGTGCAACAAGCTTGGTCTGGGAGCTAACATCTGTAGCTCTGATGTTTTAGGGAACAGAGACAGGAAGATCTCTGGGCTTATTAGTCATTCAATCTCTCCAATCAGAAAAGGAAAAAATATAGATGTTGGAGAAATGGCTGAACAGTAATGAACACTTGATGCTACTGTTGAGGACCTGGGTTCAGTTGCCAGCATCCACATGGCAGATCACCTGGCACCCCATATAACTCCAGTTCCAGGAGGTCTGACATTATTCTTCTGGTCCTTGTGGGCACCAGGCACACACATGGTACATATGTATACATGTAGGCTAAATACTCATAGATATAAAATAAATAAATCTTTCCAAAAATCAGGTAATAAAGTAAGTCACACATTGATGTACTTTTCCATGGGGATGCATATTTTGCCCAATCTCACTGATCTTTAGTTGCTTGTGGTTCTTGGTATTGGTTGAGGTATCAAGAACTTCTTTCATCCACTTTAGCATGTCAAGTCTATTGCTGTCCTTGTTGATCATGTTTAGGTAGTCATGTTCATGAGACTTTATGGGTGTAACTTCTGACATTACTAGAAGACAACACAGCAAACGCCATGATCTTCTGACTCTCACAACACTTTTGTCCATTCTTTTGTCCTGAAAATATGAATACATGTGACATTAAGATGATCGTGTTATATTTAGAAATAGAAATATATATATATATATGTATGTGTGTGCGTGCGTGCGTGCGTTGTGTGTGTGTGTGTGTGTGTGTGTGTGTGTGTGTAAGAACACTTAATGAATAATGAGGCCACGAAATTCAAAGACAGCAAAAAGGAGTACATTGGAGGGTATGGGGGGAGGAAAGGGAAGAGGAAAAATAATACAATTATATCATAATCTCAAAAAGTGAAAAAGTATTAAAAATACAAGGTGGAAAATCGATAATAAGGTACTTTACAGCTGACTTCTGGATAGATTCCATATCTACCAGCACACTCTCAAAAGCACAGACCACGCTGCACAAACACACACACAAACACACACACACTTGTGATTAGCCTTGTTAGAGGAAAAATAGTTGACTTACCACCTAATGAACCTTTAAATAATGTGAAAATAAATAATGTAATAAAGAATATTTTGAAAATATAGAACTTATCATACATATTTATGTTTGTATTACATGTCAGGGACCAAAGGTAAAACCTATGGAAAAATGAACACATTGTTTAAATTTGATTCTTTAAAAACCTGTTGTGTATACCAAGCTCTGCACCAGTTTTCCTAAAATCTGTAGCTATTCTATGTTTCTATCTGAAATATTTCATCTTTTTTATAGCAAACAGTATAATTCCCTAAACAATATTGAAATAAAATTTGTATTCAAGCCTTCTTTATCACACTTGTCATTTACCCTGAAGAGCTTCAACTCACACATATTCCTTGACTTCTCATAACTTTCTGTGTTTACACCTTCAGACACTTGATGCTTTCCAGGTCCTCCTGATACACTCAAACCTTCTGCCTGCTTTGACTGCACTGTACTCATCAACACAGCTTATCTGTTCATGAACCATGAACTTTTCTATTGAAGATTACGTAAACCTTACCTTAAAGGGAAAGAGCCCTTGATGAACATGTTCGGCTCCAGTTTTCCATCTTGACAAATAAGTCGATCTCTGGCTTCCCACTTAGAAAGTATGGGCAAGCTTTTAGTATATCTTTATAATAGACTTGTCCAATGTGAGAGTCTGAGTTGTGGTAAAAATCACAAAATATCTAAATTCGTTTTTCTTTAAAGAAATTTAGAAAAAAATCATAGTGATTATCATTCTGTGTGGCAAACACTGGAAAGAGATTTAATCCCTAGTGTTGATTGAGACTTGGTGGGATAAAAGTCACTCTCATCTATTAAATGAGGAAATGCAAACTTATTTGGCTTTTGTGGAGATTTACATGAGCTTATATGTTGGGAGCCATGCAGCCTGGTTTTGGACCGGCATAAGAGTGCTTGTACAATGTGTCTCCAGATGAGACCAAAGCCCACGGGAACGGTCTCACTCAGGACAGCGCAGAATATGCTGGGGCTGCACAGCCTGCATACTCTCTTCTCTCTGGAAATAGTGATGATTCTCTTGGAGATTTTAGTGTCAATCTGTCAATCATACATGGGACAGATATGATCATTCTTGGAGACCCATTTTTTCCCTCGCATATCTTTCCCTAATATTCTTTGGGAGATCATGTTTCTTAGATTTCTTGCCTAAGAATGCCAGCTATCACTGGCAGACCCCAGGAGCGCTTCTAACTCAGTGCTGACAGGATTGGAGGCAAATCACCCCTATTTCTGTAAATGGGTTTTGAACAATGGGATTCTTGAAAGTATGTGTCTATGTTTGTCACCCTGTGTTTTGTAAAGATAGGATGAATGTACCTGGCTCAGTATTTGACCAAGCTAATAAAATGGTAAGTGTTGTTTGGAGTTTAAATATATTTGATGTAAAAGTTGGGAGAAAAATATTTGACATATTTGTTTTTTGCTGGAGGTTAATGCTGAAGAATGTGAAACGCTTCTTTCTTAGTATGGAAAAACATGTTTGTTTTGATGTATAAATAAAGACAGCTGGAGCTATTTGGGTTGGCCACTTGTGTGAAACTCATTTGGTGGTCAGATAGTTCATTTCTTTGTGCCAACACCCCTTCTCCATCTCAGAACCAGAACCCAGACTGCAGCTGGACCACAGAACTTATATAATTTAAGAAATTTCATTAATGGGAATATAATAGAAATGCAAAGAACCAGTACACGTGTCCATGTTAATTGCTGCATGTTAAATTTAAAACATGTTGCACAAGTTGGAGAGATGGCATGGTGAATAAAAGTACTTTTCATGTGGGTCTGATGACCGGAGTTCAGACATGAGAACACATGGACAGACACAGCAAACGTCAATGTAGTGATGGACAGCTGTAATCCCGGCACTTCTACAGGGAGGTGGGAGGCAGATTCTGGAGAACTGGCTGGAAGCACTGGACTAGCTAGTCTGGAATATGCTATGCAGTGGCATAAACTAGAAAACACAACTGTAGTGAGGTAAAAGGAGAGAACAACTCATGAAGTTTGGCCATGACTTCTGACCTTGCATAGTGGCACGTGGATGCCCTCACTTATACACGCACACAACACACACATACAAACTTGTAGGAAAAAAGAAACAAATGGAGGAAGAATATGCCCACCAATAGGCTAAATACATTTATAATACATTCAAATCATTATGAATAACACATTAAGAGAACTCAGGTGATTTGTGAGAATTTTCATGAAGTTTAGTTGGTGAGAAGTGAGGCAAAACAGTGAAGTACAGTGTTCCCAGGATATGTTATAGTGTTTCTAGGATATGCTATACAGTGTTTCTAGGATATACACCATACTGTGTTTCTAGGATATACTATACAGTGTTTTTAGGATATACTATATAGTGTTTCTATGATATGCTATACAGTGTTTCTAGGATATATACCATACTGTGTTTCTAGAATATACACCATACAGTGTTTCTAGGATATACTATACAGTGTTTTTAGGATATATTATACAGTGTTTCTAGAATATACTACACAAATTTTCTAGGATATACTATACCATGTTTCTAGGATGCTATCTACAACACTCAGCTGCTTTCATGAAGCTATTCAGTAAAGTCTAAAAATTCAACTGTTGGGTAATACCTAGGTCAAACTCATAACTTATGCCTCCTATTTGATAATAAAGCACCACTCAACCAGCTTGCTTAGGAAAAATCCAGCATAGTAGTTAATATAAATAGTCAGTGTAATGATGTAAGACTTTGTCCAGAGCCCGAGCGTCTCTCCCCAGCTATAGGACTGGGGCTGGAGAGAGGACTACCTGTCACTTCTTCCTCACATGACTGGCTGCCTCCTGACCCCTTCAGCATCAAAACAGTGGTGATACGAAAGAGAGCACGGGTAGGGAAAGGACCAGAAAAGAGTCTAGATGACAAATTTTCCTAGATCTGGTACTCTAAAGTTTTGGAAATAGTCAAATGCATACGTACTTCTAACAAATGGTCTGTGGATCTTTAGATAACTTCCCAATACTTGATGGGTTGTCCTGAAGTTTACTGGTTGTGGGCTGATGCAACTGGTTTTGTCTTGTAGTTTCCAAGTTCTTCCTCAGTCCTTGAGCATCTCTTGGACCACCTTAGCATCTTTTTATGGAGGATTTTCTACCATTCTGATAGCATATACAATTCTACTCTTGAACAGGGTGTAATATAGCTCCGTTAGAAAAATACATTTATTTGTATATTATTTGCTTATTGTGTGTGCATATGTATCTATGGGTATGGCATATATGTGCTACTGTGCCCATGTGGAGGTTGGAGGTGGAGAGAGTTGGTTCTTTTCTTCCACCATGTAGGTCTGAGGAAATCAAACTCAGATCCTTGGAACCTGATGGTAAATGTTTTTACCATTTTGTGATACATAGATCATCCCTAGAAATGATAACAACCTTGGCCTTGTGTTGACCACAGTTTTTTCTCAACAGAAATCCTCTGCTTTACTGCCTCCTTCAGCAATCTATCCACCTTTTTGGCTCTGTCGTCATTTTGACAAGTGTAGCGGCTTTTTCAGAAGTCTCAGTCACTGTCCTTGAGGTAAGCAGTAAAGGCCACTCTCCAGTAAAGTGATAGTTGGCATCATTTATTGAGAGCTCTCTGTAGGGAAAATCTCCCTTCAACCACAAAGTTCCACCCTTTTCAACTTCTACCCTTTTAAATATGGACGATGTCCTGACAATTGACTTGAAAACTCTATTTTGTACATTATATCTAGGTGATCAAATAGCTGTGCCTCAGGTAAAATGGAGATAGAGTTAAAGACTTATAATCTTTTTCTGGTGATACTGAGACAGGATCTCTACTGTACCAGTCTAATCGAGGATGGCTGAATTTCTGATTCACTTGCTTAAACTTGCAGGATGCTCCAATTAGAGGTACACACACCACATCTAGTTCTGTGGTGCTGGGACCAAGCATTCTGCCGACTGAGCTGCATCACCATCCTTACATTTTTTTTTCATTACTGCTCTTGTTGATAGTCTCCTTTTGTAGGCCAGATTGGACTCAAACTCGCAATTCTCTTTCCTCAGCTTCCCAACTTCTGAGGTTATGGATGCACACCACCACATCTGGTTACAGGAACATGAAACCAAAGGCACTTTGAAAAATGGCAGTATTAAGGACAGGACCCAGGGTTTCACACATGCTGGGCAAATGCTTTAACACTGAGCTAGATGTTAATACTTGGCAATCTTGTGTAACAGTTTCTACATATAATCATCTGTATTCAATGATCTTCCCTCTGCTGAATTTACCAGGAGTTCCAGATGTGTTCTCAAAGTAAGGGACATGGGAGTTATGGGAACACCTTTGAATCTATCATAACATGATGAACAATGAAAAAGCATCAGATCCATATGTGCATTCACCTATGAGTGTGGCTTTGTGTCTGTAAGATTCTACAGCTATGAAGGAAACATGGACGTACACTAGGTGGGATTTAACATTGGTCATTTTAGGAGGAGGATATAGAACATATTAGCATAAGAAGGAGAAATAGGGGAGGAAAAATGTATCCATTTAAGAAGAAGCATGCAGGGGCTGACAAGATGCATCAGCAGCCAAATTATTTGCTGTTCATGAGGAAGACCAGGATTGGGCACGCCCACCCACATCAAGCAGCTAGTCACTATCCATACGTCCAGCTCCAGGAGACCAGATCCCCCCTTTTCACTTCTTTGGGCACCTGCAAGCCCATGTCATACACACACACACACACACACACACACATGCATGCACACACACACATGCATGCACACACATGCACATGAAAATAGAAAGAAATAAATATAATAAATATAACCATTTATATAAATATATAATTTATTTTTTCATGTAAATATTGCTCTTGTAAATATGATCTATTTACATATATATGTCATGTTTGAAGAAATTTATGAATACTACTTTAACAAAAGAAAAAGATTTACTCTTTCTGTCTCATAAAATGCTTCTATAAAGTTGACTGTGGGGCCTAAGTGTTCTTTTTTTTTAAGGATACAGTGGAAATAGCAACAGCCAAAGAAGCAAAGATGTCAGTAACTAAAATAAATTTTTATCCTTAAATTATTGGAGACTTTGGGGACCTTAAGTTGTTTCCACGCATGAGTGTAACAATTCGACTTTAAATCAGAACCCACACGTTTGTGTGTGCTTGTGTGTGCAAGAGCATGTGCGCACGTGCACGCACACACACACACACACACACACACACACACACATCTCACACAAACCCAGTCATATTATACCAAAGCTATGATTGCTTTAAATATGGTTTACAGAATTAGGAGGTGGAATTCAGTAAAGCAATGTCCATGATACTAAAAGCCAACTATAGAGTGTTTTGGCTTTCCCAGGAAAAAGCAGCAAAACTGTAGACCAGCTTACCCATAGTTCAGACAGTTTACATAATCCCAGTATGTGGAAGCCAGTGGCCGTAGACAAGATGAAAATGGTATAACGTAATCATCTATACACCTGCTGATCTTGCTTTAACAAAATTCAATTGTCAATTCCGAATCCCAATGCATTCAGTTGAAAGCAGGAGAAACTGAGCCAGTGAGGTGAGTTAGAGAAGCACACGGCTACCAGGTGTGGTAGTCTGTGTTCATTTTCCAGGTCCCACATGGTGAACGGAAGGAACTGACTCCCACAAATTGTTCTTTCCCCTTTGGACCTGGACTGGAGACTGGCTCAGTGGCTAAAATCACTTGTTGCTTTTGCAGAGAGCTGGGATTCAGTTCCCAGAACCTACCTGGTGGCTCTCAGCCATCTGTAACTCTGTTGCCCAGAAATTTGGAACCTTCTTAACTTTGTGGACACTAAGCAGGTATGAGGTGCATACACACCCATGCAAGCCAAACACTTATATACACATAAAATAGTAAAACAAATAATTCTATAAGGCACATTTTTGACTTTCGTTTCCCAGCTGTGGCACATGCGACCTTCTTTACTACATACACACAAAGAAAGTATTAGATTTTTTTCTTTCTTTCTGGTTTTTGGAAACAGCGTTTCTTTGTGTCGCCTTGACTGTCTTAGAACTCACTCTGAAGACCAGGCTGACCTTGAACTCACAGAGATCTGCCTGTCTCTGCCTCCTAAATACCGGGGTTAAAGTACCATCCACACCCCTACCCACATCCCATCCTCAACCTAGACATGTTTTGTTTTTTTTTTTTTAACAGAAAGAATAAGAAAAGGAAAGGGAAAGTCTTCTAGGTATGTTGATTGCATTGATTGATTGCCTACAGAAACTGAGCATCTCCGAGATTCTCCTGGGTCTGCCTGCTTTAGAGGTCACAGTCACCTCCCCACTGCTCCTATTTCAGGAGCATCAAATGCTTTGACACCTTCTGCAGTTTCTCTCTTTCCTCATCCAGACTCTTTATGCCTTCATCCAGTTAAATTTTTAATACTGAAAAGATTAGCAGTGTGTTATCATTTTCTTTATTTAACAGTCTAGGGGGTTGGCAGCCATCAGCAGTGCGGGTGAGATTTCAGGTGCCGCTGGGAATTCAGCTTTGTCCGTGGAGCTGTTAGTGTAGACGACCTTGTGGGTCAAACGCGTTCGGACTTCCCACGGCACACGTGACCAGAGCTCTAAATCTGACTCTGCTTTTATTCTCAGCAAACTGGCCTGGTTCGTCCTTCAGCATGGCCTTTATTGTTCCTCACATTACTGCTTGCTCTCTTTCGACGATAAATTTATGACCTCCAGAAGATATCAATTTGACACGGTATCAGGCTCTTCACAGACACTGTAGGTCTTTCAAAATGTGAAACTTTGTTCCTACCGGGACCTAAATAGTCTCCTGGTGAGGCAAGGACACAGTATCTGGAGGAAAAACCCAGTGTTCCCCTGGTGAGGCAAGGACACAGTGTCTGCCCATGACTGGAGAAAAAACCCAGTGTTCCCCTTTCCCTACATTTTTAATTCAATATGCTCCCTCCCACTGGCAGAATGGAACATGGTTCACCGCCTACCCTTCGCATCCCTGTGAGGACACATCTCCTTTGTCTTTATTGCTGTGTGTTTTTAATTGGTCACCTCCGGCAAAAGGGCACTCCGTCCATCTACTTAGCATCAGTTATGCTGTGATGTGTTTATTAGCAATAGGTGTTGATAAATTGACGCATCTTTTAATTAGTTTGTAATGTACCTGTCCTCAGTGACTCCATGCACTCATACACTATGTTCTCCTTAGTACTTCTTGTTCTTTGTGACTCGAACACTTCATAGCTGAAGGAATCTTAGCAACCAGGCATGAGTGTTTCTAAAGCCTATGAAGTCTCCTAGACCCAGGGGACAGGAGTACTTGTCTTTCCATACATATTTTGCAACCTAGATCAGAATCACTTGGGAAGGGTGAAAGAACAGACTTGACTTTGGTTGAGTATGGCCTTTGAGCCCAGAACTCAGGAGGCAGAGGCAGGCAGATCTCTGGGAGTTCAAGCTCAAGGCCAGCCTGACCTGTGTAGCAGTGATTTCAGGACAGCCAGGGCTACTCAGACAAACCCTGCCTGTAAAACGAAACCAAAACAAACAACAACAATAAAAAATAAAAAATAAACAGTCCTTGCTGACAGATCCCTGGGCTATTGCTTTGCAAATTTGTACTTGAGATTCACTGTACATGTTCTTTCAAATTAGAATTAGGAAGGAAAAAAGAATCAATTTCAAATTTTTACAGATTGAGAAGAATTCTAGGAATTGACTTAAGTGCGTCCAAGATTATCACAAAAGTCAGTGTATTTCTTAAAGTCCCTTCTGTTTGGTTTGATGTGACCTAAAGAGTACAAGTAAGATTAAATTCTAGCATTTTTAGCTTGAATGAGCTTGTTCCAAAGATTGTGTATGTTGCTTAGACAGTATCAGAAATTGTGCTTGACCAATGAATAAAATGCCTGAGAATCAGCATATGAGATGGGCCTGTCTGTAGCTGAGTATTGCCGAAGCAAACATGAGACACCTATATCATTCCATAATCAGAACTGAGTTCAGGTCTTAATAAATTAATTCTATGCTCTCGGGTTATATAATGTAGTATTGTTCTAGATTTTTCTTAGTTTAATGTTTCAAAATATATGGTTTTTTTGAGGCCAGATCTCGGTATGCAGCCCAGACTGACTGGCCCAGAATCCATGATTCTCCTGCCTCAGCTTCCCAAGTGCTGGGATTATAGGTATGTGCCACCTCTCAGGAACTTTTTATTACATTGCACTGTTTTCCTTCCCATGTATCTGCTATTGAAACTTGTGGTTGAACGAGAACCTATCAGATTCTGTCCTGGGTCTCTTCTACCATGCTGCTCTAGTGGTTTTAAAGGATTTTCTTCATTTTTCTCTTTCCAGGAAAGAGTCTGTCACAAAATCAAGTCTACACAAAAACTTCAATATGTGCTTAGCCATCTCCTATTTTCTCTCTCCCCCATCATTTCTTTCCCTTTCTTCCCCCTCTCTCTCCTTTTCCTGTCTCTCGTGTGTCATATAAATCCACAAATAAAGAGTGAGAAATCCAACACGTTAGCATCGCTCACAGATTGTTAACAAACCTCAGATGTGCTTCTAATTTAAGAGCCAATTGCAGTCTCCGTCCAGTTCTCCCACACACAGCTGCACGCCATTCTAGTCACAATTTCCCCGTTGCAACTATATGATTAAACACGGGCTTAAAGAAATATGAGGATGATTTCCTCCTGCTTTCCTCAAATATCGTCTCAATATCTCAAAGAATCTTTTCCTTATTTATCATTGCATCCTGAAGTCTTACTCTTAAAGCCTTTGCTCTTTATGTGTGGAAATAAGACTTAAACGCATTCATTCCCTGCCATCCTGCAGAGGTACCATGCCAAGTCTTGAAGCATGCGTGCAGGCTTGCCCTCTAGAACATGTGCTTTGTTTGTGCGCCAAGCAGATTCAGCCTTAATACTGAGCACTGGCTGCCATGTTGGCCCAGTTGCTGTAGCAGTTCCCTGAATATATTGTATAAATGTATATGATCATAAATTGTAGGCAAAAAGGGAGTCAAAGAACATTAGTAGCATGCGCAACAGTCCCGTGAAGAACTGAGGTTCGTGTGGATGGAGTGACTTGCCTTTGCTTACTACGACAGTGGGTCTCCTGTTGTGGTCACCCCAACCATAAAGTTATTTTGTTGCTACTTCATCACTGTAATTTTGTTACTGTTATGAATCAAAATGGAAATACCTGATATGTGATCCTCAAAGGGATTGAGACTCATAGGAGAACCACTGGACTACAGTGAGGATGGGTTTCAAGCCCTCTCTCTCTCTCTCTGTGTCTCTCTCTCTCTCTCTCCAACTTCATTCTGATTTTGGTTGTGCCTGCATGAGCCACTATAGCATGGTGGTTTGCATGAGCTATGAAGATTCACACCAAACAGATTATATGGTTTAATGGGACTCCAGTGTTTATTAACTGCTATTATAAAGTAACTAGGATGCAATTTTAAGGTTGTTCTTAAGTGATTCCTTAGATAATATTATTATCATTTATAAAACCTGAGACTTACCTTGAGGACTGATACACTGGAATGAATTTTCATAAAACCAGTGGGAGAGGGAACTGTATTTTGTAGCCTTTATAGATCAGCCTTAAGACTTTTGCTTCTGATTGGTAAAAACAAGATCTTAAACTCTATGAGGTAAATTTTATTGGCTCCTTCATATGGTTAAGGACAATCTAAGATGGTCTTTATGGTGTGTGACCATTGGAACATATGAAAATAAACAGGCTTCTTAGGTGTCTAAAAGAGAGAAGGATAGCATCACAGAGCAGCGGCAAGGATCAAATGAAAATGTCTCTAGAAAATTCTCAGCATAGTGTTGGACCATTGCAAGCCCTCAATGTGAACTCACCAGCATTAAAGATGCCACATATTTGCTGCAGTTTCTCATTGGAAATCTGAAAGGAGACAGGTGATCTGGAGGGAACTTTGAGATGACTTTGTTCAGCATCACTTTTGCACGAAACTTTTGGGCTTATTTCAACTGAGCAAACTCTCTTGGACCAGGATTATGAATGCCATCGGTTCAATGAACTAAATTTTAACATTATAATAGAGAAATTTATCTATCATCTATCTGTCTGTCTGTCTATCTATCTATCTATCTATCTATCTATCTATCTATCTATCTACCTATCTATCTATGTCCTCTGGCATGCTGACATCCTATTTGTGATAAAGCATTATCTGAGCTTCACCTGGTCCTGCCTCCTAAGTGCTGGTATTAAATGCATATGCCACCACTCCCTGGTTTACTTTTAATCTTTAGAGAAGAAACTCCAGAACTTTGAATGAGTGATCTGTTGTCTTTGGAGACAGGTTACGGGTAGTGCTGGGCCCAGTAACTTATGCTTAGGAAGCCTGTTTCCAGCCGCTGCTATTTTATTCGTTTCTTTTTTTTTTTAAAATTCATTTTCCCCCAATAGCCCTATAAGCAATGTGCGCTGTGCCTGTAACAATAGGGTAGCATGGGTGACAACACAGAAGGTTCTCATTAGCGTTTATAGAAAGAACCAGAATGCGTTTTAAACAAAAGCCAACACATGTCCAATTTCTTATCATTTTTTTTTTTTTGCTGTCTTTACTGAAAATAGATGTTAGAGACAGAAAGAAGTAAAAGAACTATGGAAAACAAAGAAGAGACAGAAAATGCGTCTACACAGAATTAAAAAGAACCTGAAATTGCAAAATAATACCAAACTTGGCAAAGTCTAAAGCAAATATGTTTTAAATTTGGCCCTGGGAGAATTCTGTGGCGGAATCCACAAAGGCAGACGAAGGAAGGAGCCCTCTCCACTTAGATCCTCCTTGATGGGACCTGTAATGTATGCCGTCTCTGCTTAGAGCTGAGAGAAGAATTATGCCCATTTGTCTTCAAAAGAAGTTTTAAAGCAGAAAGCTAAGCAGGTATACAAAGGATTTTACATTAATAAAAATGTAATCGCCTTTCTTTGAAGTGAAATAACAACCTCCATCCGGGCTGTCTAACGCCGCAAGTATTTAATCTTAAGCATGCAACTTTAAACAGTTTGCCTAGGGAGAGCTGAGGTCAGTGTGCCAGGGCTGTCTGGCCCAAGTCAGGTGAATAGCAGAGCACCAGGAGGATTGCCCCAAGGTCCCTTTGAGTTGCTCCTTGCGGATGGGTAAAGCGAGTGTTGAAGGCATGTGTACTGGAGAACAAGGCAAGCGCAGTGTGCTCACAATGCCGAGCCAGAAGTCTCATTAATGTTAACAATAACCTGATTTGAGAGATGACACCGGCAATTTACTTATGGAACAGGAGCAAACAACAGTTTGCTGTGTGGGATTATAAAAGGAAGCCTTAATGCTGGAGGCAGGATGATTCCGAAACTTTAGTACTCATCAGGGGTGAGCTTGAGATCAAGGTGAGATATTCTATTGATTAACTGAGTGACCCTGGATGAACAGTGTGGCCTAAACATCCTGATCACTTTTGTTTTTGAGAATAAAGATACAATGAAGGTAAAACTCAACATTTTTATACAGTTCATATACAAATGAGCTTACAAGATAATTGGTATATATTCTGAGGTGGTTTTTACCCACCCCAAACACCTTCTCACCAGAAATTCTTTTAAACTTCCTTCCTTCCTTCCTTCCTTCCTTCCTTCCTTCCTTCCTTCCTTCCTTCCCTCCCTCCCTCCCTCCCTCCCTCCCTCCCCCTCCCTCCTTCTTTCCTTCCTTCCTTCCTTCCTTCCTTCCTTCCTTCCTTCCTTCCTTCCTTCCTTCTTTTTTTGAGATAAGACTTCATGTAGGTAAGGGTGGCCAATAACTTACTGTGCACTGAGAAGTGAGGTTTCACTTCTGAACCTCTTATCCTCCTGTCCATACTTTCCAAATGCTGGGATTACAGGTGTGCACAGTTACACTTATCTTTGATTTGAAACTGTTAGGTAAAAGATATTTTCCCTGTCAGAAATGAGTTAAATTTCCAAGCTTATATTTGGAGACACATTTGAATCAAAATCATTGACAAAAGGCTGTATCTTTTTCTTCAGGCACCTTGGACCCAGGAATAGCTAGCTACAGGATTGAATTTTACTTGCATTTATTTAATTAGTTGGGTTTTTTTTTTTAGTTAGCTTTTTTTTTTTTAAGACAATATCTCATATCCCAAGCTGGCTTCAAGTTTCTGATCTTTTTGCCTCTCTTCCCTCATTCTGAGCTAACAAGTGTGCCCCACACCACCTGGCTTGCTACAGAATTTCAGAAGAAGGGGCCTAACCCTGAGACCCATCAGAAAGTGAATTTCTATTGGGGTCTCAGCAGCACTATTTTCACCTTGTGCATTTGATGTTTGCTTTTGAGTCAATCTAGAAGGGGCTCATAAGGGATTAACCCCACAGCAATGGCCCATCATGCTTCCTTCTCCTGCCTTCAAAACACATGCACCATTCAACTTAGTGACTTAAAAGCTTGGAGAGTCAAATAGGATTTGGTATATTTCATCTAAATAGAAAGCCAGTATTTAATAACTGAGAGGACAGAAGAAAAGGAGTAGAAGATAAGGAGACACATTCCACTTTTTTTTCTTACAGTGAAGTTAAACCTTCAGCTTGAAAACGCTAAAATTCTTGCAACATCTTCCATTATTGAATATTGGTTTCTGAGCTTGACTTTACAGTAGCTAAAGACATTTTTGTCAATATATATTTTATTAGAAACTCTTGCGATTTTCCAAACCCACTACAGTAAAAAAAAATCTCTCAATTGCAATGTGCATTCACCCTGCCTACTTTCCCTGAGAAAGGAACCAGGGGAGATGAGGGCAGAGCACATAACCAAACAGCAAGATGTCGTGTTGCAGACATAATCAGGAATTTCTTGGCTGTACCTTCCCACTTCCCTATTTTTGTTTCTAGACTGAAATGATAAACAACACACCCTACTTCCTCTTTTTCTCTTATAACCTAGTTATAGGTCTGTTTTGCTTGAGGTCAGTTAGATAGTGCCCTTCATTTAGAGGTTCTGTAACCTGAATGCAGGGGGCGAAACCCTTCTCCATCTGGTTTTCTGAGACACATCAATAAAATTGTACATTTCAGAACTACTCTAGTTTCCAAAGGCAAGAAGAAGTGAATTTTGGTATTTTCCCAAATGATAGCTCAATATATGAGGGTGGGGGGGCACAATTTTATAGTTCATTAGCCTATTAGTTTCTTTCCTATTGCTATGATACAACACCGTTGCAGCTCATAAAAAAAAAAAAGGCAGCTAGTTGAGCTCAACTTTCCAGAGTTAGAGTTCATGATACTCAAGTGAAGGTAGGTGACAGGGGCAGCTGAGAGCTCACCTCTGAAAACATAAGCAGGAGGCAGAGAGGACAGTGGCAATGGGAGGAGCTTTGGGAAACTTCAAGCTCTCAATCACTGACACATCTCCTCCAAAAGAAAATACTCCCTAATTCTTCCCAAACAGTTCAACCAAGTAGGGACCAAACATTCAAATATGTGAGCCTGTGAGGGCCATTCTCAGTCAAGCTACCACAGTTGATATTCATCCCATAAAAACAAAACACAGGGGAGGGAATGTATTTTCCTCCTACACTGACAGTGGGGTTTGAATGAGAATGTCTCCCCTAGGCAATAATTTTATCATACTTTAAAAAAAAAACACAACAAAACAAAACAGATAAGCCCTAAACACCTAACTTGGAATAATAAGCATGTAATCATGTAAATTTTGTTTATTTTTCTTACCGTGTGAACAAACAAAAAATGAAAATTCCATTAGTGGTTAAGAATCAAGCAAAATATATGATTTTCCCATTGATGACCCTGACAGTCTGTTAGGTGGAAATCTTAACAAGAGATCTGGAATTACTGAAAATCGTAACTGGGATGTATGATCATATTCCTATGTTTTGTCTCTTGGTGTTAAAGGTTTTTAATCCCTCGAGACTATCCATTAGTCTGTTTCCAGGTGGAAGAAGATAAACCTTTTTGTAAATCTCTAAATTTCCATTAAAAATGGTAACACAAAAATAAACTACCTCATGCTGCTTGTGTAGGGTTAAGCATTTTCTTGGGAGTCCACCTGATTGCAAGGGTTTAATATGAATATATAATGGCATGCTTTCAAAACTCTTAGCACTATAGTGAGGATGAGTAACTGCCAAACATTTGCATTTTTCAAATACCCCTCAGGTCTTATCATTGGTCTTCAACATTTGACCATATTAACCAAGAACCTGGAACACATATCCACATAAGAACAGTTATATAGGTTTATATTTAACATCAAAACGTGCACTTTTTTTTAAATTTTAAAATGACATTATGTCTTTTATTATGATGGATTGACTGAGCATGAGGAATAGCTGTTGGTGATCTCGAAAACAACGCACTGGAAAGCATCTTCATCTCAGAGTTTATTGGGTTGCACCGAAGGAACAGCGGGTGGTTACACAGTTCTCTCGTTCACTTTGGAAAATCTAAAGTACTTGCAAATTCTTAAGAATACCTTGACCACTGGATTAGAAGAGTAAGCATAGTATAACCCAATTTCTTAGTAAATAATGTCTTACAAATAAAAATACATTTAAAATCGCTTTAAATGCATTCTTTACAGGTAATTCAGCATATGTTTGTATCACTTATGTTTAAGAATTAAAGCAAGTGTATTACTCTGATGGAAATGAGGGAGATCCCTCTCTCATGCAATATACAGGGATACTATTCAAGTCGACAGGGAAGGAAATCCCATTCTTCCTACTGTCATGTCCATACATAATCATCTACAGTGATCAGTGCGGAGGCCTACGGCCTTCCCCACAAGTCAGACATACATTTTCAGTTCACCAGAAGCACCTCGTATCTATAGCTAATTTATCCTGGAGCCCAACAAGCCCTCTAAACCAAGCTCCCAAAGGACTCAGGGCCATCAGTAATTAATAAAATCACTCGGAGGGTCATGGCTGTTCCTTAAGAGTGCAAGTTCAACCTGTCAACACCAGAGGTGATCATTTTATAGTAATTTATACGGAATTCCATTTAAAGTCTTCATCCAGGTATAACACATGAAAACAGTCTTTCCACAAGCAAAAAAATGTGGAAACATTTAAAAAATAAGGAGTCGTTTTTTAAAGTAACTAATCAGATTCCATAGGCTACTCTTGGAAACAGGACCTTGTTGGATAGAATCCCTTCAATCAGCGGCGTTTTGCATGCACTTAACTGGACCGATTCTTCTGTGTTGTTCTATGAGCTCACCAAAACATAGATCATGCCGTATAGGTAGTAAAAAAAAGGCTAGCAGGTAAAAAGCTAGTTTGCACCATCCTTCCTTCTGACAGTAGGCTAGAATGTCTGCATTCATGATGGTCGTCGGGTCATAGAGTCCAGGGCCACTCATCACCGGTCTACTCATGTACCTCCAAATATGATATGCCAAAAGGGGCATATTGAGACCCAGTGTGAGCCACTCTGCTGCACAGAGAAACATGACACAGAAGAAAGCATGGATGAGGTACTCTGGAAGAACGAGAGGATTCAGGGTATTACACTGGTCTATAGGGTTCTTGTAATCAGTCTTCAGCTCATCAAACGCTATGATGTGCCAGATGGCGAAGAAGATGAGCGCAGCGGTGAGCAGCAGCGCCAGCATATAACAGAAGGCCGCGAAAGTGAAAGCCATGGCCGGGGAGGATCTGCCGGGCGCGCCGGGGCCAGCGGAGAAAGACGGCGCACGGCCCTCTCCAAAACGTGCACTTTTAACATGAACTTTTATTTCAGTGGGAACATCAGATGGTGATGCCTGTCCTGCCGACAGCTTTAACACCCAGTATAAAAGCTGGGAGATCTCTGCTCACTTGTATGATGTACTTTCTATGTACCTGCCAGTGTAAGAACTTCGCATGTCTTCACCTTGGTAATTCTCTCAACAGAGTGTGAAGTTGTCACTAATTATCCTCCCCTTGTTAAATTTAAGGGAGGAGCACAAAAACAGTCTAACTGCATTGCCCGAGGTTGAAAAGCAAGGGAGTTGAAGGGTTGGAGTTTTGAATCCCGGAATTGAGTCCAGAGTCTGGGCATTTGTTAATGTAATACACAGTCTCCCGAGACTACTCATAGTTCAAGCCATCAACTGAGCAGGTGAGGGCAGTGCCCCTTCTTTTCATAGAATCTCAAATGAGAATATTTATGAAATGGGATGGCAGGGCAGAGGAGAGGTTAAGTGAGGTTTAACCAACACTGGGTATTTGGAGAGTCAAATGGAAACCAACTGTTTTATAAGTAGGAGGATAACAGCTTCCTACGTACACCTGACTGAGGAACTATTTACAATTGTTGACTTCCTGGGAGGAGGGAGAGTCAGTACTGTTTAAGGGCATGGTCCTGGTAGATCGACCATGTTCCAGTGGATGGCCCCACAATCACAGGCAGCTCAAATTGGACTCTGGGTTATAAAAATAAAACAAAGAGAACTCAACATTGAGAGAGGGGTGTTAGAAAAAAGTTCGGGGTCATAAAGAAAGAGACCATGTGAACTGCAACAAAACAAAGCTTTATTCTTGATCTGGCTTCTCACCAAAGCTGAGTAGCAAGCATACTGAGATAGAACGTGCACTTGGATTTTATTCTGTCTCAGGTGGTGATTCTGTCCTTTCCCCATTGGCTGAGACCTGATACCAGTCATTCTAGACTGGCTATTTTGAAAAGGATTGACATGAAGGAAATGAAGAGGAGGTCTCAGTCACTTCAGTTTGAGACTGTAGCAAAGCATTTGTGTAAACAACGGTCTTATGGGGAGTTAAACATTTGCACAAAATTCCTGCAAAGTGGGGGAGATAAAAATATTTTAATTCCATGTTTTAAATACATTTTATAATATTAGCTAAAATGACTAATATTTAATTTTTCATAAAAGGATAAATCTGGGAGGCATTGGGGGAGTAGTAGGTGGTAAATATAATGAAAATACACTATCTATGAAATTCTCAAATCATTACTAAACTTATATATTTAAAATTTTAAGATAAATAATTTAAATAGTGGTAACAACTATGACGAAAATGAAGGAAGTAAGAAGGTAAAAAATTCTGAACAGAAGGAATATTTTTGACAAGGTATTTAAAAAACTCACTGAGTTGATATTTGAGCAATAACTCGAGAGATTAAAAAGACAGACATGTGCAAAAGTCTGGAGAGGAGAATTTCAGATGCAAGCAACAAGAAATATAAATGATAATTAGATTTTCTTTACATTGTTGCAGTTTTGTCTTATTGTGAAGAAGATAAAGGGGGTGTGATCTTACCTTATTTTAAATTCTCCATTTTAATTTGTATTAAGAATAGAGCATGGTAAGTAAGAAGTAAAAATCAAAGAAATAAATATTTTGAAAATGGAACCACTACCGAGTTTTGTAAATGGACTGTACAGAAAAGAAAAAAACAGGAATGACTAATAAGTTCAAGTAACTGGCTAAATAATGGCACTATTAACCTGACTGGGAAAGAGAGAAGATGAGTTTGGAGTTCAAAGGTTGATCTCTATTGCTTTGGAGAGAGTTAGGACAGAAGGGACAGGAACTAGAAAGAATGTGAGCATTTGCTTACCTATCTTCATGGTCTACCATACGTTGACATAAGTTTGGGACAAAAAGACGAGAAAGTGATAATGTAGAGTTTAAAAGGGGATATATGAAAATTAGCATCCTTGATTAAATAAGAGAAGAGAGATAGATCGTATAGTCACAAGATTTGCTTGACCTAATAATCCAGTATAATATAAGAAAATTTAGTCCCAGACAGAGATACAATGGAGTTTTCAAAGTAACACAGCACAGACTTTAAAAGGGGAGCAGAGAAAAATGTAGAGTTTAATAATAATAATAATAATAATGTAACTTTGATTTTTGGACTTATATAAAGTAAGAAAGATAATGAACAAGAAGGTTAAAAATATACTTTTTTCTGATAGAAAAGAAATCTTGTCACAAAAACAGAGTACAATTTCCAGGAAATGTTTAATGCATACAAAAATATGGGGTTGCAAGCCTAAAGTGATATCCCAGCCTGTTTGGACATTGTCTCTCGTCACATTTACCTGCCCTGGCAGACAATGATGGATTTACCCTGAGTTGGAGTTTTGCAAAGTCTTTCAGTTGAAGATTAGACTGGTAAGGTTACTAAATTTGTGTGCAAAAAAAATTATATTAGGGTGGAAATACAAAATCTTTGTTAAGGGCGAAGTGCTCATCAGTTGGGAAACATGTGGTATGATTGGTAGAGTCAACAGATTGAGTTCCAGTGTATCAACAAAATTGTTACAGCGAGAGAAGGAGAGTAAGTTAAGTGTAGAGTTACAAGTGATGTTCAGAGTAAGTTGTTTGCTTTCTATTTCAGAGATGATCCATGCGGCAAATGGTGTATGAGTGGAGGAATCAGTAGCCAAGTGGCAGTGGTAGAAAATTAGTGTGCCAAGAAAAGAGAGCAAAGAATTGAGAAGTGGGATTATCTAGTCTGTTTCTGTTAAGAGTGTTGTCTCTCTGAAATTTCTGATGGCAATGATAATGGAAGGAATAAGGTAAGACAGGCAATCATATTTTCACTGAAGAAAACAATGACCTGGAGAGAGTGAGTGGCAGCCGTTGGGTGAGTATTGCAGAGTATAGACCTACAGTGTGAGTCCTAAGAGAACAGGGAGGGTTTGGAGGTAGGTGGTGGTGTCTGATGACAAAAAGATGTGCATTCTAATATAAATATGAAAAATGTCACTCGGTAAAAAATAAATAGTGTGATGACAACTTATTCTGGAGAGGTTGTGGGGTAAGGGGAAGGGCAGTTTACCGTGTTACTGTCTATTCCTTCACTTTATCTACGTGGAAGCAAAAATGTGTTTGGACAACAAAAGGTACTAGGATGAAAAACTACAAGATACCTTAGTCTTACTCTCATGTAATCCAAGAAAGCATATGATCAGTGTTGGCTGAAAAACTAAAATGAAAAAAAAAGCATCATGGGAAGAGGAAAAGAAAGCATGAGAGAAATCTATGACTTCCAGCATCTTTTTACCTATTTATAAAGATATGTACAAACTTACACATGCACACGAAGAGACAACTAGATAAAGTTAGCATTTTAATTAAATAGATATCACGTATAAGAGGCGCAACAGTAAAGTGTCTAGGAGAGAAGCCGCTGTGCACTGGAGACAATGGGAAGGCTCCATTGAAGATGAAGGATGAAGGTGATCTGGAATGACAGGAGCAAAGAAGATGTATTAAGTAGAAGTGAGGCCACAGAGCAACTTCTGGCCTGTGAGTTCAGTCTTCAGCTGAAATGTTTATAGGTGTGTTATAGTGGACTTGCTTACGTTGGCTGTTTTCTCTGTGTTCCTCTTGTCTTCCTTGGGGGTTCAAAGAACTTGCCTCATGTTCTTTAGTATTTATCAGCGTAGGTAGTAGACAACTTTGAAGACTTGAGAAGAAAATAAGGAAGCATCTTTGAGTTCAGCTTTGTTTCTCTGGATGAGATTATCTTTGGTTTGAGGGTAACACTAATAGCTAACAATAAGGCGTGCATCCAACGGAACTATCATTTATAATTTTTTGGATTTGATCATTAAATATGATTTTCAAAAAATTTTCTGCATATAAAATTTCATTGCGGTTTGGCAAAAAAGTTATTTTGTTATGAACTTTATCTTCATGGAAAATCCAATGGAAGCTTTAGTGAGTCCTACCACAGATATTAATAACTCCCTACAGATATTTATTATTTCTTATTTCCTATCTTTTAGTTCAAGATAAATAAAATGTGATGCATTCTTCCTTTATTTGTACCTTTATCAGAAAGATGATAGTTTCCAACTTGAGATGTTTTAAGGATCATTTAGCTCGATATCCCGTTTAATTCACAATTCGATCCCATGTGTGGTAGGACGCCAGTGCTCTCAGACATCATCTTCTCAGATCAACTCTAATCCTAATAAAATTGTTCCGGAAGTTCATCTCCACACTCTGCGTCTTTCAACATGGCCCTTCTTTTCCTTCCTTGTTTCTTTTCTAGGCCAAATTTACTAATGGATTAATGGAAGGACTTCAACTTTTAAATATAGTGCATATACATCTCTGTCATATATTCATATAGCATATATGTATATATACATATATACACACATATCATATATACACATATGTATATGTGTAGATACATATCTATCTATAATCTATCTATCTTTCATCTATCTATCTATCTATCTATCTATCTACCTATCCTCTATCTATCTATCTATGATAAAGAAAAAAATCTCCATTCAGTGCTACCTTGGTTATATCGTTACTCAAAAAATATTGTAGTATGAGATTTATTTATATTTAAGGATATTTTCATTAATTAACCTTAAGTTTTCATTCTCAATATGTTTTCAACTTTATATTTACTTTTATAATCATTGGGTTTAGAAGAATAACAGACCTCTTACATAATCATTTCCTGAAGTATAACAGGGGCAGGAGAGGTGGCTCAGTGGTTAAGAGTTTACTGCTCTTACATTTCAGGTCCCTGTACCACATTTGGGTGTTCAAAATTACCTATAACTGCAGCTCCAGGGAAGTCCACACAATCTTCAAGTGCCTGTAGGCACCACACACACACACACACACACACACACACACACACACTATTAAAAAATAAGAAGGAATGAAAAAAAAACTAAGATGCATATGTAATGGAAGTCAACCCAACCAGTTGACCTAAGAGTAAAATGTGGTTCTTTCTTATTAGAACACAGAGGCACAGACATAACACACACACACACACACACACACACACACACACACACACACACTGTAACCTAATTAATCTTCTACCACAACCAAAGCTAGTATGTGCTAGTATGGGGCCTGGAATTACAAGATAAGGAAGATGAACACAGGAACAATTGATTACAGTACAGTTTGTTTTAATCAATTCATGTGCAGTCTGGTCTGGAGCTCAGAAGAGGGATTTGGAGTATGGCTTTAGAGAAACAGCCATATGAAACTAAGTTTAAAAAATTCAACTAAGAATCCTTTAAGCTGAGAATGAGAAAAAGGACATAAAACAAAACAAATTAAAAAAAAACCCAAACCAAACAAACAAAAAACCAGACAACCACTTGAGTGACAGGTATGAAGGCATCAAAACTGCATAAGTTATTCAAGGAGTGGCCGTTGCTTTCATCTGGTGTCAGGTTGGTACACAAAGAGCAGTCATGAGATAACGGGGGAGGTAAGCTAGACCTGGTTTTGGAAGATCTTGTTACCATACTGCAGGCTTTAGACTCATAACTTTGTAAGGGACAAAAATCAAGTACTTAAGTCAGCACATTACCAAGACAATTCGTGATTGCAGGGAGCGTGTGTCAAAGAGAAGATGCTAGTGACCTAATTCATGTTCTGCACGATCAGGCTCTGTCCTAGAACAGTTTCAGGAGAATCGAAGGAAAAGGGATGGAAGTCGGACCTCACCATCCAAGCAAGGACAAGATGCTGACTGAATAGTTTGAGAAGGTGAGGAAGGAACTGAAGTTGCCTTTTATACTGAATTGTAGTGGATTACATAGCATTAGCATGTGCCATAAAAAGCACACGGACCACACAGGAAGGCAGTCAAGGTTCCAGCATCACCATCTGAGACAATGGTCACTTGTGAATGTCTACAATTAGCCCTCTCCAAAAGGTCTTCTTGGAAACGGGTTTTGCCCAACTCAAGTTATTAAAGGATAGTATCTAAATTTCTTTCTATGTTGTAGTAGTAAAGAATAAATCCAAACTTTTAGTTTTTAAGCACAACCAATGTTTTAAAGGCCTATTTTCAATAGTGATTGAACGTTAATAAGTGTACAGGTTTGGGAATATTTTAATTTGAAGGAATCATTTTCAGAAATATAGCATCATAATCTCTTCACATATATACATACATACACTTATGACTGCATAAGAATTTTTATGTATTTATAGGGACACATATATATTATGTTATTTATTTATGTATTATTTGTCTTATATAATATATTCTATATAATACATATTTCATATATTCACATAATATTATTTATGACATATTTGGTTTGTTATATATTAGGAATTATTTTAAATGGCTTGCAAATATTTACTGATTTATTCAAAACAGTGCGTAGATTGTTATTAGTTTATTGATTAAGGTTGATTGGTTGATGATTATTGTTAGTTCAAATGAACTTTGCTAACGGTTACGACAAAGTTATTTAGTGGAAGAGCTTGACTTTGAATCTGAATTATCAGCATTAGAGTTCTTAATTTCCTTGCTTTTCTGTTTGATTGTTTTAATCCTTAAATGATATAAGGAACTATCATTTATCATTATTCTTGTTTATTAGTATTCAGGTGGAGAGCCAGTCAAACTTTCACAGCTTCGTTCTCTGAAAGTTGTATGTAATAGAATGTACTGGATGGAAACCAATTAAATTAATGCACAGAACAGAGTCTTGCAATATATAATTTAGTTATGAGTTGTTGTTCACTAAAGGCTGGGCCAACTCACATAAGGGAAAAATATCCTTCTTCATGTGCAATTTTTATGTCAGTTATTTGCAAAAGGACGAGAGTAGCCACAAAAATTAAAGTTATTAATTAGTAACTGGAAATTAAATTTTACCACATTCATAAACACAAAATTGCCATTGATTATTTAGGCCTCCCATTCACTTGTTTGTATTCCTAGTCAAAAGTTCATTGGATCCTAAAGTCCAAGGAAATACATGATACTTACGTGAAATGGGCTGGCTGAGGAAATAGACTCATGAATGGCCCTAGTGCCCACAGCTCCCACACGTGGATGAGTTACATTAAAGAACAGCTATATCCCTGTTTTCTTTACCTGATAGTGGTTAAAATTTGAAAGCTCACCTGAGAAAATGATGCAGAACTTGGAAAGACAGAGGGACTAATTTTGAGGATATATGTGTATATGTGTGTGTGTGTGTGTATTCTTGCTCAGAAATATATATGCTTTAGTGATCCGAAGATAGTATCTGAGTGCACCAAAACACATTCTACTGTGCATGGAGAAAGATTGTTTGACCAGGAATTTATATGAAATGTTTCTCCTGTATATTCCTATTTTCCCCAAATAACACAAACAAATTTACGTATTGTGTTGTGTGCATTGGTTTGAAGAGCTGGGATAAGATCTATAAATTCATTTAAGGGTAATCATTTTTACTAGCATGTAATGATTACATAAAATATTGGCTTTCATTATCGTATTTCACACACATCATATTTACTTTTATCCGTTGGTCTGTGTACCATCTATTTTAGTTTCTTTTTAAATTTTTTTTACCTTCTATTTTCTTATTGATAGTCCTCCTCCCCTAATAATGCCGTTTCTAAGTTCTTGCCTAGGTTCTTTTTGATTTTTGTGGAAAATAATTCTAGTTGAGGTAAAAATCAACACACTTTATTCTAACCTTCAACTTTTACATTAATTAGCTGAAAGACATTGATGGAAATTTGTAACCCCCCTTGTTCTAATCTATGAAAAGGCATAACACCCTGTCACATATTTCTCTGTCTATTAAATAACAGAACTAATACATAGTCCAAGAAAGTCTTGCTTCCTCTGAATGTTTCATACTATTATTTAGATGTTGAATGTCCCACAAGGACCCATGTATTAAAAGTTTGACATTGAGATTGATACTATTGGCAATAGTGAACTTTAAGAGCTAAAGCCTGGAAAAGGGTCTTTGGGTTATTGGAAAAATGACTTCAAAGGAAATTGTGGGACCTTGATCTCTTTCTCTCCTTCTGTCCCCTTCCCCCTCTCTCTCCCTCCTTCCCACTCTGTCCTTTTCTCTCTTTCTAGCACCTTCCTTCTCTTTCCTACTTCTTATTTCTTAACTAGGTATGAGAAGAGCGATCTTACTCTACAATTTTTTTAAATCATAAGGCCAAATAACCACAGACTCAAACTCTAAAGCTGTGAGTTCAAACAACCCTTTTCCTTTGATAAATTGATTATCACAGGTATGTGTTATAGTGATGAAATTTGAGTAATACACACTCTTCTTGATTTTACATATGGATGAAGAGTACATTGTAGTAACTATTAGGGGGAAATGAAATGTGTGCCTGTGGTAGAAGTATCCAGTGTTTGCTTTTAATTTTAAAGATAAACTATCTTAGATACAATTAGCTTTACACATTGTTTATTTTCTTTATACTCATAGTTAAATGGAGCTGTGAATTAAAAATAAGACTGACCCACAGTAATAGATTTTTTTTTTATTAGAGCACTGAACTGGGGTCATTACTCATTGACTCTTCAGGAAGTTCTATGACATACTCTCTAGCAGCATGGAAGTAGACATCAGATAACCCATGACAGCAGTGATGGATAATAGTACAATACCACTCACACCCAGGCATTCACAGGATTTGCTGTGATGAATCCAGACAACTGTTATGCATGGTAGAGGTCATTATTATTGTCATTCCATAAACAGGGAAATGGACCACGGCAGATAAATTTCCCTAGCATCACACAATGAGGAAAGGACAGATGTGTTTGACCTGGGTCATCTGAACTCAGACTCTGAACTGTTCCCAGGATACTACTATATTTCATTGCCCAGAAACAATGAGGGGGGAGGGAGGGAGAGAGAGAGAGAGAGAGAGAGAGAGAGAGAGAGAGAGAGAGAGACTAGGAATCATTGGATTTTATTCGCCCTAACCCCAGCGCTAAAGTGTTAAAGGAGAGGGGCCTCTCAGGAAGGATAAAACCTGGAGATAGATAGTAAAAGTCATTGACAAGATTTTAGGTCATGTGCTTTCCATCAGCTATTGCTTTAAGAACCGTGCACATATTGATTCTTTTAATGCTTAAAGCAATCATCAACCGATACTTTTATCCTACAGGTAATATTGAATATTTACTTGCCTGTGGCTCTGCAGTGAGTTAGTTGAACATCTGTGTGTGAACCCAGGGTTTCTGACTTCAGGGGTTTTGGTAGACTTACTTACACTTTGCCTCTTTCACAAGCTGGCATTAGATAAACTTTGAGGAGATCTCTAACATTATGGTGCTGAAGACCAGGCAGGTAGGTTATAGAACAATAAAGTCAATAAAGTAGATTGTGCTGAAAATCAAGAGGGAGATGGAGGTCTAATAAGGCAGAAGAGGCAGATTGGTCCTGCTAGGTACATAGCAGGACTGTGGTTTGTAAGTATAGTGGGTAGAAGCAGCTAAGACATTTCTAGAAAGGCAATAGACTAAAGAGGTGGAACTTAACTTTAACTTCTGGGTGGGAAATACGAGGTTGTAACTTAATGCAAACGAACAAAACAACACCAGTTTGTTGTACCAGCACTTACATGCTAATTTTATCAGTAACTCATAATGGGATTACTACCATGTGTCCACTCGAGTGAGGCAGAGTGAGATGGTCAAGGGCAGGGGCTCTTCGCCTATGTGCTCTATCTCAACACTGATCCATAGACAAGGTGGCTTTCTAATCTGTAACATTGCATACCTTGTTTAATCGACTGTGAATTATACAATTTATCAGTGTTGTTGGGAAGAAAGGCTTCAATAACAATAAATCAGCTTACCGAGATAAAGCTGAATTCACATTCAAGGGTAAGAATGAACTGTATGTGTCAAGAGCCATGGAGACAGCTGTGAGACTGGGTGTCTAGCACTCTTTCTAGATGTTACTTCCAGGACATTTTCCTGGATCCACTAGGCTTTATTAAACCGCCTAGCAACAAAGTGTTATTCCAAGCTGATACGCACTGTAGCTAGTTGTTTTTAGTTCCCCTATCCATCTCAGGATTTTTTTTTTGAGTATTGAATTATTCATCTTCTCTAGTCTGTGTCACATAGTCAACGGTGGTCTAAAAAGCGCCTTCTATCGTATTTTTTTTCTAATTCATTTATCCATTGTCTCCATTCCCAAACTCCTTGACAAAAGAAACTATTATTTTAGTGTATTTTTCTTTTTTTTTTTGGTCCAGTAGATAAACATTATGGGTCTGTATGCTTTGTTATGCTTTTTGTTTATGTTATTATTTCAGATGGCTATATTTCTTCCATTTTTAACTCACTTGGTATGATGTGTTTTAACCGTGTTCATATCACTTTGGCAGTTTTTAGTCTTTTGATTCCAACAGTAACACCATATTCATGGTTTCCCGCAGGGTGGACTTTGTACTGTAAATAACTATTATATGATTTTAAAAGGCCTGACGCTCTCAGTCTGTGGGCCCAGGAAAGCTTAGGTAGGAATTTCTCTGGCACAGATATCAGGAGAAATAATGTCCACTTGCCATCGTTGGTTGCATGTTACCTAACTGCTCTTCAGAATGGTATGCTTTCAATTCGTGTATTTATATGAAGCATATACTTCTTGGGTGCAAATGTATTACATGTTTGTAGATCTATACTTCCCAGAATACAGAAAAATAGTTTAGTTTAGTGTGAGTGTATTAAATAAATGAATGGTACCAGATACGCCAGTCCAGCTAATGCAAAGGGAAATCAGCATGGTCAAATATAAATGAGACCTACGCGGCTTAATTCGCCTACATGGAGACTCTTTCAGTTTGCCCGTGAAGAAGTGAAAAGCACTATTCAAAAGTTGCCAGAGCTTCGGGACTCCGTGTCCTGTCTTTGAACTACTGTTTCCTCAGAGGAATGGAAGTGATTCCTATTATACTGAATATAAAGGACATGCTCTGTGGAGCTTCCCATAATTGTTCCAAGAGCAAACTGTACTTCCAACACCACTTCTCCCAGAAATCAACACTGTTTCCCCTCTCACTCTACCTTCCGGTTTAAAAAAAAGAAAAAGAAAAAGGAAAGAAAGTTCCTGTTTGCGATGAACAAAGGTCGGGTTCTCCGTGGGAATGTTCACAAAGAACTGACATCCTCTGCAGACAATGGCACGGTGTCATAGGGCACGTGTTACCTTCCACATTGGGTCCCCGTGTGGAATGTGTGCAGCCTGGGATAGCTATCAGGGAATGACAGACTTATGGCAACATTGTGGGTCAGTGCCAAGCCAATTGGGAGGTGGTCATGGGTGGCTATTTACAATAAAATGACACAGGCTTCTGGACTGAAGTCAGTGCTGGGACGAGAGTAGGAGTATTGGGAACACAGTCCTAGACCATTTCCAAGCATGAGTCTAGGGACTAAAGGAAATCAGTGCAAAAACTATCTTTATCTTTTTCAATTTCTTATGGCCAGGAAAATGTAAATGAGAATAAAACTGGTTAATTCCACCTCTTAGCATAATCTCTAATGTTTGAATTTTACACCATGTCTTTATCACCAATAATACTGAAAATTTTAACTATATATTCTATGTTCTATCAGGGTTTATGGTATAGTAAAACACTGACCAAAATAAAACACTTACCAAAGTTAACTGTGCAAGAATGGGTTCATTTGGTCTTCCACATTACAGTCCATCTTCAGGGGAAGTCTGGTCAGGAGCCCAAGGACTTAGAGGCAGGAACCGAAGCAGAGCCCACGGAGGAGAGCTGCTTACTGGCTTGTGTCCATAGCTTGCTCAGTCAGCTTTTTGTTTTTTTATTTTTGTTTTTGTTTTTTAAGAGGGCTTCTCTATGAAGCTTTGGCTATCCTGTAGGTCACTCTGTAGACCACACTGGCCTTGAACTCACAGAGATCTGTCTGCCTCTGCTTCCCAGGTGCTGGGATTAAAGACAGGCACCACCACAGCCCAGCCTCAGTCAGTTGTCTTAAACAACCTAGGACCACCTGTTCAGGTGGCTGGGCCCTCCCGCATCAATCATCAATCCAGAAAAAGCCCTGCAGACACGCCCCCAGACCAGTGCGATAGAGGCGATTCGTCAACTGAGGTTCCCTCTTCCTAGATGACTGTAGTTTGTATCACTGACAAGTGTCCACGTGTCCAAGGTGTGTTTACCTCATATAGAAAGGGAAACTATTTAATAACAAAGTGGTAATAGTTTGAGAGTAAGAGAGAACAATTTTGGCATTGATAAATTGGTGACTTTTGCTTTGTCGTGAAGAAATCCCTGACAGAAAGAAATGGAGGAAAGAAAAATTGATTCGGAAGTTTCATTCCATGTTCAGTCCACACACTTGGCAAAGAGTCACAGCAGTTAGAGTAAGTGACAGAGGAGCTTTTCCATGGTAGATGAGAAGCAAGAGAAGTAGACAGGAAGGAGTTAGGAGAGATACAGTCCCAAGTGTACACGCTAAGTGACCAACTTACTCCTCCTGGGATCCACTTCTTACCTTTCCTCACCTGTCAATAATATGATTATTGTTAATCCATCAAGTGAATAATCTATAAATTAGGAGAGTTCTCAGGATTGGATTATCGCTGAAAATACCAGGAGACACACCCAGAGGTATTCATCATTAATCCTCTAGTGAAATGAGCTGGCAGCTTTATCTGATAATTGAACTTGAGATCATCTGAGAACCTAGGGAACCAAGTTCCAGCATTAGTTTTGGTAGAGGCTGGGTGATGTAAGATTTCCATGCAGAGGGCTTTGGTATCCCTATATCAAATAGAATATGTGGGATACCGCTAAAGTCTATTCTGAAGTTAGTAAAACCCTGGAAATTTCATTAAATCTTACATGCTTTCTCTCACATGGGTTGCGTGAAACTAAGTAGCAGATTCAGAATTTTATATCAATTTTCAGATTGCATTGCTCACCAGGAATATAAAAGATAACAGTTTTCATTTCCCCATCAGCTCAGCAGGTTGTTTGTCCAACGTGAGTGTCATGACACATAGTAACATAGTAAGGATGAAGACAAACTTGGAGAATCCCCAACACAGTGATGGACATGAATGAGTCAAAGACTAAGGATGTTCTTCTCAAATGTTGTCTCTGCAACCTTTCCTTAATGAGATTTGACTGACTATGTGATCAAAATAGCTGCAAAGGAGAAACACCTTACAGACACCCCCTCGGGAAAAAACCCATAATTTCTGAGTTTGCGATTAGTCACCACATCTAGCATTAAGTGGTAACAGCAACATTTTCATCCCCGATCCATTTTCTCCCTTTCTGCTCAGTATCACACTGCTTGCCTGGACCATTCATCTGAGCCATGGTTTGCAGACACAGTAGATGGACAAGCAGAATAGCAGGCTTGGTTACCTCGTGTGCCACTGAGCCACTCTACTGGAAACAGGTTATGTCCAGCTTCCTTGCTGCATGATGAAACTTTGTTTAAAGACAATACACAAAGTAATAAGTAGCTGATGGTCAAAGTCGTAAGCAGCTGATTGATGATCAATCAAAATTGGGATCCCATTTCCTTTGATGGACTGGCTTAATAATCCTTCAGTAATGGTATGGTTTTTTTCCCTAATGACTTCCTGGAAAAACACTTAAAACAGACACCTGTGTTAAGAAAAGAATCCTTTATTTAAGAGAAGGGAAAGGAAAAGTGGGAGGAGCAGGGGAAAAGATGAGAGTAGGGAAACATCTGCTCTGTGTTGCTAGCTGTGCAGCTATTTTAACACAGCTGTGCCAAGTTACCACAGAGTTTAAACAGAGGCATGCTTCTTGCATAGAGAGCTAGAGAGCACACTATCGAGGTGCGACAAATGCATTTCTATTCTGAGGAACTTTGGCCACCATCTTGTTGTGCATTCCCATAACTTCTTCGTGTCTGTATGGGAAAGTGCAATGGAGAGCCTTGTTGGTCATTTACAAGGGCCCAGTATCCTCCAGGAGCTACAGCCTCATGGCCTCCTCTAGTCTTTTGTATTTCCCAAATGTGTCATCTACAAATATCATTACGTTGAGGATGAAGACATCAACATACAACTTTACAATGACATGCTCAGTGCATCATAGAAGACAATTCCTTACCCAGTCTCTGCATATTTTCAAAAGCAGACAGAGTGAGACTTTTCCTAACCTCACTTTTCAAAACTCTCGCAAAAAGTCAGGCATGGTGACGCATGTGTCTATACCATAGCTCAGGAGGCAGAGGAAGGGGATTGATGGGAATTAGAGCACATCCTGGTCACACACTGAATTCTAGGACATCCACATCTACATGAGACCTCGTCTCAACATATTGTAAAACAAGTAGCTTTGAAAGATGGTTAATATCATTTTGGGAAGAAAAAGTGTAGTTTTATTTTTCAATCAGTTCAATAAGTATCGTGCCTCTTTCTGGACTAGAGTTGCTGTACCGGCTTTGGAGGACTGGGCCTCCTATACTCAGGGTTTTGCTTCTGACACAATCTACAGGGTCTGCATGTGTCTTTGATGTTTGTTTTGTTACCTGTGGAAATTAAGGTCCAAGAATTAGTGCAGATATCTTGACTCCTGCTATTATTGTGAGCAGTAAACCTTATTTGTATTGTCCTGACCTCGTGTTTTAGCCAATATTCTTAAATTCACAGAGGCTAGCTTATGGCTTGCTAATAGGTGAAAATCACTACCCTTTCACAGTTCTTCATGTTATTGCAGCCATGAACAAGAAGTGACTGAACAAGTCAGAAAATAATATACACAGTAAGACAAGAAAAGTGTAAATGTGAAGATGTAAATTTCACATAAATGTACTATTAATGCTGTTACATATTTTAATATTCCAATTATTCTGAAGTCCAAGACTTTTAAATCCATAACTTTAATAGTTGGAAGTTATCTAAACATTCGGAGTAGTAAAACAGTTTGTTAGTTAATAGCTGTTCCTGCCAAGACTGACTTAAATATAATCTCCAGAATTTGCAGTCAGTTGAGTTACAGAGTGGTCCTCTGATCTTCACATGTCTACTATGACATGCATGCAGTTTGTTTGTTATATACTCACACATACACAGAGTAAACAAATGTAATTTTTTTTAATTTTAAAAATACTTGGATGAATCTTAATAAATAATCTCAAAATAATTCTGAGTTAAACCAGTCCTGTTGGTGAGGGGTTTCTATCCTGACTTGTTCCCACAATCATTAAGTCCCAATAACAGCACACAGAGGTCTACATTAGTTGCAAACTGATTGGCCCATTAGCTCAGGCTTCTTATTAACTCTTACCACTTATATTAGCCCATTATTCTTATCTGTGTTAGCCACATGGCTCAGTACCTTTTTCAGTGAGGCAGCACATCCTGCTTCTTCTGTGGATGAATCAGGACTGCAGAAGAATGGGCTTCCTCCTTTCCAGAATTCTCCTGTTCTCATTGACCTGCCTCTACTTCCTGTCTGGTTGTCCCTCCTATACTTTCTGCCTGGCTACTGGACAATAAGCATTTATTTAAAATATAATTGACAGAATACAGACCCTTCTCCCACACCACAGTCCTTTGAGGGAAGCCTGGCTATTCCCATGAAACAGAAAATGGGAATTTTTCTTTCATGGAAATAGCTTGAATATCAATGAAATACTTGGCAAATTTTAAACTAAATTGGTTCAATGAACTGGTTTCAATCAATTCATTGACTTTTTATCTGTCAGGTGTATATATAGAATGCTGTTAGTGGTGGCAAGGATTTCTTCCAGCCTGATGGCTCATTGCCATAAAGGACAGAGAAAGTGTTTGTGTGTAAGAAACCTGAATTCTTGCCTAAAAGATAGAAAATATTCAGGCGGTGGTGGCGCATGTCTTTAATCCCAGCACTTGGAAGGCAGAAATAGGCATATCTCTGTGAGTTTGAGGCCAGCCTGGTCTACAAGAGCTAGTTCCAGGACAGCCAGGGCGGTTACACAGAGAAACCCTGTCCTAAAGAAGCAAACAAAGAGAAAATATATATATTTGTTTTCCAACAGTACTTTCGAGTGAGAAAGTAGATATCCCCTTTTCACACACATGAGATACAAAGGAGTAAAGGAGAAGATGTGTGAGCAGAGACTTGAAGGGATTTCTCTAGAGAGATGCAATCATCCAGTCTGGGACAGGCACAAATACAACTGGCTCGTGAGAAAGTAGAAAAACCACTTTGACAGATACAAGCTAATTCCATGAGCAATTGTCAGGAGTTAAAGCTGGAGAAGCCAGGCTTCACTCCATGAAGCAGGCTCAGCTAGAGCAGGACTTTCACACTGTGGTAAGTGTGACGGGAAACCCTTCAAGTGTGTGGACAGAAGACACTTGTCTTGCAAATAGACTGTATAGAGTAAATGTGGGAAGCTCTTCAGAAGGCTATTGTACCACTCCATGTCACAAGAGGTGATGGTCATGATGATAATAAGGGATAATGGGCAGCATCGTGACTAATCTTAGTTGTCGACTTGACACAGTCTAGAACCTTGCAGGAGGAGTGTCTCTGATGAACAGCTGGCTCCATTAGAATGACCTGTGCATGTCTTGATTTTATAAATTGAGAGGAGAAGACCCAGCCCAAGTATTGGTGATGTTATTCCCTGGGTTTGCGTCTTAGATAAAATGAAACTTAGACTAACTGAGCACATGTCTGTGCACAGTTATTCTTTCTATTCACTTTTTAAAATACTTTCTTGAGATAAGGTTTCTCTGAGTAACAGATCTGACTGTCCTGGAACTCTTTCTGTAGATCTTTCTGTTCTTGACCATCAGTATATTAGTCACTGTGACTTCCTGCCCCTCGACTCTTCCAAAAGATGGACTCTAACCTAGAATTGTGTTTGACCCTCATACCCCTTTTGTCTAAAGTTATTTTTTGGGGGGTATCCCAGTACTGATAACTCAGTAGTCCACAGTATGACATACATACAATTTTTATCATCTATCACAGCAATAGGAAGGAAACTAAGACAGGTAAGATAGCAAAGCTAGTTATGATAGGGCACATTCTAAAGGCAATCATTGCAAGATTGCTAACAGATTGGGTGTGGAATATGAGGAAAGATCTCACTGATGGGTGACCCTTTGGTCTTGTACAAGCAAGGCACCAAGGAGTATTGACTTTGACTAAGGTAGAACAGATGTGAGATGGCAGATGAGTAGTTTTTGTCAGGTAAATTATGAGGTTTATTTTTTCCTATATGAAGTTAAAACTCCAACAATACAATGAACTGAGAATATTAAGTGGGAATGTTATAATATTAAAGAAGGGTCAAGGCATTAGTGGAGTTATTGGTTGATGTATGAAGTTAGTGTGTTAAAAGAAAAACACTTGTTTTGTGTGTAAACTTATACTTCAAGTGGGGTAACTGGGTGTTAGTTGCTGCTTCATTTGGAACCAACTGGGGCAACTCAGAAGTCGCAGGCAGAGATCAACTAGAGTTGTTGATAGATAACAGTGAGATTTTGAGCCATCCATGGGGCTGGGCCACAGTTCCACCTGGATTATTCATGGGTGGCTTGGTGCAGTGGGATAATGCTCTTGTACAGCATAAAGATCTGTCACTTGTATTGATTTAATAAAACGCTGATTGTCCAGTAGCCGGGCAGAAAATACAGGTAAGGTGAACAGACTTGGAAAATTCTGAGAAGAAGAAAGGCAGAGACACAATCACAAGCCAGATGCAGAGAAAGCAAGATAAGAATGTCTTATTGAGAAAAGGTACCAAGCTATGTGGCTAAACATAGATAAGAATTATATGGTAATTTAAGTTATAAGAGCTAGTAAGTAATAAGCCTGGGCAATAGGCCAAACAGTTTATAATTAATATAAGCCTCGATGTGTTTATTTGAGATTGAATGGCTATGGGACCAGGCAGTACAGAAACTTGCATCTATATAGCTTGGCTTTCTCAGGATCTCATGGGTCACTTCCAAGGGTAAGAGTGCTAAGAGAAAAACAGAACTCAGGTGAAACTGAGTGATGTTTCTCAACTCATTCATAAGAACAGGTTTACACAGCTTCACTTCTGCCCCTTTCTGTTCATCACAAGTGAGTAACACAGTAGGGTTGACCCATAGTCAAAGAGGGAGAATTACACTCTACCTTTTGGATGTGGTACATAAAAGTATTTCTGGACATGTCTTAGAATAATTACAGCTGAAGAAATAGATGTGGGAATAATTTTGTTAGTGATAACTGATACTGTGAAGCAGGGTTTCTTAGACTTTTTCTACTTATCACCACTTTTTGCCTAGGAAATTTTTTTAACAGTCTTAGGGTATATATGTATATGAAGATTGGTATGCTATACTAATTAAATAATTATTGGTAATAAACCATAAAGAAATTTATTTTGAAACAATTCCTCTGCACATATAAAATTTTATCATTTATTAAAGATGAAAACAAATTATTATAACACTAATAAAGAATTAAATCTTGACTGAATATTTAAAACTATAAGTCATTGAGCATCTTCAACAGTTATTAGGTCTAATTGACACTTTAATTTTATAATTATCAATGCTGAGAATGCTGTTTCATATAAATGGTAGAAGCAAGTTTAGGATCATTTCAGAAAATTTTGGAAATTTCTTCGAATCCCAAGACAAAATTCTTTTGATGACTTTTTAAATGACACTAAAGTCATCAGTTTAAATGACCAGTTTTAAAATGATTACAGACAACATTAACTACTCAAGATGATATAGAGAACCTTAAATTTATGATTGAAATCATAGCAATTTAGGTCTGGCAAGGTGTTACAGTGGGTAAAGGTACTTGCTGGTTAAACCTGAGTTTGATTTCTAGCATCCGTATGATGGATGGAGGGGGAACCTGAACTCCCCAAAGCTGTCTTCTGACCTCCACCCATGTATTGCTGTGGTGTTGTGGTGATTTGAATGAGAATGGGTAACATAGGCTCAGATATATAAAGACTTGGTTCCCAGTTGGGAAGGATTGGGAGGTGTGGCCTTCTTTGAGGAGGTGTGTCACTGAGGTTGGGTGGGCTTTGAGGTTTCAAAAGTCCATGACATTTCCAGTCTCTCTGCCTCATGTTAGCAGATCGTAAGTAAACTCCTAGCTACTGCTCCAGCATCATGCCTACCTGCCTGCTGCCATGCTCCTCCCCAAGATGGTCATGGACTCACCCTCGGAAACTGCAAGCCCCTAATAAGCTCTCTCTCTCTATATATATAAGTTTCTTTGATCATGGTGTCTCTTCACAGCAATTGAACTAAGACAGGAATGTATATGAACATGCACATGTGCACACATACACAGCACACACATAGGTAATATAAAATAAAATGAAAACAGAACCCCATGAGTTTAGGCCTATCCCTATTTTCTATGTGAAACTATTAGTATTAGTTAACCCTTAGAATCCACTTTCTGATGATCACTTCATTAATTTAAACTTACTGTTTCTAATCACTCAGTAGAACAATCAATATGTATCCTATTATGGAACCTTGAGAAGGATTTATTTTATCAATAAGGATACAGAAGTCCAGACAGAGTACCTAAGAATGACTTGGTTAGAGGAAGGAAACAAGAAGCCAGACTCCTCAGTGTGTTGGCTGGCTCAGTCTAGGACCTTAATCAGCAGGGACCTTCCTGCCTCCTTAAACACAGGCTTCTCTACCAGAAAAAAAGAGCCATTTGCAATTGCTTTACAAGTTTTTTTTGTTGTTGCTGTTTAAGCAACCAAATAAAATTTTATTGAAGTGTTAAAGAGATACACCCCTAAGTTAAGGAGAGGATGTGAACTGCTAAGCTCTGTGGGTGATTTTTTTTCGTTTTCTTCTTTTAATTTAAAAGATTTTCCTTTTAGCTAGGAACAATTGCTGCAGTGCTCTAATTAGAATCAGACCAACAGAAGAGAATACTAATGGACTCTGAACTGTGAGAGAACACAGTTCTGTCCTGAAGGAAGGACAAAGAAAAGGAAGGAAAAGTAGTGGGAGATCTCATCCACAAACAGGCCCTGTTTGGGGCACAGGACCACCTCCTAACTCTCAGAAATGTTTAGGATACAGCCTTTCTCCCCAGTCAGGACAAGGGAAGCCTCTTAAATAAGTACTCTCAGTCATGTCCCCAGGGCCAAAACCTTCCAGGATTAAGATGAAAGACTGGATGTGGTTGGTCCCCTTGTTTAGTAATCCTCTGGTATTCAGTTAGGCAGCAATACTAAACTCGATTCCATGAAAATGTTGAGCAGCTATGCATTGGCAATATTGTTTAGCCCTAGGCGAGTAAAAAGAAGGAAACCAAATCCTTAAGGAGTGCCCAATCTTTCTGCGGATGTAGACAAAAGATAGAGAATAGGCTGTAAGAATAGGTGCAGTTCTTATGATAAGTTTTTTAAATAGTTCTACACCATAACCTATTTTCATTTCTCACATCATCCTTATTATCTGTCTGTATTTAGGTTACAATGCATGTGAAGCAAATATTTATTGAAAGTGGTTCTAGTCAGAATCTTGGATGTTTGAAATAGAGATTTCAGAGGTAGAAAACCTATACATAGTGATCCAAACTATGGAGAAGAATGGCAGGTAATTGGTGAAGGGGGACTAAAGTATATGGGAACCTCAGGACTGAGTGAACCAAATGGTCTGTCATCCAGTTTAGTGATGAGCCTTGGCTGGGAGGAAAGAACCCATTATGTAGGTTTCTATTCTTGCCTTCTATCTTCAAGTTTCTGGAAAGCCTTTTCTTGGATTGAGATTCCTGCTAGTCTAACAAACTCATAATAGAATTTTATTTCCCTAAATCTATCATTATTTTTCCAGACTAAATCATGGAGTTTGGGTTCTTATAAACTCAGTGGCAAGCTTATAATAACAAGTGTCTCCTTGGGAGAAAGAAGCACTGAATCACATATTATGTGCCAATTTTCATATGTTAAATATTCCGATCATGGTAGATTTAAAGCTTCAATCAGGACGTCGGAGGAATTTCAAAATTCCTAAAAGTTTAACAACTGGTTCCGGAGGGCCTGTAAACTTCTTTCTGTACATCCCTGCAGATCTGCCAGCTAAGAGGTCGGCTCCCATGCTCATCTCTCCTGTGTTTGCCAGCTTTCTTCCAAAACTCTCAACTTCACTGAAAGCCATTCATCCTATGCAATGCATGAGGGGAATGGTGGGATTTCTTATATTGTAACCTTTCTCATTAGAAATCAGAAGTGGATTTTCCATGAAGCGATTGATTCAAGACACTCACTTTGAAAAAAAAATATTTTCTAATATACCAAAAGATCTTGATAATTATAGTAATACTTTTTTAAATCTTTTTTTTTTTTTGGTAAACATGTAAAGGTCTTCTGACCATTCTAAACTTGAATCTCCAAATGAACTGTGAAGATGCTTCTCCAACCTATTACCCTACAACACACATACATTTTCACTGTGAACATGTTTTCACAGACACTGTGACTTTGCTTTTTATCCCTTTCCATAACACTTAATTATTGGGTTATTACAAATCTGTACCATCAGCTAATATGAACTATTTCAACAAACCCTGGTAGACAAAGGTACAGCATTTTCATCAATATGCCAAAATGTTTTACAGTCTAGGTAGGGTCTGTGGTATCAGATAGTCTCTGTGATTTTTCATTATGGATATATAGTTCTATTTACACACATTTTGGGACGATGTACATCAAAAGTAACGATCAATACCTTCTAGAAACTTTTAGGTCTTTTAATCAACATATCTCTAAATGCCATGTAAGTTCATTGACATATGGAGACTGGTGAATGTAGATGGTGAAAGCCCTTGGGTGGGCCACTTTAGGAGGAGAGTAACCATGCAGTTCCATTTCCAACATAATCAGCTGCCTGGATTCCATGCCTAAAGTTAGCTAATACATTTTCATCTGTTAGTAATTAAGAGTTATTTTAAAATGTTCCCCGAGCCTTTCCTCGGCATTACCTATAAATCAAGTTACAGAAAAACAATTTGATTTTGAAATCATTTTGGGAATATTTCCTTCTTCATCTGTCTTGTTGGTATGCAGCACTTGCAGAGTTAGAAAAGGAAACACGAGAAACACAACCAACTGTGACAAAAAGAGAAAAAAGTAATTCAAAATTAAATACACAAAGCAAAGTTGAAGCAGAAACATGTATCACAAAGGGACCTGCACAGCACACAGAAGGATGAGGTCCAGGGTTTAAAATCTAGAGTCAAGAAAAGAGGATTGTAAGTTGATATACAAAAGGTGCGGCTCCATACTCAGCAAAGGGATTGCTGGCCTTATTTAGATTAAACGATTTCATTCAGCGAGCTCCCATTCTTTAAATGAGATCTTGATTACAAGAGTCCAAATTTCTTGCAGTTGTCGTGGAATAATTTCATTTAATAAAATACAGAAAATGGACAGTGTCTGAGAAGCACCTCCGTTCCTCAGGCATGCCCTGCCTGTTCACACACCTTTGCTTGGCATGCCTGTCCAACTTGTCCCCAAAGTTCTTTTCATCTCTTGCCAGTCCTCAAGACCTAATCCTCCTCCCTGAAGTTCCATTTGGATCTTTTCCCTTTTTATTTAATTCCCCTATTTGTCATGTGCTATACTCACTGAGAACATTCATTGTACACTGATGTATTAATCTAAATTCTTGTCATCCTTCCTGTTCTATAATCTATGGAGCCCAGAAGCAGAGGCAAATATATTATGAAAAGAAGAGGGTAAAGTTATTTAAGACCTTGAATTATTCCCACTGATGGCGCTAAATATCAGGTATTAAACAATAAATTGCAGCAGATTTTAGCTTTTAGGGGTGATTTAACTCCTCCGGCTGGGTTTCAGTTCTAGTTATAATCCACTACAGACACATGGCTTAAGGTCTTGGGATATTCTGTCCATTTCTAAGAGCTATTATTCAAGAACTTACTAGGTGTGTAAAATAAAACAAACACAAAACGCGCAGAATAGAAACTGTCACATAAGTTCTTAGATTATGCTACCAATGGTCATAGGATTTATTTATAGATTAAACACATCATTATAGATTTGTAAAGTATATGTCATCCATAAATGTAACAATGGAGAACAAAGCCCCTATTATGTTAAAATAGAGAAAGTGAGTAGCAAATAAGATTTAGTTAAAAAAAAAAAGTGGAAATTTTTTGGGCCCAGGCATGCAGAAAGACAGCCACAGGCCTGCACAGGTGGGCACCACTATGATGAACAGGTAGGCTCATAGGATAGGAAATGGGAGAGAAGAAGTTGAATCGTTCCTGCACTGTGGAGAGAAGAGGAACTGGAGAAAGGAAGGTAGTGAGGAAGAAGCTGATACGGGTGACCTACACAGTCACCTGGGGCCATGTGCTATTCGAGTCTGAGCTGCCACGTTGATGTCCGAGGACCACGATGTGACTGGGGCCATACCAATATGAGTGCAATCACCACGGTGACGTCTGCGCCCAAGCTGCGTCAGAGAGACAAGTCTGGGATCATGGTGCTAGGGCAGCCAGGGTCTGTGTGGATGTTCGTGGTCCTTGTTACCACCGGTGGCTGGGGGATGGGGGCATGGGAGAGCTGACCCCAGTAACCAGGGCACTGGAGAAGTGGTTCCGCCCCTCCTCATTCGCCTTGTGAGAATTGCGTAGTCCCCAGATCCGGAGACCTGGCCCTGATAGCGTGGGCATGGGATCTGACCCTGACCCTCACCCGATGGAGTGGGCAGTCCCAGCAGAGGCCAGGATTGACCATCCAAGTCCACATCCAGGGCTCCGAGTTGGCAGATCCCAGCATCTATGTTATCTCCACTTGCTGGAGCAAGGGAAGGGACTGGTCCTGTGGGAGAGAAGCTGCAGAATCTCCAGCACGGTGTCTTAGAGCAGTTTCAATGAGGGTCTGTTACTGATGGTGTACCAGAAGCCAGAGGCCTTTTTAAACCAGACCAACTACTCACTGCAATGAACATTTGGCAATAATACTGCTTGAGCAAAAGCACATACCGACTACACGGCACTTCACAGCTTCTTATTGGCACTGGCCACTATGACAAAAAGAATCTTTCCCGGAGAGGTGGGAAAGATGGAGGGTTGAAATGTTTATCTTTCATTTTTAAACTTTCTTTTGGGGACGAGGCTACAAGGGTGGCAGGCAGACATAGAAGGACTGGGAAATGCATGGAATTGCAGTGCATGGGGTGAGATTCCCAAATAATCAATAAAAATATGTTAAAACGTGGAAATTTTTCTCAAACATGGAAAACAAAACATCAAATGATCCAGCAATATTTTTGGAAGCTGTCTGTCTCCCATGTAATAATGACAGTTACAGCTTTGGGACAAGAGCAGCTATCTAATAGGACTAAAACCCATTCGAGAGAAAGGAATTCACGTCTGCTACTGAAAACCAAGCCAGCTCTCCGTTGCTGGTGGGGTCATGGTCTTTGAGGGAAAACCTGCTGCTTCACAGTAGAGGAGATACTGCACGCCCAAGAGTGGTGATGCACACCTTTATCCCAGCACTCAGGAAGTAGAGGCAGGTGGATCTCTGAGTTCTAGAACAGGCTGGTCTACAGGAGTGAGTTCCAGGACACCCAGGATTACACAGAAAACCCCTGCCTCAAAGAACAAAATAAACAAACAGACACCCCTCCCCAAACAAAACAAAAAGATACTACACAATATCTAACTGCATTATAAACACCTACTCTTATACCCACAGGTAAGCATAACTCTAACTGCTCAACACAGAAGCCTAGTTTTTGCGTCATATGGAGACAATCACAGCAAGACACAATTCATCACAATGATACATTCACAACACAATCCCTGTACCTTTGGCTCAGGGGACGTTCTGCAACAGTAGTCGGAGAGGTTGTAAGAGGACCAGAATTTCTGCTGGAGGACAGAGTCTTCAGGATATGCCAAGGAAACTGCACTCAGAAAATATGCTCAACCAAACAAGACCTTTATAAAGTCAGTACCAGTTGAGATCCTGAGGTGGATGGGAGAAATCACAAGGCCCTGCCCATAAATGAAGAGCTACAGGCAATAATTGGTGGCTGGTGAGAAAGGGAGGATCTTTCTTTTCTATGAACAATCCTCCCCAATAGATTATCTAATCCCAAGAGATCAGCTCTAAACACATACACATCTGAGAAACACCAAATGGACTCAGTAGATCCCAGTATATAAGTATGCTAAAGAAGGGGAGAGTATGTGTTTGAGAAGAGAGAACATAAGAAGAGTTGGGAGGGGGAAAAAGAAGGGATGAGCATGATATAAATAGATGATTCTTGTGTGAAATTCTCAAAAATTTAAGATCTTTTAAGTTAAAAAATAAAAAAATGGTTATACTCAGAAAAATTCTAATAGCTCTTTTCTGTTTGTGGTAATGATATTTCAACTTTTTATTTCTATTTTATTTCAAATGTTCAAACCAGTCTATGTATGTTTACTACCTTATAAATGAGAAATTTGATTTTATCTCATAATTCAAGAATACTAAGTTTGCAAGTAAAATTATGCTGGAAAAGTAGGAAAATGAAATATTTACTTCACTCATGAACTAATTCAATGAGGAATTTAAGAGAGACATTATAGGAAATTTCTAGAGGTTACATGTTGGGCTTTATGGAAAAGGTTGATAGATGTGGACTTGGAATTTAGTTTGCCTTCTGTCAGTGATTAGCACTCTTGAAAGGAGGAAGAAAAGGATGCTGAGAAAGAAATAACTTGAACTCTGGTACAGTCCCATCAAGACCACTGCAGCATGATGGGGATGGTGAGGCTCTGGATGGCCTCTTTGATGGTTGCTCTTCAGAGCATGCAGTGCTCAGTCACTGCGCGTGGACTATTCTAAGGTTTTACCTATATTACCCCACTCAATCCTAACAACATTTCAAGATAGGAATATTTTTTGGAACTAAGTGTGTTTTGTCATTAAAATTTCCAGAGCGAAGCTTCAGTTTTGGAGATGTTAAATGTCCCAAGAGCACAGAACTAACAAACTTAATCCCTGACAGCCTGGCCTGAGAATCTTAGTCTAGTGTTTATTATGAAACTGGAGTACGTACCATGGGAGGGTTTAGCTCAATGCTCTAGAAAATGAAGGTTCATGACCGTCCTCTCACACCTGATGAGAACTTCATCTTTCATCGTTACCCAATGGGAAGATGAGAGGGCAAGTGGAGATGGAGATTCGCAAATGCAAATCCCCAAAAGAAAGGCTCACTTCTAACCACCTATTATGCCAGAACCTAGTCGATTCCTTAAGGAAGGAATTAATACTTCCTAACAACCTTAACATTTTCTTAAAATTGATTTTTAGATTTTTTTTATGTATAGGAATGTTTTGCCTCCACATGCAGACCTGGTGCTAGTGAAGGTCAAGAGAGAGTGTCAGAATCCCTGCAACTTGAGTTATGAATGTTTTTGAGCCACGGTGTGGGTTCCTAGAATCAAACCTAGGCCGCTGCGAGAACAAGTGCTCTTGACTGCTGAACCATTTCACCAGCCCTAACCTTGTCACTTTTTAAGGAAGCTACATCGCAATGCTACCACAATGATCATCAAAGTCCTACCTAAGTTTTGGGGAGAACACAACATATTGAAATACGAGAACTTAAGAAAGTTAAAACAAAATGGTAAAACACTGTCAGTATTGCCATTCTTAGTTCTTAGTGACTTTAGTGTAGAAGGAGCAGCGGGCTGCTTCCCACTGCCAGGCTCCCGGCTAGCTTTACCCGAAATAATTACATGGAAACTGTGTTCTTTTAAACACTGCCTGGCCCATTAGTTCTAGCCTTTTATTGGCTAACTCTCGCATCTTGACTCAACCCATTTCTAATAATCTGAGTAGCACCATGAGGTCATGGCTTACCGGGAAAGATTCAGCATGTGTGACCTGGCAGCTTCATGGTCGGCTGCTCTCTGCCTCTGCTTTCTTCTTCCCAGAATTCAGTTCTGTCTACTCCGCCTATCTAAGCTCCTGTCCTTTCAAAAGCCAAGGCAGTTTCTTTATTAACCAATGAAAGTAACACATAGACAGATGTTCCGTCTACATCACTTTAGTAATAGTTTTTAGGCTTTTTTTGGGGGGGGGGTAAGGAATTATTCAATTGAAAACCACTGTTTGGAGGGGGTCAATAATGAGAGCTAGGAAGAAGACTTGGACTTTTTTTTACATGTAAAATTCTTTGCTTCCTACTCTGACAGTTTACTTCTTCTACACTTGGAAGCAATGTCTACCAATAGTGATGGAAAGAATAGAACTGCTGTCTTGAATGCTAGAACACAAGAAGGCTTTCCTGTTTTTACAATGAGCATGCTCATTCTTTTCTTTAGAAAGTGCACACGGTGATATAGGGGAGGGTCTGTTGAGCCCAAACAGGACACAATTCACTCAGATAATTGTTCTATTATTTATTTTCTCCAAGGGATAAACTAGGATAAATGCATATAAGAAATGAGTAGCTATAAAGAATTTAAAATCTTCACAAAATGTGGGAAGCAATGGTGTTCAGTGAAAAATTATGCTCACAGGATCAGATGTAGCGCTAGAAGATTTCAAGTTTCATAAAAATACTCCACGTCTAAGAGATCTTTTTATGTGTTGCAACATGTCACACTTTCGGAAAGGAGTGGAAGGAAAAAAATCTCTCACTGTCGTTTTGATTGTATTGATCCTGATCCAGCAGCTTCGAAGCCAAAGCATCAGTGACTCATTGACCTGTCATGAATCAAAACCCTTGAGAAATGGAATGATCTAGATATTGACGTACACTTGGACGTGTGTAAAATTTCCTCCCAAAACAGAAAGTTGGTTCACTTTTCCTCTGCCAACTATTATAATTAAGGGAAATCCATAGAAAAAAATTGGTATAACAATGTTCAAGATTTACATACAGTTGGATTACCTGAAAAATACAATATTACACTTAACAACTAATATCTCCATCATGTAGTGGTTTGAAGTTACAAATAATTAGTTATAAATGGTAAAATGAAACCATAATCTAGAGGCTTTGCTTTCTTCCCCTCCCCCCTTTTCATGGTTAAGTGTAGGTGCATATGGTGGACCATGGTGGGTGGGCCAGAGAATCATCCTTGACCATTCTTCTATTTTATTCATCAAGTCAAGCTTCTCAGTCAAACCCAAAGCTCAATAAGATAGATGTCACCTTGCTCTGGGGAATCCCCTGTCTCCACATTCTGAGGCTGGAATTATGTCAGCAGACACATAATTTATATGATGTAGCCATCATTTATATAATGATGAGCATTCAAACTCAGGTCTTCCTATTAGCATGGCCACCACTCTTACAATAGAGCCAACCCCTACTCTACGCTATATTTTCCTCATGGAACATAAACTTTTATTTTTTTCTAAGCTAATTATTTTACCTATTCATAATACATCTCACTCGAAAGCATAATCTTCACAAACCACAGGCAGCAATGGTGGGCTGTGAAAACAAATTACACTCGCATGATCAGATAAAGCCAGAGAAGACTTTAAGCTTAGGGGAAATGCCCCAAGATATCTCTGTGTTTTCATATGTGAAACCTTTGAAAAAGTTAGCAGTGGTATGCAGTAGAAACAGATAGCAGTTACAAAGTTTTACATATGAAGCAGTTAGGACACACACAAAGGTCAAGCTGCCGTTAGCCAGCATTCTACTAAGGTCAAATAGAAGTCATTCTTATTATTTTATTACATGCCTTTTACTGAAGAGCAACAGTAGCAGTATGTCCTAGTTTCCCCCCAAAATTCTGCAAATTTTCTTCCTCTCCTTTATCTTTTTATGTACCAAGGTTTCCCCCCCTCTCTTCCCACTTGTAATTTAAAAATAAAGAAAATAATCGTTGGTCCATGGAATCCCATGACCCTGCAAAATGAGAAGAGTGGTGGCCCAGAAGGAATGGCTGCAGTTGCATGTATGCCACAGAGCTGACATCTAAGCATTTCTTTAAACCAGACTTTTCCACAGAAATTGTAGAATATCTAAGGTTAAGTCCCAGTTGGGAAATCCTTAAGCAATCACAGCAGGAAAGCCAAGAATTAGCTGTTATGTTTGTTTGTCTTTAACAAAGACATTGGGCAAGCACTGTATATAAAAACAAAGATAATATCAAACAACAATCAGTTTTAGGTATTTTAATTCAGACCACAAATAAAAGAGAAATCCATTCAGCAAAACTACACTTCCTTCCATAGGGGCAACACTATGCCTGCCCTGGGAATGTGGCTCTTGTTGACAGAGACTGAGGCATTTGAACTATGTATGAAGACAAGACGTTGGCCATCTGGGGACACCACCAGATGGTGAAGTAGATGTCAAAGGAAAAGAACAAGACTTTCTTTATGTTCTACTACAAGTGTTCTCTCTTCCCTGTATCCACTCCATAAAATACTATTGGATAGCATTTGAGATGCTCATGGTCAATCAATTAAAAATAAATCCAGCTTGCTCTTACTTTTGTTATTGGTATGACCATCCCATGAGGCATCTGTCTAAGCAGCTTTGACCAGAATAGCATAACTTGATAGCTAAATTTGAGATATCATAAACAAAACAATATAAGATACTTTGGGGTTTTAATTCAATTCTTTCCTAATATATATATACCTTACTATGTAAGGTATATATACATATGTATATATATATATATACATATGTACATATGTGTATGTATAACCATCATTCATAGACACAAGCCTCACTTGGATTAATACTCTTTGCCTAGCACCTAAATAATATTTAAGATCTTATAGCCATACATTCTTTTTATTCTTAAAGTTCCTTATGTGTATGTATATAAACGTATGTCTCATGTGTATAATGTCCCCACACACCATAGGGTGTCATTGCATTCCCTGCAGCTGGAGTTACAGGCAGTTGTGAGATGCCCAACATGTGGCTTCTTCAGGAGAGGAGCAGGTTCTCTCAATAACTGAGCCTTCTCCGCAGCCTCTGTAGTCACCAATCTGACACTGTAACAGTTTTCCTGAGTTTTGCTTTTTCCATCATTCTGAGTGAGGTGAACATGTCTGGTGGATTCAAATAGGTTTTGTCTGTTCTTATGAGAGAATCAAGATGGCAATTTTACTTTCCAAGCATTAGGCAGTAATGCAGAGTCACATTCCTTTAAAAAAATACAATTTTAAAAACAAAACAAACAACAGGATATAAAAGAATATCTGTATAGGATCCAAACTATTACATAATCTCAAAGAAAGCAGCATGTGAGATTTAGTGCTTTTAAAATCAAATGGCATTGAAAAGAATGAAAACTATTTAGAAAAAACTAGACCTACCGTATATGCAGAAAGACTCCAAATTTGCTTTGTGTTTATATGTGGAAGATTATCTGCTAGTCAATAAATCAAAACTAAAAGGACATCTTTATGGTTCAAGGTGAGCAAAAGGTTTCATTAAAAAGTCTTCAAAGGCTTAAATCCCAAAGTGAAAGGCTGATGGACATGCTGTGTTAGCATTAGGGCTTCTGGCCCAAATCAGCAGGAGCAGACCAACTAGAAAATGAAAATTTTTCATATCAATAAGACTATTTAACTACTCGATTGTCTATAAATAGATTTCTATAAATAAACAACAAAAGAGAAAAAAGACAAGGAAAAAATGGAACAAGCTGAAAAACAACTTGCGCAAGGGATCTCCAAAATTAGCCACCAAATACACACAGTAGTGTGTGTGTGTTTATAATGTATGTATATATATATATGCTATATATATAGTGTGTATGTATATATATTGCTGTCTAGATATCAAAATATTAGAATTACAAAGGCATATGAAATAAAGTGTCAGTTCAGAAAAGGGGAGACAGGTAGTGCTGATGAGAATATCAATAAATTCTACAAGCCTAAAAAAAGAACATCAAGCCTGTACATAAATTAAGTATACATGTAACTTATAAATTTGCAAGATTACCCCTGGGTAGATATTTCAGATAATTCTCAATCAGGTGCATGTGTAGATATGTAAGATAGAGTCTCATGACAACACTTTAAAATGTACATTAGGCAAATAGGCAAATGGGCTTCCCTTGGGAGATTATTGCGAAAGGAGTAGATGATTGAAATATGATAGTTCATCATACGGGATGCAGAGTAGGAAAGGAGGCAGTAGCCTCAAACAACGTTTTGAATGAGAATATAAAGTGAGACTTCTTAAACCCAATTTATAGAAGATGAACACATAAACTAATGCCACATATGTTAAGTCTTTTACTTAAAAACGTTTGAGGGGCTGAATACAAGGTGAGGACCAACCACCAATAGGAGAAAGAGTTGAAATAAAAAGCACAACACAAAATAGACTTTCCTTGGTTGATTTGCCATGAAAGAAGAATGACAATTGCAGACCTTCAAACAAGCAAGAAATACATTCTAAATAAATAAAAGAAACTTGTAATCTTTTATGGAAATGCCATAATGCATTTAATAGAAGATTCTGATACCTTCTGCAGGCCTACGGAAACCTCTGCATGAACTTTTGCTTGCTGGCTCTCTTTTCAGCCCTATTGTTCCTTCCCTTAGTATCTGGAACATGTTGCACGTTTTTCCTCTCTGAGAATATTTGTCCATTCAGCTTCCTTTCAATGGAGAGCCACTTCTCATCATTTCTGTCTGCTGAGTTGACATTTCCTAGGGATGTTGTATTAGTAGGTTTGCTGTGACTGATAATGCAACTCTACTAACTACGTGGGTTTTAACAAAAAGGTTTATTTTGGCCCATGGTTCTGGAGTCCAAGGTTAAGGGGCTGCCTTTTTCTATGACCTCCTTTCCCACTGAGTCCTGTTGTACACAAGATATCACATAGCAAGAGACAGTGTATGTAAGTGTGTAGGCCTTCCCGTCTCTTGTCTTATAAAACTAACAGTGTTCAATTTTGTGGGTTCTACACTGAAAGCCTCACCTCTAAAGACCAAAGTTAAATGAAATTTCTACTTTATTGTTACCTCACAGTAGGGAACAAACTCTACCATGAGGTTGGCAATGATAATTATTGACATAACATTTATACATCTTTTATATAAACACTGTTCACCGATTTGCCACGGAGCTCCTTGTTCATTCTTTTAAGGATATTTACTTTCATTCTCAACCAAAGCCCGTATTTGATTCTTTGTTCCCTCTAACTACAGTCTAGTGTCACTTTTATGTCTCCTACTTGCAGGGAAATTCCATCAGAAAAGATTCTGTGCCTGCCCTGGTCATTGCTGTTCCTGTAACCTCCAGCACACACAGAGAGAGCATTAACGCGTCAGAGGATGAGTTAGTGAATACATGCATGGATAAGCAATAGATACAGGAGTTCATGTTGACAAAATCTAAGGGGTAGTTCGAAAGGGTAGAAGAGCAGAGATGGGCAAGTTTTTGTAAAATTATCTTCCTGATAGACATATACAGAATAAGCACTTGTTTGTATACATGTATGTGATTCTATACATGAAACTTCGGAAATACTTGTCAGATTTGTTTATTAATAAATTATGTGTATATCTGTGGGCCTGTGCCGCATGAGTGCAGACATTCGTGAAGGCAAAATTCAGAATAGGGAGTCAGTCTCCCACACTAGAGTTCCAGGCAGCTGTGAGAATTCAACTCCAGCGACCTGGAAGAGCAGCAGATACTTTGAACTGCTGAGCCGTCTCTCCAGCCCCCACTTGTCTGACTTCAGTGAGTAAATTTACCTTCAAAAGGCATACCTTTTATATAAATCCAGTTTTTCTGAAATTAATTTATTTTGTGTTGCTTATAATAGAGTGCCAGACACTGAGTGATATAAACAGAGAAGAAGTTCATTTGGCTTACATTTCTGGTGAATGAGAAGTCCAAACGGTTTGGCAGTACCATCTGGGTGGTCACACTGTGGCAGTGAAGTGAAGGACCCCGCCACATGAGAAGGGTAAAGAAAGGACCAGATAGGGGAGGGACTAGTCTCACTGTTTTACGTCTTTTCTCACAAGTGCTAATTCAGTCCTCTGAGAAGTAATCCATTCAGAGACCAGTATGAATTTTTTCCATATGGCCGTCATGACCCAGAAAACACTACATTTAGTTTTATTAGTAAAATTTTTGAATTGTTGTGCTATGCTCACTTTGTATTTAAAACACCACTGTTGTTCTTATATAACTACAACACTCTAGTTCTGTGGTATAGCACATACATTTTTGGCAGTTCATGGTATGGCTCCGATAAGTCACACTAAATAATAACAAGAAATATGTATGTCTATATAGCTCAATAGAAACACCTTTGAGGACTCTGAGATACAGAGGTCAGTAAAGTGTTAGTCCCACAAACTCTAAGACCTGTATTCTAGGCCTAGAGCCCATATTGGGAAGGCAGAAAATGGAGACTCTCCAGGGCTTGCTGGCCAGCCCATTCAGTGACATTGGTGAGTGCTAGGCTGATGGGAGGCCCTATCTCAGGGGTAACGGATAGCCTCCTGAGGCTCACACTGGAGTCTATCCTCTGGTCTCTACATGTGCCAGCATACGAAACAAAACAAATAAACAACCTTCCCCAAACCAACCAACCAATCACCAAAAAAAAAAAAAAAAAAAAAAACAAAAAAAAAAAAACAGCAACAAAAACCTAGCTGGACGGTGTTGCCCCTTTAATACCAATACCCTGGGGCAGAGGCAGATAGGTCTCTGTGAGTTCTAGTACAGTCAGGGCTATACAGAGAAACTCTGTCTCAAAAAATAAAGAAAAAAAAACAAAATAAAAAGCACTTTAGAAAAAAAATGAGGAGGTATAACACCTTAAATTATTAATTTATGAAGAAAAGAATCATCAACATTTAAAACGACCTTATGCTTTGTTTTTTATTCAGTGCCTATTAATGACAGTAGGGGTTTGTAATACTGCTAACCTTCATTCTTCAGGAGCTGCCTTCTTTGGAGAAACCAAGTCACGAGAGGACTATTTAAGGTCACTCTGTGAGTCAACTCCTTTGCTGGGAAGTAAAACCCCGGGTAGTGAGTCAGTACATTCTAGGTGGTGAGCGCAGGCCGCAGCCCTCAGCCGATGTGCCCTGTCAGCCCGAGGTCAGCGGCTGACTTACAGAAACCATAACTGTCTTCAGTTGCAGCAGTTGGAATGCTATAGACATTGACATGTGCCCTCTGTAAAATGGGGCATAAGCAAATGATCACAAAATGCTAAAACAGACAAGAGGCTTTTTAACGTTTTTATTTACATTGCTTAGACTGTATAAAAATTCAGAAACCCTCTAAAATATTCATGCACAGCATCACATATTGGCAAATTTAATACTCTCAGTGTCTGACTGCTAACACTCCAAAGGACCGCTGCATCTTCCTATTCTGCAGTACTTTGGGACCCTTGTGGACATCTTTGACTATAAATGACATGAGATGCTCAAGTGCTGGCATGGTTATCACTTTTTCGTATGCGTGAGTTGTTTTTCTGTGGCTATGGGAAAACATCACGGCCAAAGGCAACCAAAGAAGAGTATATTTGGGGATGACCCAGTTGATGTATTCTAGTAGGACGCTGAGAGATCACACTTCTACCTGCGAGCACAAAAAGTGACCACAAATCCCTGACCCCCACAGAGCTCACATCCCTCATTTCCTGAACCCCTTGTATAGATTAAACCATGCTTGCCCAGGAGATGAGCCTGAAAGAAGAAACCTGGTCTTGAAGACATATAAATTGCTTAGTGTATGCATTGAAAGTAAGCTGTTGTTATAGGTATTAAAATATGTGGTCAGAAAGACACATTCACATGCATGTGGATATGTACAAACCTTTTAAAGTCAGACTCTTTGGCTAGCCAAGACAGAACTAGACTGAAAATTTTGATTGGTTACATTCACAGTGCCACAGTATGTTATACTTAAGTGTGTAATATATGTACAGAATTTGAGATAAGGTCCAATTATGTAGTCCAAGCTGGCCTTGAAGCTGTGATGACTCTTTGCCTCCTCTATTCAAGTGCTGTAATTGTAGGCTTGGAATAGTGTCCCTGGCTGACTTGAGTGTATTTTCAAAGCCCACTGTGGATTTGCAGAATCTAGGTGAGTTTTGACCATGTAAAAGTAGCTTAAAGTACAACATTAAAAAAAAAAAACCACAAATAACTTCAAATTGAAACCTGATAAAGAATTATCATTCTTTTATGGTTAACAAGATATATATCTGTTTTTCAAGGTATAATATAATTCAGTATTTGAAACTGATTTAGAAAAGTATCATATTTTGCTCAAAAATATGGTTGTGAGATTTTAACAAAAGGGATTTCTATACCCAAACGCAATATGTTATGCTGAAAAATAAAATGTTCTTACTTAGGATTTCATGCAAACAGTTTCTGTGACTAATAAGTACTGTATAACGATATGCTATGTGGAGAGCCACATACATGAACAGAAGAGAGAGAGATCCGAGGTCCTGACTCACAGTTCTTGGTTTTTAATCACTACCTTACTTCCATTCCTCTGACTCCTGTTTGCAAGGAAAGAATACTGAGCTAAAATGAAGAATGAGTTCCCCTAACTGCACACAACTCTTTGAGAGGTAACATGGTATAGTGGGAACAGATTTATAGTTGGAAAAACTGTCAAAATCCCAAGCACACATATTTTTTTCTCTTTCCATTTAGTTAACTGTCCAGCAGAACAAGACTAGCCATATTCACCCTTACAGTGAGTTATAATGATGGTTGGTGAAGTTGGTGATGGCTGTGATGGTGACAATAGACTACTTTGGTTGTGGTTTTAAGGGCTAATTTCACTGAATCAATTAACTGAGCTAAATGATTCCCAGATAACTTGACACACTGGATTTCTGGGTATGTCTGTGCAGAGGTTTTCAGAAAAGATGAGCATTTCCATCAGATGACTGGTTAGAGATCACCTTCAACAATGGGGCATCTTGGTCTTGGCTGATAGCCTCCAGAATTGCTGAGATGTTTATCTGGTGTGGGAAGTCCTTCTGTATGTGTTGCTTTTATTGGTTAATGAATAAAGAATCTGCCTTGGGCTTGGCAGGGCAGAATAGAGGTAGGCGGGGAAAACTAAACTGAATGCTGGGAAAAAGAAGGCAACATCAGGGAGACACCATGGAGCCTCCAGAGGAGAAAGACGCAAGGTGCCAGGTAGAACCTTGCCGATAAGCCACAGCCATGTGGTGATACACAGATTAATAGAGATAGGTTAAATTAAAATGTAAGAGCTAGCCAATAAGAAGCTAGAAATACTCTTAAGCTATTGGCCAAACAGTATTACAAATAATATAGTTTCTGAATGGTTATTTTGAGGGTCTGGGCAGCTGGGAATGAGCGAGCAGCCTCCTACAGCATTTATCTCTGATGTTTAAGCCACCAGTCTATGATGTTTGATCATAAAAGCACTAGCAAACACAAAGGGGTTCTCTTTCATTGAAGGGTCAATTTGCCCAAAGAGTTTCTGTGACTGACTCAACTGTGCTACCAATTAGAGTCTAGAGTACCAGACTTTTAGGCATTCACATACAAATTATACATAAGAACCAAGGTCTACTTTTCTTGCCCCAAAGACTGTTAACGTTAAAGTATACATTTGCACGATTCATTTTTATTGCAGATGCAATGGCTTTAAGAATTTAGTTCTAAAGTCAAAGTAGTACACAGAATATATTACTAAGTAAAAATTTCATAACTATGGCAAAGAAATTAATGGCAATACAAGAGATTAAAGATACATTCCTCAGTGAAATGCAAGATGTTCTCTACATATGACTCTAGTTAGGTTCTTATAGGGTTGTTTTGTTTATACTTCTTAGAGTAATATAACTAAAAGAAAAAATGTATGCATCTAACTTCTCTTGCTATTTAAATTATTTATTATGTATGTGTGTGTGCGTAGTGTGTGTGTGTGTGTGTGTGTGTGTGTTATGTAGGGCAGTATGCACACATGTTATAGTGGGCATGTAGAGGACAGAGGACAACTTGGTGGAGTCCATTCTATTCTTTGACCTTAGATAGATTCCTGGGATTGAACACAGGTACCCAAGCTTTCTCATCCAGTGCCCTTACCACCCGAGGCCTCTCAAGAGCTCCTCTACTTATATTTTAGAAAAGTAGATTGACAAATATTTGGAAAAAGACTTTGGGCTTGAATATAAAAGCCCCCAGACATCCGATCTTTCACAAGACACAATACAAAACCTCTGTGCAGGCTATTTTAACACAGTCACTAGTAATGCTACCAACATGGTGGTAGAGGGGAACACAACAGTTTCTACTGTAAAAGCTAAGGGTATTGAGATAGTGGGAACGTAGCCAGAGGAACTCTGTACAGAGTTGGAAACCAATGAATAAATAGCCCATGAACTACCAAGAAGACCCTAAGGGTACTGTAGAAGTGATCAGTTATTTCTTTGTCTATGATGCAGAGAAGAACAAAATCCCCTTCCCACCCCCACACCATCTACTCTGGCTGCCCCATTCTTTTGAGGCTTCTGTATGTTCTAGTTCTTTCTGTTAGGAGTGGGCAAACTGTCCCCTTTAACATGGTGTGTGCATGAGGTCCCCAGCTTTCAGTAGATGGGAAGGCAGATAAACAGAGACTCTTTTTATCACCAGTGTCTCTCGCTCTGGGTCACCCATAATATAGATGCTCAATGAAGGTTTGAGAAAAGGAATTTTCAAATATGTATGGAAATGCAAATTTCAAATCTAAGAAATCTTTATTCCTTTAGACTCCTTGCGTATTCACAGAAAGCATTTTAATCATGGAGGACTACAGTGAACAAAATTGCAGCCAACATTGGCCCCCCTTCTCCATTCCTGTCCCCAAAGGACTTCTGCCAGCAGTATGATATTGAACTTTCCAGTGACCCTTCTGGTCATTTACCCTCAAATATGTGTGCACATCTATCTGCCTTCTTTTTTTATCCAACTACCATTTCACTTACTCCAACTGAAGCCCCAATATTTTCTCCTTTGAATTACTTATGTGAATAGTCCCATGTCAAACTTATTAGCAAAATAGCTGCTTGTATCTCATAATTTTTATTTACTGTGTTTAAGTGACCACTACCCATTTGTAGTCATTTGCTTTCTCTGATTTGTCTGCTTGGTTCATAATGTGGGAACAATCATTTCTTTTTACCTCAGTCTTTCTGCACATGTGATAAAAATTTGAAAAAAGTCACCAGAAACAGAGCTGATGCTATGAAGAGGAACCTACTGACAGTCCGGGGGCATGCTGGCTACTTTTATACCTAGAAGCTACACCACTTGGTCAGCACATGCTAGCATAACAGCGTGTAGTCAGTGAATCCAAGCAAGGCTCAGCATCACTACTGTAATTCTAACATAAATTATTGTACTGAAATCACTTGCTTTTTTAAATGCTTACAAATGAGTTTAATTTCATATTCTATTTAATATTAGTATTTCTTCTGACTATTTAAAGATATTTGCCTATTTTAAAAACCCAAGTTGCTTATTAGTTTATTTACTTTATTTATTAATTTATCTATTTGCAGGCGATTTTAAAAAAGAGGCAAGAGGCTCCCTTTAAAGTTAAGAGCACTTGATGCTCTGCAAAGGACCAGGGTTCAGTGCCCAGCACCCCACATGGTGGCTCACAACTGCCTGTAACTATAGCTTCAGGGGACCTGATGCACTTTTCTAGCCTTTGAGGGCAATGGACCCTCATGTGGTACATATACATCCATACAGGCAAAATACACACTTATGAAATGAATTAAATATTAAAAAAAATGGGTGAGCAGACAAATCCAGGTCAGAAAACTTTTGCTATCTCACTATTAAAATATTCTTGTGTGTTTTATGTATTTATATTTGACATACAATTTGATACTTTTTACTCATTGGGAAATTATTTTATATGTGCTACCATAATGATGGAGGAGGGTTAACTGTCTATGTGTTACTTTCATTGGTTAATAAAGAAACTGCCTTGGCCTTTTTGATAGGCCAGCCCTTAGGTGGGTGGAGTAGGCAGAACAGAATTGTGGGAGAAAGAAAGCAGAGGCAGTCAGATGCCATAGCTCTCCTCCCCGAGATGGACCCCAGTTAGACTCGTCCCGGAAAGCCACAGTCAAGTGGCAACACGCATTAATAGAAATGGGTTGAATCAATATGTAAGAGCTAGCCAATAAGAGGTTGTAACTAATTGGCCAGGCAGTGTTTAAATGAATACAGTTTCCGTGTAATTATTTCAGGTAAAGCTAGCCTGGCGGAAATGCAACCCATCTACTCCTTTTACACCACAAGGCCCCAAGTTGACCCCTTAAGTGAATAGAGAGCACTGTCACACTCTGTTCATTGTCGTAGCCCTCATTTTTACCCTCCTGACTTACATAGTGGCAGTCGCTGAGCATTAAGCACATGAGAACGGAATCTGGTTTCTGCACCCTGTTCCATTTCACCCATCCCTGCTGCCTACCCAGTACGATGCAAAATCCTAATTACTAACTTCATAGTCTTTTCACTCCTATAGGACAGTTTTCTTTCATCCTTTCAAAAGTATCTTGGTTACGTACTTTTTCTTTCTTCTTGGGAATACCAATTTTCCTTTTTGAAAAGTAGAATTTTGAATGATAATGAACTGATATTAACAATTATAGACTATTTGAGGAGAAATAATTCTACAAATTGATTTTGCCATTTAGGAATGTGATAAATTTTTTCTTGTATATGATTTTGGAGATCATCTGTTCTCTCTCTCTCTCTCTCTCTCCCTCTCTCTCTCTCTTTGTGTGTGTGTGGTGTGTTAATTCTTCATCTACAACATGGAGATTACACCTGTGCTGATAGCAAAGGGCTAGAACGAGGGTAAAGTGAGATTAGTTGACAGAATACTGCAGGACCCCATGTACAATTCAGTAAGTGCTTGTAAACAGTGCTGTTTTAATCATTACATAATCATAAATGCCAGTTATCATAGTGTTCTATTTAATTCCTTTAATTCACAGTTTTCTTCATATTAGTTTTACATTTTAACATTTAAATATGTTTATCTCAGCTTTCTAGCTGACTCTGGGATTGCATAAGATACTGATTTTTTTTTGTTAATATAATAACTGGAAGTATGTGTTGAACGCATTACTTTGACTAGCTTTCCAGATGAATTTCTTAGGTTTTCAAGATGAGCAATCATACTGTCTGCAGATAATGACTTTCAAAGTCTCAGGCCTCAGATTTTACTTTCCTCTTGAACTGGCAGTGGTCTCAGGCTCCAGTGTCTATCAAGATCAATTAACATCAGTGAGCAAAGTAGGAGCTGAGTCAAAGGGATGGAAGAATTGTAGTAAACCAGGGAATGCATTGCCTGTCTAAAGGCATAAAAGTAGCATAAAGAGGCCAAGCAGAACCAACCCATGGGCCGTTTTGGGTCCAAGGAATGCCAGTATTTTGGCTCCTGATTTGCACACTCATCGCAGTAGATTAGCCATTCCCAAAATGTGGTCTGATGGCTTCTGAGTTCTCAACACCCCTTCAAGTTATAAAATATTATCCTCACAATATGAAGGCATCGCTTGTCTCTTTTCCAGCGTGGACATCTACACCAAAAGACAATAAGTCTTCCGAGCAAATCAAAGCAATGGGTGTGAATGTAGCAGCTTCTTGTCATTGTCGCCTTTTTCATATATGCACAGACACACGTGCATACATACATGTACACATATAACACACACATACACACACACAGAGGGAGGGAGAGAGGGACAGACAGATAGAGAGAAACAATCAAACAATAATGAAAGGAAAAAGGGGTGAGTTTCACTAAAGAAGCGATGGTGGTGGGTGGCAAAGTCCTTTGTTGCAAGTCACAGAGCAGCAGCTGATTCACCAATGGAGCATGTTCATTTAATGCGGATCATCATTTTACTTGAAACAAAGATGGCAGAAAACATACAATATTTTGAGATCTGGGCAATCAACAAATTTTCTCATAAAGGGAGAAAGTGAGAATTTAATTTGACGAAAGACATGCTTTACTACTGCTATGCGGAAATTCAGGGTTGTAGATAAAAATTGGGGCCGGAGCGAGCTTCGATGACACCTTGGAAGGTTCCCAGGTCTAAACGTGTTTTTAACATGACCATTGGTGATGTCACAGCATGCCGGTTTTTAGTATTGTATCATAAAACACAGCAGCATTTAAAAGGTCTGAATTACTCAATGCTTTTCATAAACAATGCACAGTGTTGCAAAACCACGCCTGAGTAAAGGATCCACTCCAAGGAGAGACAGAACAATAGATGACAAGGCAGCAGAGGGTGAAAAGTTCACTGAGGAAGTTCAGAGACCACTTCTCAGCGAGTCTTTAAGAAACTACAAGCAGCTGAGTTTTGCTAAAATACCAAGAATAATGTTTACAATTATCGAATATTAGTTTTTAAAAAACAACATATCTGCTAGACTGTTCTTTATTTACTATAGTTCGAATGGTAAGAACAATACTGAGAATACAGAGGCCAAAGTGAGAGAGACTGTATTCTTATATTCTTACATTAAGCCATATATTGTGAGACGTTTCAAAGGAAAAACCAAATGCAACCTTTCTTGTTGATATTTTTCCCTGAAAAATGTTTTTGATAAACTTGTTACTTATAATACAATAACTTGTATATTAACTAGAAACACTCTCATGTGCCGGGCATTCTGGTAGTTTAGTGCATTAGTAAATAGATTTTTTTAAAAATTCTGTTTTTGTTACCAATGTAGTAAATGTCAACAAAACTAAACTGTGCGAATAAAATCTCTTAAGTATCTTCAATTAATTTTTGTGTATAATTTCCGAGACTTAAATTTCTGAAAATTGTTAGGCCAGATTTAGATTAGAGCTCTATTTGTATTTTAAAAAATAATTGCTTTGTTAAAAAGTTTCTGTTTCTAAGGATGACACTGTACTTATTTTAAAACCTTTGTAATGCCCTTTGTACATTAGAAAAATTTTAAAAATAGTTATGGTTATACATTATAGACATTAGTGTAGTTAGCTATTATTAATGGCACTGCTAAACTTTTAGGCCCCTATGTTGTTGTACTACTTTGTTGTGGTTTTTGTTTTTTATTTTATTTTTGAAACAAGGTTGCAAGTAACTCAAACTAGCCTCAAACTCAGTCTCATTATGTAACTGAGGAAATCCTTGAAATCCCTGGTTCTAAAATCCTTCTAGTGCTGCAGTAACTGGCATGAACCACCAAACCCAGCTTTTTTGCTGTTCTTAAAATTCGAGTAGAACAGCAATTGTATCTATTTATGGAAAACAAAGGGATGTTCACATGTGTCTCCTCTTTGTAGACTACGTTGTATAAAATTTCAGGCAAAAAAAAATCTTCTATTGCCATGACCTGAATAAAATCAAATTCTTCATAATTTGTTGTCTATTTTGGTAAAAATCCCATTCCAGCAATTTTAAATTATGTGTTAAATTTGTGTGAAACATGGTCAGCGGAAAGTACAACAGGTCCCTAAAAATTATTTCTAAATGAAACTTTGTATTGTCAGCACAGAGACAGACTAGGTCAAGGTAAAAATCTGACCTAGTCATAGGTCAAGACTGAAATCTATGAATGGCAAGAAACTGGGAGACGGGGACAAGCCATGGGCACGTCCAATGATGTCAAGGCAAGGGGAAGTATTTATTAATTTTAAAAAATGAGAAAGGAAGAAGAAGGGACAGAGGGAAGGAAGGAACCAGAGAAGGAGAGAAGGTGGGAGGGAGGAAGAAGAAGCCGTGAAAACACTTGACTACAGAGGTGCAGGCTTCATTGTCTTTGAAAAGAACGATGCCCATCTCTAGTGGATGCGCCATTGCCGCGTAAACGTTTTGTCAGGAGCCTTGTCTGATTTGCTAGAGTCTGGGGAGATGTTATGGGCAGTTATTTTATATAAATATGTGAATATCTCAAAAGTTTGCAAACAATAGGGTGAATGTTAAATGAGAGGAATTTCTTACGAAAGCTTTAGAAAGTATGGGAGGCAGGATTGTTTCAAGAAGACAGATATGTTGTCCTTCATAATTTCTTGGATTTATGTTTGGCGATTAAAAGTTAGTTTGGTTATTTAGTCAGTGTCTGTGTGTGTATGTGTACGTGTGTATTTGTGTGTATTTTCATGGCATACCTGTGGAGGTCAGAAGATAACCTGTTCATCTTTAATGATGTGGGTCCTGGCATTGAACTCAGGCCATCAGGGTCGACACACACACCTCATCCACGTGCCCTCTTGCTGGTTCTCTTGGTTCTGATTTTGTCTAGGGTTAGTGGTTTCTTTCACTTTGGTGTCAGCAATTTTCAGAACACCCTCTACTGAAGACCCTCCCTTTGGCATCTCTTTCACTACTTCCCAGCCTCTGGTAACCTCCTATCATCTATGAGAGGTAGTGTGTGCACATGCGTGCACATGCATACACACACACACACACAGACAAATGGGGAGGGAGACAGGATTACCATATAGCCTCAAAAACGAAGGAGGTGATTTCTTTCACTTAGTGCAACCTGGATGGAGCTGGAGAATATTATGAGTAGCAAAACTGTGAGGCACAGATGCAAACACTGGAGGTTCCCCCATGAGTGGACTTATTATAAAAACAGATGTTCATTTTCTGAAATCTTTACCCTTTGCATTCTGGGAAACCTCTATAAACAAAGCTTTCCTTTACCCAACTGAGGTAAGATCTACTGCCTACTCTTACAGGTGATTCTTGTCTACCTGTGACCTTTGTAAACACAGACCTTCCATTTTGCATTCTGTATTTCCTACAAGACTTGCTGACCTCTTCCCGCCCTTCTCCCGAAACTAAAAGACACAGAAATGAGGAGTAATCATTCAGCTGGCTGAGCCTGACATGATGACAAATGAACCCCGCTGATAAATCTGCACACCTGTGACTTGTAAACACCTTTCTATAAAACTCCATGGGAAAAACAGCCGAGTGCTCAACCCACTGCAATAACAGCCTGAATCATATTGCAGCAACAGCCAACTTCTAGGAGACTTGTTTTGTCTTGGTTGTTGGTGGGGGATATTCTGTCCTTCACTTTAATCTTACTTTTATTCCCACAAATCTTATAGCTTTTGAAATATATTGACGCTCACAAAAATAAAAAAAAAAAACCCTAGGTGCATCTATGTTTTCCTTTTACAGTATTGGGATACTACAGTCAGAAGTCTCTGTTTTCTGACAGCTGAGCTGTGGTCCCAGGCCTGCTTGCTAGTGTATCTTGAGGTGATCTTACTATATGTGACCCCTGTACTTCTGCCTCCTGAGTGACTGGTAGGATTGCATGCATACGCCACCATGCCTGGCTGACCTGCGTTTCTAGAAGTTAAGCAATTTGAAGTGCATATGTCTTCGCTAAAAGCCTTAACTTCATGAAACCGATTTTATATTTCCAAATGGATAAACATTTTTTCTGAAGATTTCCTTCAGAGGAGAGAATTAAAGGAATCATGTAGGGATTATATGGCAGTTGCAGGGAAATGGGCTTCTGTTGTAGGTCACACGACACAATGAGGTGTCATTATATACATACTATAATTTATAGATCAGAGAACCATCTTTCAGTACTGAAATATTATGAGAAAAGTATTTCTCCTTTAGGTTATGACACAGGATACACACATGTGTTCCTGTGTATATGGATGCTGCTGTGTGTGTGGTGATGGAATAGATTCAGAATGTATCATTTGTGTGAATTTTGCACTTAATTTAGCACAGCACATTGATTTCAGTGAATACCTCAGCAGGAATCAGTTACCTGCTAAGAAGGAAAATGACAGCATGCTTCCCACAAGTGGGACCCGTGATAGAAGGCGGGAAGTCCACAGAAGCTGACTGCAACCCTTAGAGTCTACTGTTAATCCTTTGTGATCTCTGCAAATATTCATTCCTCTTTGGACATGTTGGTCTTTTCGCACGGAAGGCACTGACCCAGAAAGTCTAGAGACTCCCATCAAGTCGGTGAGTTCTCTGTCCCCATTACTTCTTGTGCTACTGGACATAGCAACCCCTCCCCCCCCAATCTCCGAATTCCAGGGTATATGCCTGCAAAAGTGCCCTAGGCAAGCATCAAGCACAGGTCATGCCAATACTAAGGGACAAAGTGTTCTGCCATCTATCTTGAATTTATAATTCCTGATGTTAAAGTAATGAACCTTAGTCATAACAAAAACAAAGACAAAGTTCAACGGACAGAAGTTCACTGAGATGACTGTAATTTCTTATGAAGAAATGTTACTGCGATCAACTAAAGATCACTAGAAAACACCAGTGTTCAAAAGCAGATGTCCTTGCTATCCTGTGGCTGTCCAACACTCTGCAAACAAGAAGGAACAATTTTTCTAAGTACATCTTAATACAAAGAGCTCAGACTCAAGATTGAAAATATTGTTTGATATTGTAAAAGTCACAGTGTATGAGAAATATGTTTGATTGGCGCACACATTTCACTATATTGTTTATCTTATTAGGCTATAAATGGATGGACATAAAATTAAAGTACCCTTTGTCAGTTTCTATAGTGAATTACAGTGACAAATTTTGAAATATCAGTAATAATACTCTTGAACATCTGTGTCATCATTTTTTTAAAATAATTTACTAAGCCTATCTCAGCATAGTTAATTACTTTAATAAAATGCTCAAGAGTCTTTTAAATGCATATCGCCAAACTTAACTTCATTGAGATCTGAAATTAAGTAAAATCATATTACAGAAGTTTCTCTTCTGAACATATATGAAGACAAAAATTAAAACTGAGAATAAAAACTTCCTTCATATTTTTAAAAAACTGGAAAAATTTATATTTTGTGAGATTAAAACATTTACGATATTTTTTGCAATTTTAATAAAATAAGTAATTTATGTCAATTATATGCTTTTAGTGAGTCAGTGGTATTTTAGGCATTGTCATAGTATGCAAAAATTTCCATATAGATTACATATTCATATTCCTTACTATTAAGTGACATCAACTCTTTCTGAGTAGAAGCAGGCTGTTCCTAATGTGACAATCTGCTTCACAAAAAAGAGACACAGATTTTTCTGGACATAGTAATTCTTATTTTGCCAACGTGTAGCTTTCTGCTACTGTAATAAACGTGAGATCAGCCTTTTTTAATTTCAAATTTCCTCTCAGAGCTCTCTGCACTATAGGACGTGTTTAGTCAGACTGTCGCTGCTTCTTTTCAGCCTCTTTTATAGCCTTGTGGTAGCAAGGACACTTGTGCTTCGGGGATCTTTAATTTAATTTAAAAAGAGGAAGGTTTACTTCCCCTGACCATTTATGTGCCTTTCATCCATGATTAGTCGGTTCTGTTGCTTTGGGGAGTGTCATGGCTGCAGTACGTGGCAAAACCCTTTGCCTAACTAGCAGCGTGGAAAAGAGAGATCAAAAGAGGATGCCTAGGAGTCCCACTGTGCCAATTAAGGACTCCAGCCTGCCTACCCCCACTCCCGCATGCCACAGAAGACCTCCCACAAGGCCCCAAGGCTGCAAAAGTTGAGGTGTCTTAGCCCTCTGCCAGGCAGCTCTGTTGTTCAGCAGCCCCATAACACACTGCGAGAAATTTTCAGAATCTGGAATGAATTGGACTCAGTAGCTCAGAACGCGCCAGCAGCAGGTACCGGCTATGAAACATGTCTTTGCTTTTGTCTGTACTGTCCTGCCCTATTACAGTCTGAGGTAAACTGGGTAAAGGAAGCTCCACAGAAGTCCCAGGCAGAAGGAGCCAGGCCCCATTCTTCACATAGGCAACAGCTTGTCATGAGAATGTGTTTGTCCCAGAGCTTCAAGCATTAGCTTCACTACTATTTTACTTCGTCTGCATCGTTAGGAGATGAATGGAACGGACCAGAAGGCCCAGGTTTCCAGTGAGGTTTCCATGTTCTAGCTATGGCGTTTTGTGGCCAAGTTCTTTTACTAGCGTAAATGGGTAGCTTCGCTTCTGAAGGCGCTTAAGAAAGCTGAGTATAAATGGAAAAGAATACAAAATTCTGGGGAAAAAACAACAACCCAAACAAATTTAATATTTGAATGGCAGAATATATTTTCTACATAGAAATATAGAAAATGCATAAAATGTTAATAGTTTGGTTTCCCTTCCCTTTTTCACTGTTCAATAATGCTTTTTCAATTTTTACCAGGAATGTGTGGTATGCCCATAGTTAACAAAAGCTCTGCTTTGCGTGTGGTTAATTTCTAGCCAGTGATCAAGGGTAAAAGGCAATGACCGAATATTAAAGGGTCAGAGCTGTGTGTCGGGGTGTGTGTAGGGGGATGGTCCTCTCCCACTGAGAACAAAATGAAGCCCTGAGACCCTGTGACCTGGGTCTGTTTCTTCCCAAAGTTTAAAAAGAAACTCAGTGAAGGGTTAAGTAACAATGTATCCCACAGGCGCTTGAGACTGGATTTACTCTCCAGGAGATTAAATTGAAGTTCTTGGGGCTCTGAGTTCCGTTGCATTAGGAAACAAAAACGTCCAGTTCCTCGTGCTATAGCCCAAGGTCTGTTTCCATTTGTCTCACCGACTTTTCCATGTGTGTTTATGGAACACTGATTATCTTAAGTCACCGAAATATTAGGTTAAAAATAAGATGTATCCCAGGGATCAAATCCCGTTTCATCTTGACAATGTTTTGTTCGAAAGACACAAAACACAGCAAAATATAAAAAGCACACCAAAAACAATAGCAAAGGCAAACTTGCCGTCTCCTTCCAGAGACTGAACTAAAATGAGGCAACAGATCTGAAGATGCTCGTTGGCAGAGACGAGCCTGTAAACCCATGTGTAGTTAGTGCACATTTTTATCATTAAAAAAAAAAAGAGAAAAGAATGGTCCAGCTTTGTTTTTAGTCCCTCCTTTGGTTTTAACTAGAAAGGTAAAGCCAATAAAGATGATAGAGTGTAACACATTTTGTTGAAATGATTTACACTCCGATTTACGAGTTTATTCCTCAGCAGGGAGACTCTTGGCTGTAACGTCCCAACTCGGTTGTGCAAGACCCAATAAAAAGAAGAGTAAGAGCAGGGGAGCCGTTGTGAAAGAGCCTTCCTGTGTCAGACAGTCCACGCACACACTGCGCTATTGTTTTAGAAGTAAACAGAAAATAAACATAGTTTTCAGGTGACTGGGATGAAATTAAATCTCATAGGAGTTGTATTCGTCTATGGTCACTGATGAAGACTTCCTCCATCGCTTCCTCCCACTCTTCTCCTCTCCTTCCTTCTCCTCTCTAATTTCCTCCCGTGGCCATCTGAAGTGAGGACAGAACGTCTGAAGTCCCCATGGATCCTTTCCCTGGGTGGGCAGTATCCAGGGCGAAGCTGAGGACTCAGCCAGGCTGTGCAGGAAAGGGAGACTAAGCAGCCCCAGGAGAGCAACCAGAATCACAGGTGGCCATTTCGACTCACTTTCTACTTCCTATTCCAGTCTGCCTCTTGGTGGTCTGAACTTTTTCTGTAAAGTTCTTTAGAAATTGTACATTAATTTTGGTATTTCACCCCCTTTTCCCATCCCTGACTCTTGGTCCCTTCTCCCTGGCATCGTTAACAACGGCCCTCATTTCTCCTTCCTGTGTGTGGCCCACTAAGTTTAATAAGAGTCGCTTGCTTCAGTGTGGGTGGGAGGAGTCAGCGGATCAACTTCCCTGTGGCTACATCATGTAAAAAATAAACACCCTCTCCCCTACCAGTCATTAATTGTATAGAAATCCCTCTGTGAGTGGTGGGCCCTCATGGGCTCCATCCCCATTCATGAATAAATATTGATAGGAATAATATTGTATCTAGGTTGTTGATTAAGGTCTCATACTATATCTTGGACTGGTACATATAGATTACACACACACACACACACACACACACACAGCCTTCAGTTTGTGGAAAACCTCCTGCCTCAGCTTGCTGAGAACCCCATTACAGGCATGAGACAGCAGTACTAACTGGTTTGTACTTTTAATCAGTCACAAAAAGTACCTTAAGTCTCAGATGCTTCTTGGCTTCCTACCTTTGTTTTCAGGTTTTGGAAAGCTCCAACTGGAGGCTCTTTCTGCATACTGTGTGTGAGCATCAGGTCTGATGAATGGGCCTCCATTTCTCATTCTCACACCCTGTTGTACCTAGATATTATTCTTTAAACCAAGGGGTAGTTCTCAGCTCTTACCCGGATGTAAGTTTGTGACAACCAGCTTTGTATTGGTGTCTGAAAATGGAACTGAACTGCTAAAAATCCCACCTATAGAATATATGAAAATAAAGAGTATACAGTGTACTTGAAAACCACAGTATTTCTGGGCATTGTCATGAAATTGAATTGAATTAAAACTTGCTTGTAAATACTGAAATCAAGGCTCTGCAAAACTTGAAATATGGGATGGGTAAACTGAATTGCTGAGTAGATCCCAAGTGGGCCCTTAACAAGTGTGTTTGCATCAGGCAAAAAAGAATGGACTAATCCACCCCCCCCCAAACCAAACCAAATCAAACTAAACAAAGCAAAAAACACCAAAACCCCACGATCCTTGCCTGGTGGTATACAAATGCAATGTTGGCAGTCAGTGACCTGGGAATAGACACAGCTGAGAGATTCAGGCAAACCTGGGCCACATTAGAAAAGACAGTCTCAAAACAAGACAACAAAATTGCCTGCAATTGAAAACAAAAAGAAATCTAATCCAACAATAACCAAAACAGGAAGGAAGGAAGGAAAGAGAGAGGGAAGGAGAAAGGGAGGGAGAAAGAGAGGACAGAGGAAGGAAAAGAGGAAAGCAGGCAGGCAAAAGCCTTAAAATATGTGAAAAAAGAAAACATCCTTTGAGAATTCCATAACAATATCAATATATTCATGGACTTGAACATTTTCACAAATATCAGAGCTAGTCTAGGATAGATGAGAGCTTTGGTTGGGCATACTCTATATATCTGCACATTTAAATGTCCCACAAAAACCACAGAATCTGCTTTTTAAGAAAAGGAGTGTTTCCAGATGGTGGTAGCACATGACTTTAAACCCAGTACTCAGGATGAAGAGGCAGGAGGATCTCTGTGAGTCAGAGGCCAGCCTTATCTACAGAGAAAGTTCCAGGACAACCATGGCTACAAAGAGAAAAGTCATCTTGAAAAAACAAAAAACCCAAAAACAGAAACAAAACACCCCCCCCAAAACAAGAAAAGAAATACAGAAAAGAAGGAAGGAAGGAAGGAAGGAAGGAAGGAAGGAAGGAAGGAAGGAAGGAAGGAAGAAAACTGTATTTAACTGGTCTCTGTCACAATTTGTGGAGTTGGAATAAGCTTGTCTACTACTGTTGGCTTGTTCCTCCTACACCATTACAGTAGAACTCCTGCCTCTCCTCTTCCTCCTCCTTATGGGGCACTATGCACAGAGCACAGAGGGGACCGGATTCTTCCCAAGTTGGGCTCCATCCTTGACCGGAAGCCTACCTCGTTTCTCTTCCAGAGCACCTGATGCCCAGGCTCTGAGGACAGCAAGCCCCTTTTTCTCCCCTTTGTTCTACTCTTGCCAGATGTACTATAAACTACTGCAGGAGGCAGCTGGGCTCTCCTGGTTCCTCAGGACGGGGGCTCCACAATGATCTGTTTTGTCTATTTATCACGCCCACAGGCTCAGCCAGGTGCTTTATAGTCACCCACTATCTATTGCTGATCCTTTGTTGATTTATTTGCATTCCCTTTAGCTTTCATTTTTCACATTTTGCCACTATGTCCTTTAATCCCATAAGCATGGCGGGGGGCTGTTGTAGAGTTGTTTGTAGAAGGTAATTGTTGATTTTGGGGAGAAGGGCAATCTTCTGAAACTTAATTCCTCGCCATTCGTTCACAGTAGAATGTTGTCAGAACCACAATTTAACCTTTCATGTCTGATGTATGTTTGCTATGCTTTTACTTGAAAAATTCAAAATTATTTTATAGACTTATATAAACTTTAAAGGTTTTGACTGTAACAAACAAAAGGCTTTTTTGTTGCTAATAAAACATTTCATATAATTTTTAAAATCTTACACTAGACATGGTATTTGCCAACTTCTTTTTATGTTGATATTTATTATACTCTTTAAAAAAAATCTTTTTAGCTGTGCTGTAAAATCTTTTGCTTCTTTTATGTTGTACTGATAAAAAAATGCAATTTACTTTTAAGTAACAGACTTTACTGGTGTATATTGTTTTCTATGACTTCATAAGTAAAATAACCTCTATTAATATACTTTCAGAAATTAAAAAAATACCATTTCCTATGACTATTAGCCTTTCCTCCTCAATTTTAACTTTATATATTAAAAATTTTAGGCTCAGTTTATTAACTCATCGAATTATTATTTTATCGGTACACATGTTCTCCATTAAGAATTACAAATTAGGGTATCAGAGAGACAGCTCAGAGGTTAAGAGCACCTACTGCTCTTCTGGGGGATCTGAGCTCACTTCCCAGCACTAATGTGGAGCAGCTAGTAACTGACTACCAACTTCAGCTCCAGGGTTCCGACAGATTTATTCTGCTGGCCTCTGAGGGGCACTGGCACACACATGCACTTACTAGGCTTTTAAAAAAGAAATAATTATCAACATAACAATTTGAAATGAATTGTGTGTGGTATTTTCTATAACTGACTTGTCTGTTGGTATTGGAAAGTCTCTTCTGCTATACTTTTGGGGATTCACCGTATCCCATTGCTTCTGTCTTTTATTCCAACGTTGTCATTAGACATTGTTAGATTGTTGTGGTTTTCCTACAATTTGGTCTTGAAGTCTTTTGATGAAGAGAACCTATAAATCCAAGCCCTGTCCTACTCCAAGGAAGGGGGTCAGGAGTGTTTGCACTGGGCTTTCAAATGATGCTTCTTTGTTCTGGCAAATGGCCTAAACTCCACATCCCTAGGCAGCGACCGGGAGCCTGTGTTGCAGGAAACAACTCATGCAAACAAACTCACTGTGGCTTTTGTCTGACCTGTGCCAGTTTATTGCTGTTAAAATATCCACCCTGTGGAATAGACCTCACTAGGACAGTTAGGTCTAGGTATCAGTCAGGAAGGAAGAAAAGACAACACTTAAAGAGAAATATTTGTTTACTCATTGATGGGTGACCTGAGAGCCAATGAGAAGCCTGAACCCAGTAGACTGCTCTATCAGCTGGAGAGGAGCTGGAAAGCATGAGAGGAGACTATGTGGCTATGCTTTAAAGCAGAGGTTCTCAACCTGTGGGTCACAACCCCAACAGGAGTTCATGTATCAGCAATCCTGCATGTTAGTTACATTACAATTCATAACAGTAGCAAAATTACAGTTATGAAGCAGCAACAAAATAATTGTATGATTGGTGATCACCACTTTTATGATTTTTTGTTCGCGGTGGGTCCCGGGAGAGCGGCTTGTGGCTGGGCAGGCTAATCGCCAGTTCTGGCATGCGACAAGCGGGTGGCGGGTAAAAGGAAGGCACATGGGCAGACACATCGTACAGAATAGAATTGGATATTTATTACTTAAAGGAGAGCGAGGGTGTGGGGGAAGAAGGAGAAGAGAAGAAGAGGAGGAAAGGGACAGAGAAGCGGGGAAGCGGGAAGACGCATGCGCCCCAAGAGAGGACAGTAAGTGATCTAAGATGGCAGTGGCAGGGAGGGGCCGCAGGGAGTAGGTGTGGCTTGCCTCTTAAAGAGACGAAACCATAACAACCACAACGTAAGGAACTTATACTAAAGGGCCACAGCATTAAGAAGATTGAGAACCAGCGCCTTAGACTAAGTTTAGTGCCTAAAATGTAGGCTTTCCCAATGGTAGTTTAAAGAAAACAGTACGAGGCACGGTGGTACAGGGCTGTCATTCTAGAACACAGGAGTCTAACCTACAACGATCACCCATGTAGGTCACCCACTGCGTGTTTACATAGGAAGACCCTGTCTCAGAAAAATAAACGAAAGGAAAGAGGAAAGGAGCTTGAGAAAGAGGAGGGAAAGAAAGAGGACAAAAAGAAAAGGAAAATAAGAAAAAAAAAACCAAAGATGTACAAAGGCGTACTTGTTATACAGCTCTATGTGAACCATTGAGCTTTAGCCTGACCAGCAACAGTGTAGTTCTGGGTCTCTGAGGTGAGAAGCAAGTGGTTGGTCTCAATACCTGTGCTAATAGCGTTCTCAGAAACTCTTCCTGTGCTGATGAGTTCAAGCAAATGCCTTACTTTCTCCTCTAACAAACTCCGGCTGCCAGGCTTTGTATTGAAGTGCTTAATCTACTTGGAGTTGTTTGGTTCAGGGTGAGAGAAAAGGATTGACTTTCTTTCTTCTACATGTAACTACCCAATATGACAAGGACCTTTTGTTGGGAAAATGCTGTGTCTTTTCTCTGATATATACAATGTATAATTAATATATAATCGATTGACAAGCATTTTTTGGCTTCCTTGTCAAAAATCATGTGGTTGTAAGAGGGTGGTCTCATATGTGGTTCTCAATTCTATTCCATTGATCAATGAGTCTGTTTTCATGCCAGTACCATTGTTTTTAATTTATTAATTAATCATTATTATTGTTATTAATATTATTACTATAGTTCTGTAGTACTACTTGAAACGTGCAATTGTGACAGCTCTAGCATTTTTTTTATTGTTCAGGACTGTTTTGGCTATGCTGGTTTTTTATGTTTCCAAATGAAATTTAAGATCATCTTTTTCAATTTCTATGAGCAATGAGAATTTTGATGGTGGTTGTGTTTAAGTTGCAGACTGCTTTTGGTAGGATGGACATTTTCACACTATTTATCCTATCATTCCACAACCGTGGGAAGTCTTTCTATCTTCTGGTATCTTCTTCAATTTCTTTGTTAGTGTTTTGAAGTTTCCTTTATACAAGTGAAAATAGTGGAAGAGCCTGAGGTGGTGAATGCTACACGGGACCAGTGTCTTCTGGACAAGCAGAGCAGCTGCACAGAGGAACTCACAGCCAGCGTGACTGCATGCAAAAGAAATGTGCAACCCCAAGCCAGACCAACTCTCAGCACGGAAAGGGGAACTGGGCACAAAGTCCCATGCCTAGCCAAGGAGCTCTTAGCAATTGTAATTTGCGTCAGAGCAGCCCATCTTCAGTGGGACTTCTCAGGGAAATTTCCTCCGTGTATTTGGCTTGGTTCTGTCATCACAAGGTTTTAATGTTCTGTATCCTAATTAAGTTGATTAAAAAGAAAAAAGAGAACCCCATTTTCATGAACATTTTCTCCTCCAGCCCCAGATCTCTTTCCAAACGGAAACTCCCGCTATTTCCCATTCTTATATTTTGTCTCCATTTAAAGCCTGACTGTGTGTAGTTGGACCACTCGGTCCTTCTTCCCTCAGCTTACTGCAGTCTGCTCAGAAATCACAGGCTTGGGAACAGTGAGTATCTCTCAGCGTCTAACTCAGTTTGGTCCAATTTATATTGCATCTGACAAATGGTCTCGAAAGCTTTTATTATGACACTGGAACTCTCATTTTCATGACAGAGGAAGATTTCTCCTCCAATTCTATCTTTGCTTATTATGCTTGTGGACATTTTTAAAGTCTGTTTTTCCCAAAATGACTTCTGACTCATGGAAGAAGGGTATTCTATTTATTCTAGAGGAAAATGATATTTAATGGACTCCTCTGTCAATTATATGTGGTCAGAAAATACTGACATTTGGAGCAAGTCATTTAATCTTCATAAATATTAATGTCCTCAATTCAAAAATAGAAGAGAATAATACTCAAATAGTTCATTGACTTGTCGTAAGGATTTTCTTTAAGTAATCCAAATCACAATACCACATTGGTGAGAACTACTCTGCTACTTTTTGTTTTACATCCAGGGTACACATTTTATTGTGGTTGAAACAATGTGTTACAGTTTGAATATGAAGCATCCTTCAAAAATACTTTGTATTGAAAAGTTCATCTCCATCTGGGGGCACTATTTAAGAAGGTTCTAGAATTTGGAAAGGTGGGACCAGGTGGAGGAAGTACCTCACTGGTGATGGATCTTCAGGTTTATATCATTTCTGGCCACTTCTGGTAGACTGCAAGCATTTAGTATTGGACTTTGGCTTTTACATTCTCTGCTATATATTGGTGTTATCCTGTTTTTCTGAAGTGTATGCTAGCCTTATTCTTGGACACCCAATGTCCCAAGCTGAGAAATTGGTTCGCTGTTCTGCTCTGACTTTTTGTTTTTGTTTTGTTTTGGTTTTGGTTGCTTGTTTGTCAGTCAGCTAGTCAGTGGATTTCCTCTTTAGGAGCCCAAACTGACAAGTCAGAGTCTCAGCTCAAGGTGTGGCCATTATGGTGAATGGTCTCTTGCCTTGGCTTCCAGATAGCTACGTGCTTTGTAGGTTCTAACATGGCCTATCTTCTGTTTGACTGTCTGCTGTTTCTGTTTTTGTCCAGATTTCTTATACTAATGATCTACTCGCAACTTAATCATCTCTTTAAATGTATTGATTTCAAAAACAGTCATGTTCTGAGATAAGACCTCAGGACTCGCTCAACATATGAATACCAGGAGCTCACAATTTAGCTCTTAGTGATGGCCGGAGTGGGGAGTGGTGGGTGAGGGTGGGGGGATTAGCTCTAAGTCTTTTCTTTTTCATTCTGTTTCAAAAGTTTGAAGGTAAATTAGACTTCACTTGCTTGAGTCTAGATTTTTCAAAGCAAGTAACAAGAAAGATCTAGTAACATACACTTGTGTTCAACCATATCTTCTAACGTTTATGGCATATTTCCTTCTGCCTTCTTTCCCATTCCATTCCTCCCTCCTTTGTTTCTTCCCTTCCTTCACTCTATTCCCTGCCCCAAACTGCTAATGATAGATGAATTTTGCATCTATGGCATTATTTTATCTTTTTGTATACCCCCCCCCCATTTTAGTTTACCCATTTCTGTATGTCCTTTGTAGCACCAATTCCAAAGTGAGTCTTGGAAATTTCTCCACCAAAGAAGATGAAATTAAATTAAATTAAAAGGCCCAGAAGCTCGGCCCTTTGATAGAAATGTTGATAGGAACGTGAGAGGAGAAGGTTACACAGGGAGCCAGCACTTCTAATTGTTATAAAGAGCCTTTTCCTCTTCATCTGTCTCTTATGCTGCCTTGTAAGGAAATACAATATATTTGGGATAACTTGAGAAATGCCTCTGATTCAAAGGAAAAATCAGGCTTCATGTGTTTTCTATAAAACAGATATTTAAGTTCTATTCCAAGAGGATAAAAATATTTGTGAAAGAAAAATGTAATTTTAATTACTGAAATCAAAGCAATCGCACACCAGAGAGATTGTTTTTCCTAAAAGCAGATATTTAAAAACTGATTCTTCTTCTTCTTTTTTATTTTACTGCTGATTTCCCAATTTCCAAAAGTCATTTAGTGATTGCTCACAAATGAGAACCACACATGGCTGACTGGTGTCTGAGGTCAGACAGAACGCACTTCTGTCTAAGGACTTCAGAGCGCTTCCACATGGCTGATGCTTATCACATCCAGAGACTCATGAAGCAGGCAGGGGAAAGGAGGCATTTTCTTACAAAGTCTCCCAGACAGCAATCTTGAAAGCATAGTTAAGATTTTTCAGATAAGGAAGAAGCACATGGTGCCTTTTAAAAGGGGTTATGGTGACCCTGATTTTGCTGAAACCTTTTTGTCCAGGAGCCACGCTGGGCGTTGGAATTCATTAAACAAGTTGGGCAAGGTGTACCTTAAAAGCTATTGGTAACTGGCTTATTTCCCCATATGTGTATTCAAGCAGTCCAGCAGCATTTGGAGCTCTTGTTCTGTGTCTCATCTACTGGGATTCCAACCTGACTTTGGAGTCTATCCTCTCTAATCCTTGTATGGATGGTAGAAATTATGAGAGTTGATGATAATTATGGAATGTTTTAAAAACAGTCTAATTAGATTTACAGTAATAGCTGGAATTTTGATGGTTTTCCCTCTCCCCTGGAAACAAGAGCTTAGTATTGGGTTTTGGCTTTTACATTTTTTTCTGCTATATTTATTTATACTATCCTATTTTTCTGAAGGATTTGCAGTTAGTCATCTGAAAAACTGTTAAAGGACTTCCTTACTGACCTTCAGAGACGATCTAACCAAAGCCATGAGGTGTAGGGTAACAGAAGCCTGAATGTCAAAGCCTAGGCCATGTTCTAAGCTACATGGTAAAGGGAACTCGGTTGGCATGAACTGGAAGCCAGTTTTTTATCTTATTCCTCATGGACTATCACGTTAAACATAACAATTCAGATACATATCTGTCAGCAAGTTTTTGTTACTATGTCACAAAATCCCTAGAACAATAAGGCTTCTTTGGGCTCATAATGCTGGTGGGGCCGGTCCCTACAGAGCTGACCTTGTCGCTTTGGAGCTTGTGGTAAAAGAGAACGTAATGACTGGAAGACTTGGTGGAGTGAATCCTTCGCAAACACAGAGAAGGAAAGGGTAGGCTTCTGTTGTCCGCATCAAGAGTGGGTACTCAGTTCCCAAAGAACACCGCTTTGAAATTGTACACCTTCCAATACTGCCAGTTTGGGAACCCAGACTTTAACATAAAGGTGTTTGGAGGGGTGTTTCATAGAAACGATAATCATACCAAGAGCCTTTCAAAGAAAACGTGGTATAAGTCTCTTCCGAGGAAAAGTAAAAGTTCACTTTATGCCCTTAACATTTGTTGCTATTTCTTTATCTTTCTATTGAGACAGGGTATCCCTGTGTAGGCTCGGAACTAGTTCTATAGACCAGGTAGGCCTCACACTCACTGAGATCCGCCTGCCTCTGCCTCCCAGTGCTGGGATTAAAGACATGCACCACCAGCGCCGGGCATTCTCTCACATTTCTAGCTAGGTTTTTATTTCTTTCTCTCTGAAGTTTTTGATCCTCAATAGATTCTCCTCTGATTTTCATAGCAGTGTAAGGAGAAGAGAATTAGGTTGAATTTATAATACCATCATGTCTTGAGAGGTCATGCTCCATTCAGATGGTACTCAATATTATATTCCAGATATTGATCCTTCAGAGTCCCAGACCCTGAGAATTTTCTGTCAGTATGTTTTAAATGTGAAGACAAGTAAGAAACCTGATGTTTATAACTGGACAGAAACATCACCTCACCTATTTTCTCTCTCTCTCTCTCTCTCTCTCCCTCCCTCCCTCCCTCCCTTCCTCCCTCCCTCCCTCCCTCCCTTCCTTCCTCTGTCTCTCCCTTCCTTCCTCTTTCTTTCCTTCCTTTCAGAATTTCATACATGAGTACTGTCCTTAAATTGTTTCTGCTTCCACCTCTCTCCACTACTGCTCCCATATCCCCTCACCTGATGTTGGAGTCCATGATTTGAACTTGATGAACAACTTTCATTGTTACTGATCTTGCTTTCCTCTTCCAAGGATGATATAACCTCCAAAAGCCATAGAACACCCCAAGTTTCCTTTCTGCCATCCTCCCACATTAGGTAGTAGCCTGTCCGATTTTAAGAGACATCGTCAACTTTTTTGCTTGCTTTTTTCTCTTTCCGTTACTCTATTCCCCCTTTCTCCACCTCTCCCCTGTGCCTCTGCCTGGCTCTTTTCTTCCTTTTTCAAACAAGTAACTGGTGACACAGCATAGAGAGCTTCTCTGGATACTCTGATTATTGAAAAACAATGGTTTTAAAGGGGACATACTCCCCTCTTTCAACCCTCTCTAAGTAAGAATAGTTCCCTAGTAGGAATTAAAACAATTTAAGAGACAAGCTTTAGGGTTTGTATGTTGACCTCTCAGTACAGCCAATCAGTCACAAATTATATCAGAAGACAGGGTAGCCCATGGGAAATTAAGGTGTACAAATAAAAAGCATTGTTGTTGAGAGACAATAGGTGAGTAAGAGGGTTTTAACTTATAGCAGTTGACAACTACTGCAAACATCATGACTTTTTTTGTCCACTCAAAGAGTTGGGAAAGTATTATAAGCTGAGGTTCTTCAAAGAAACACAGGGAACACTGATAAAAAAAAAAGCTGCATAGAAGTGTTTTCATTAAAGGAGCCTGTTCTTGTAGAGGATGAACCTGCAGGGTAGAAACTGATTGATGGTCAGGAGCAAATGATACAATCTTCAAAAGAATTGTCTCTTTTTCGTTGAGACTTCTACTCTGGGATAATCCTTATGTATGCTGTAAATACGTATTGCTCTTATTGGTTAATAAAGAAGCTATAGCAAAGCAGAATAAAGTCAGGTCAGAAAGCCAAACTGAAAATACAGTTTGAAAGTACAGAAAGGAAGAAGATGAAGTCAGAGGGAGATATGAGTCAGCTGCCAGAAGAACAAAATGTACTAAAGAATGGGTAAAGCCACAAAGCCATGTGACAAAATGTAGATGAACAGAAATGGGTTAATTTAGATGTAAGAGGTCGTTAGTAATAAGCCTGAGCTATAGGCCAAACATGGTGTAATTCATAAAAGTTTTTTGTGGGATTATTTGAAATCAGACAGCTGGTTCAAAAGAAAAGCTCTACCTCCGTTTATAGACTTCCTGTTAATGTCTAAGATCTTTGAACTAAAAAGGTAACTGCACTTCCATCTTTGCTCAAAATGAGCTGATAGCCTACCAAGACAGTTACAAACTCAGACCAACACCTGGATTAGTGTTTGAATGACTAAGTACACTAACTTACCTAGGGGGACACATAAAAGCAGTCATTGAATCCACTTTAAAGACTCCCACTGCCAACCAGGCCCTACCACTCAAGTTGATCCCCAGGACCCACATGGCAGAAGGACAGAACATCTGACCTTTACGCATGTACCATGGCACATGCATCTACTCATGTGCATACAAACAAATAAGTAAGCAAATAAATCTAATAACAATTTTCAGTTCTCAATCTTTCTCTTTCCAAAGCAGCCATTGAGAAAATATACCAACTGGCCATGTAGTTTTTGTGAGTTAAGTAATTATCAGTTCCCAAAGCATGAAAGGAGATAAATGCTTCTAAAACCACTCATCTGAAGCACAAAATAATTTCAATGCCAAAGAAGTGAATTTTTGCTTCCCAAATTTGCATGTTGATTTGAGTCTCAACAGTCTCTGAAATGTTCTGTGCCTTCGAAGAGTTCCAGTTCTTAGCACTAAAACCCTTTACTCCTGGAAATAGAATAAGTGATGTCATAATTGGAGAAGAGATAATCGGTGCTCATACAATCCCTATGCCCCACCCACTATTTTTCCTTTGTGTGATGCTGTCTCTCTACTGTAGAAAGCTGTTTTAACTTTAATCAAAAAATTTCTATTTGAGACAGGTGCCCATGGCTCAAAGTTACTGTGCACACAATAAAGCCAATGTTCATTTTCAGAAAACAAGAGTAATATATTGAAGGTTTAGGGAACCCAGTGATTCCATTTCCATTCCTTTACTTAAGAAGCCATCTACCTAATTAGCATAAGTCTTCCCAGTGGCAAAGGAAAATAACTGTCACTCCAGGTCTGGAAGGGAGTCAGATGCCTGGGGAAACTGCTTAGTCTTCTTTCCAGATAGGCAAATTGCTTATCTTGGACAGGATGTTTATACAACCTCCAAACCAATGTGCTTATCTTTACCATGAGTTCCATTAACAACAAAAATCAGGCATCATCACTGGCTCAATTACATCCTTGGCTACCTGCCTTTCTTATGAGCTGCCAAGAGATACTAGAAAGAGTCCAGAACTTTAGTTAATGGTGTTTCTGAACAGCCAAACCCAGCTAAGAATTTTTGCTCTCGCAGAATTGCCAAAATTGCTACCTGTGCTCAAATATAAAGAGACTTATATAGCTTTTACTTATGTATTTTGCTTTTACACTTATCAAAGACAACAAACATGAAAGTTTGTTTAATAATTGTCCTGGCTAGTTTTATGCCATCTTGACATAAACTAGAGTCATCTAAAAAGAGGGACCCTCAATTGAGAGAATGCCTACATAAGATGCATCAATAAAGCATTTTATTAATTAGTGAAAGATGGGGAAGAGCCCAGCCCATTGTAAGTGGTACTATTCCTGGCCTCATGCTTGAGTTCTTGTTCCAACTTCCTCCAATGATGGACTAAAATCTGGAAGAGTAAGTCAAATAAAACCTTTCCTCCTCAACTTGCTTTTGGTCATGGTATTTCATCATAGCTATAGTAACTCTAATGAGAACAATAACTATATTTAGAAAAATGTACAAAATTGTAGATGGAAAATAAGAACATTTATATTCTTTAAGAAAGCTATTTTATTGACTGTTGAGAGAAGACTGGTCATGGCTGTGTCCTAAGTTTCAGTGTTGCAACTGACATAACATTGAAGCAGGTATTCAAATCTTTGGAGCTTAATTCCTCCCTCTGCAAAATATGGCCAATCTAAGGTGTCACCAAGACTTGTGCTGTTCATAGATCAGTAAAATAAAAAAAAATTAATGAAAGTCAAGCAGCTGCACTCTTACAGGGTTTTGGGAATGCACTCTAAGTTTTACTCCTCTGGGTTCTGAAATCGGAGCTTATAACTTTAGAACCATTTCGTTGATTGATTGATTTTGAGACACATTCTCACATAGCTCAGGCTGACTTCTGACTTGCTATGTACCCTTTTGCTTTCACTTCCAAGAGTTGAGATGGCAGATGTGTACTACCACATCTGGCCTTTTCATTGATGACTAAAACCTTCTTTTATTTTTCCTTAAAAACAAAAAACAAAAAACGATTTGAACAGATACATTTAAATACTTACATTTCTGCTTAAGAATATTTTTGTCTTTCTGTAGATAAACTAATAACAAATAATAATTCATCTCTTTATGTCTGTAACTGAAATCATGCTATGAGTCACACTAAATAGTGTGACTTTGAGACTTAGTAAAGTGATCTATATAGGTTGCTGCCCTACTGAGTGACACGCACTATTATACTATATTTCCACAATTAATCCCATGTACAGAAATTATACTATTTGTCAGCTTGATGAGCTGCCTGCCATATTAACAATTACCATACTAAGCTAAAGACATCTTTGAAATTATTAATTATTCTGCCTCTAAAAATTTTATTTTTTTAAGGATGTAAGACCCTCTTTTTTCTTTTTTTTTAACATAATTTCTTTATTGATTCTTTGGGAACTGCACACCATGCACCCTAATTCTACTCACCTTCAGTCCTCCATCTACAGTGCCCCCCAAGAGAAAATTGAAGAAACCAAATCAAACAAAGCAAGCAAACAAATACAAAAATAAAACACAGCAAAGCATAGCCTCTTGGACCCTGCATCTGTCTTGCTCTTCATTCATCCTGGTGGCATTGGGTGTGGTGTGTCACATAGTGTTCTCTTTTGTCCTGTCATTTTACTGGCAATTTACTGTTCATTGCAATGAGTCACTGGTCTGGTTCAAGGCCTCTGGTTTCTGATACACGGTCACTGAAACTCATGGCCACCGAGTCTTGGAGATTTTGAGGGTTTTGTTCCACAGGACCAGATCTTTCCAAGCTCCAGCAGATCTTTGTAGGGGTCAGTGTTAGGATGGGTCAGCCCAAAGCCCAGACATTTATTTTTTAAGAATGTAGGACCTCTTGAAAATATTTGCATAAGTACTGAGGTAGAAGAGGCATTTCCAAGACTAGACTTACTATCTCAGACTCTGTGAGACTGATGATTTGCCCTCGGCGTCTGTAGTTCTATCCTCCTCCCTGAAATTGCCGTTGTCTCATTTGTCATAATATTTTAACAATGCCATGCCATACATAGTTAGCTAATTCATAGCTTCTAATACACAGCTGGTCCTAAATCATAAAACCAAGGACGTTGAAAGGGACAATATTTGAGTGGGACCTCAGAAATCATTCTTCAAGTACAATTGAGAACTTGATGTCACATCGCCTGTGTCTTCTTACAGATCTAGATTCAGTTTCTCATCTCTTTAAAAACACAGCCCTGTTTTTTTGTGTGTGTGAAATGCTAAATGATGTAGTATTTCACATGGTACTAGTTTATTCATGTTATCCATTCTACTGTCTGATTTTTGTGCACCCTTGTGTACTTATCTTACTGTGTTCTACAGTTCTATAGCACTACATTATGGAATCCATAAGATAGTAAGGTGTTTAGTATGATCATGCCATGCTTAATTTATTCCTTATAACATCAATACTTAGGGTATTCTCAGACATTAATGATAATCATAATTCAAAGCCAAACTGCGTTTCATGAAATTAGCCTCAGTTTGATCAAGGCACAGGGTGGGTTTGTTTGTGTTATGGTATGAATAGAAGATGTCCCCCTATAGTCCCATGTGTTTTAACATTTGGTCCCCTGTCATTGTGGTTCTATTTTAGAAAGCTGTTGACCCTTTGGGCTGTAAGGCACAGCATGAGGGGTACAGCCTAGTCCCATGTCTAGTCCTGCCTCTATTTTCTGACTGTTGCCTTGTGAGAAGCCGTCTGCTGAAGGCTTCCACTGCTGCTAGATCCCAACGCCTCCTTCTCCATGCTGCCGTGCTCCCACTGAACCACAGATCAAAACAAACATCTCTTTAATTGCTTCTGTCAAATATTTTGTCACGGAAACAAGAAAAGTGACTGATAGAGTTTGGAAACAGATTCTGAGATGAAAGTTTGCCTACAGGTATTTTGGGTGTGACATCTTTTTGTTCCTGTATTTAAAATACAAGAGAAACGGGATGCATCCAGAAAGGTTTAAAAATGTGCAGGCACTCAGAGCACCACCAACTCACTTTCAGGGACAGCTTTCTTCTGCAGGGGCCCAGGACTTGAAGGAGTCTAGAGACAGAAAATGTTCAAGTATGCTGACCCACGTGTTCTCAAATCGTCTCCACCGTCCTTGTCTACAGGACAGGGTGGAGGACACACACTATTTTCAAAAACGCTTTGTAAAGCTTGCATCTCACCTGCACCCTTTTGTCCCCTGACTACAATTATGAGTCTTTTCATCTATACCAATGGCTTAGGATTTTACTTAAGTTAGTAATTAATCACCCTCTACATTGATTGACTTTCATAAACATCACAGTACCTTCTAGCACCACCCACACATTCCCATAGTCTTAATGATTACAGCTTTTTCTAAACTACAGTGTTTCCATTATTAACATATTCTCTTCCAATTGAATACCACCCCAGTTGTCACGGGTGAATGTTTTAACAATTGTACACTGTGATTTCCTGTCAGGGACTTTCTAAACTCCCCCCAGTCATCACAGGATAAATCAAATACAATATTTCACTTTCCACAACTGATTCCTAGAGCCCACTCTCTTAGATGACTGTCCAAGGAATAGACTTTCATAGACAATTAAAGGTCGAACAACATCTCTAGAAAGATGCCTGGCGTATGATGCAGTGTTCATGCAATTTTACACTAAAGTAGGGCATTTCACTCTATGTGATCACTGTTTCCTTTGGGAAAGCAGTTCCTAAAGGCAGCAAGGGTGATTCTCGAAATCTTGGGTGGAAAAATTCATCTGGGAGCCAATAGTAGACAATGATCTCAATTATAGATAAGGGATTAAATATTTTGTTCTGAAATCAGTCTTAGATTAATATTGCAATTACATCTTTAATAGGAAAATTTTTATTACTTTCCCTTCATACAGGCAGTGAGATCACACAGTTCCTCACTGTTATTCTCACAATACCAACTACAGAAAGTATTGACTGTGGCCTAGGAATACAATGATTTTCTTTTTTAAACTGGGGTCCTTTCACTTATCTTGAACTCAGTATATATCTCAAAAATCATTCCCGATTGCCCATTTAGCATTGGGCTGACTGTTAAGGATGTAGAAGTGTATGTGGCACCAAGACAACAAGGTAATGCAAGATCTGTTCTTCCTGGAAGATACATTTTTGTAAGGAAGACAAGCAGTGGTAGCATTTGTACGGAACATGTAGTATTTTGATGGGCTCTTCCCTAAGTACTATATAAGACATAATGAATTCCATAAATAATTTATCCATTTTTATTAGCAGAAGAAACAGGAAACATAAGCAAGCAAGAAAGGTAATTTAAAATGCTAATAACTAAGTGTTACAGACAAAATACCAAAAGGCAATAGAATCTGATAGTGATGGGGAGAGTCTGGTCTGAAAGGAAAAGGCTAAGCAGGTGGCATTTGCGACTGAGTTTTATAATGAGAAGGAATGAGTCATAGAAAGACTAGGAAGACATGGTCAATTAAGTCAACAACTGAGTGCTCCTGGGAAAGAAGAAGCACATGGTTGGGTGGATGGGCAGAGTGAGGAGAGAGAATGGATGGTGACATTAAAGGGGACGCCTTTGCAGTCCAATATAAAAAGGTTGGCTCTTCTTCTAAGAGTTGGGGAGCCACTAGAAGGTTTTGAGTAGATATATACTAAATCCGACTTATATCTTTAAGAATGATTATGAAGACTACCATGGGGGAAAAATAAAATATGTGGTAAAGAATACTCTTTGGTGGGTTACTAGGACTTAAGTAAGTACTTAGTTAAGTTTTTGTTTATTTTTGGTTCATGGTTCTGGAGTTTTTAGATTAAAGACATAATATCCATTAGTGGTCTTCTTTCTGGCAGAGTCCTGCAGCAGTCATAAGCTACATAGTAGGAGACAGGGAACTGGTGTGTGTGCACATGCACACATGCATGTCCTCTGCTTGTACACTTCATTGAGTTGGCAGTAATCAGTAATAATGTTTATCTTATGATCATATCAGTCCCTATCACCTACCAAAGGCTCCAACTCTAGATACCATTATCAAATAATGTTTCCCTCCTCCTTATTCCTCACAATGGGGATAAAACTCCATAATAAATACTGGATAGACAAGCCATAAAAAAACCATAGCACATGGCTATGGAAGCATGTGTTCTAATTAAAATGGTAGTGTAGTTATCGTATGCAGGATGATTGTGACCAGAAAACACAGTGGCAGTAGAGATAGAGGCCAATGAACATTTACTGAATACGTTTTGGAGCTAGAGGTGACTGATAGATTAGGCAAGGGGTACAGGAAAGAGAGAAATTAGAATGACTCTATTTTTATCTTGCATCTACTGGACAAACAAAGGAGACCATGGACCATGGTGAGTGGTCCTTTGTTCTGTATGATGTGGTCAGGAGTAGTGGGAAGCATTGCTCTGTAGAGACTGTGGTTGCAGAAGGCTCTTGGGGAAGGTCACACTACATACAGCAGATGTCCAAGAACTATCTAATCCTTTAAAGATACAGGGTTCCATGAACACTGCAAAGGGAAAGCTCTTGACACCAAGAACAGTGCCTGGCAAGAACAAGAGGCTATTAGCCTACAGGGCAGTGCTCCGAGATAGGTTGCTTAATCAAACAAGGACCATAAAATTGCTACTTACTACTTTGTTCCCAAACCTGTGCTTACATCAGCAAATACATTGATTAGATAAAAAGACCTAGCTAAGAGAGAACTGGAAGAAGGACCTGGGGGTGGGGGTGGGGGTGCACAGTGAGATTTTTCAGTGTTTCTATATTTGGCAGAACTCATCTGTTTTTGTTACTTATTTCCTGAGGCCACTTAGAAATCTTTTAATTGTGCATCTAGACTCCATATGACTGAGCAAATGAAAAATTCATTTGTGGCTTACAGTTTTAAATTTAGAACTAGGTTTTGGCAGGTTTGCTAATAGTAAAAATATAGAGCATCTGCCCTGTTCAAAACAGATTCTATTTTCAATGTTATTATAATGCACAATTAATAAAAGCACAGAGACTGGTATTGGGGTTCAACCTGAAGATCTGAAATGCAAAACAGCCAGCCACTGACTCTTTCCAATGAAGCACGATTAATAAAAGCTCAAGGATTTATATTGGGGTTCAACCTGAAGATCTGAAAAGAAGAACAGTCACTCACTGACTCACTGACTCTTATCTCGACCTCAGTCGGAAATGGTGATGCTACCTCCAGGAATCTCAGAATGAGACTGTGTGTTGAGAGTTGTTTCCTCCCAATATATTTCTCTCTAGGGCTGGGTTTAAAAACATGCATCACCCGGTTTTTATGGCAATTATTGTGACTACTGGATTTAAAGTTGTGTGTTTCCCTTACCTGGTCTGTAAGGCTGAACAATGGGACTGTTTTACTCTTAGATCTTCGGGCAAGCTCTATTTATTAAATAAAAATGAAATTTCACTACAGTTTGAATTAGTATTCTCACCCGTTCCCCCCATAGACTCATGTATTTGAAAGTTTGGCTTATAGAGAGTGGCACTAGTAGCAAGTATGGTCTTGTGGAAGAAGGTATGGCCTTATTGGACAAAGTGTGTCACTGGGGAGGTAGGCTTTGAGATGCAATAAATGCTCAAGTCACACTCAGTGACAGTTTCCTTCCTGTTGCGTGCAGATCAAGATTAGAACTCTTAGTTCCTTCATCAACACTATGTCTGCCTGCATACGGCCTCCATTATGACGATGGAATAAACCTATGAAGCTAGCCCCAATTACATGCTTTCCTTTAAAAGAGCTGCTATGGTCATGGTGTCTCTTCACAGCAATAGAAACATTAACAAAGACAGTAACATAAACACAATTATACTCATCTTATTGTTGAGTAAAATGAGTCAGGAAGTCCAACCTGGTCAAAAGAATTTTTGACACTAAGTACATACTTTGTGGTAAGATCAGCTAGACGGTTTATTGGTCTTGGCTCAAATGACTTCCTAAATAGCAAAGGAACTTGGATTAGAACTCAGGCCCCTTATTTCTTAGTCTGGACTCCTTCTGATGTGCCCTTTCTTCTAGTTTGTCATGACAGAGACAATTCTTGAGAGGACAGTTTCGAGCTCTTTCCTGATGTGAATAAGACAATAGAAGCCACAACAGCTGACCTCTTGCGCAGAACATTCTCATTCTTCACGTCCTTCTCCTCCTCATCAAAGATGCCATAAGCCACAGACTGGGGTGACATCTGTCAGGGTCCAGCATTGACAGATTCGTATGTTCCAGGGTAGGGTCATGTGGATTAGAAACGTTAGGCAGAATAGGCAGAGATACAAAAGAAATACGGAGACATAGAATAGTTCCGGGAGGGTAACTCACTGAAAACTGAATAATGAATTCATCTGTGCTTATTTTCCACATGCTAATCTACTTCACTCCATAAGGGGAGGGGGGAGGCAGCAGACTTCATTAACCTGATATAATGAATAGACTTGAAATCTCCAACCTTTGTTCCAAGGAGAGTGGATCCACCTATATACCCAAAATACTAATTAACCACAATGTAGGTCAGAATCTTTTGTTTGTAGCCACACCTGTTGTCAACAACTTTGAAAGAGCAAAAATAAGCTCAAACTCTCTGACCTTTAGGCAAGGTGGAACAGTCTCACATCTCTGGGCCCCCACACAAACAAAAGACCAACATCAAACTGAAGAGGAAAAAGTAAGCTGAAAAAGTCATCAAAAACTTTTGGAGAAAATTGCTTAAGTTTGTCTTCTTCACTTTCGTTTTTAGTCTTTCTCTTTTCTACAACAGTACACTTTTTTTCCTAAGAAAAATAGAATGAATTACTGCTGTCTTACTTTATTAGTGAGGAAGTTGACAGCTTTACTGCCTTGTATTTTTTTTTGCATAATTCCCTCTATTTTAGGCAAAAATTGGGATTTTTTTTAAACCTTTAGATTTTAAGCATTTGAAGGGCAAAATTGATATTGATATCATCCATGTATTTTATCGAAGGTGTAGAAAAACATGCAAATTTTTACTTGGCATGCCCATTTAACTTTTTTATGTTAAAGAAATGATGCATTAAATGCCAGTAATTACTAGCTATCATATGACCACCAAAAGAGTCTCAACATATTCTAATAGATGTATGTGCAATGAAGAACTTATGTTGGCCAGAGAGTATGACTGACTTGGTAATTAGAAGACCAAAGCATGTGCCAGAAAACAAATTTTCTTCAATCTTCTTTGAAAGTATTCTTTAAAATCATAATTTTTCCTTTATGAACACAAAACTGTTCAATAATATGAGAGTATTACATCTTTTTATATTAATTGGTCTTGTTAACAATGAAGGTGTCTATGCTAGTCACGTTTCTATTAATGTCACAAGCTACCAGAACTTACAAAGAGAAAAGATTCATTTTGGCCCATAGCATCAGTATTGTCTACTGGGGGCTGTGACGAGGCCATATGTGATAGCGAGTTTCATGAAGGAAACTTCATCTCAAGGCAGCTGAAAAACAAGGAGAACAAGAGGAAGGACCAGAGTCCCACTATTCCCTTCAACAACATGTTGCCAATGATTACCTAACCTTTCAGTAGGTTCCACTTCTCAAAGAGTGTAAAACCTCCAAAGGGTCCCATAGGTTCAATATGAAATCTTTAGCGTATGGGCTTTGGGGGACATTTTAGATTCAAACAATAGCAGTGTTTACTTCAACATACTGTAGTGAAAATACAGAAGCTCCTGGGCTCTCCAACTCTCTGCTCCTCTCTGGATGCTATGTTAATTCCTGGGTCACTTGTGTGCAATGGTGAGATTCTTGGACGTTCTTCATTTCTCCTAAATGATACCAAAGATCAAGACCTTTTGCCACCTTGATGATTGTTTAAATGCTTCTGTGAAATGGAAGATCCTGGAAGCAGTAACAAGGCAAAGGAAGTCACCCAGAAGATTCCATTATAAGACTAATAGCATTTTAATTGCATAGATAGGTGGATTTCAAACATGTTTATTCTTATTTTAAATACGTCTAATAACATTAAACATTATTAAACAATGTGCGATGATTTATTTTAAATGTCTATTTGGTATGGTTGAAGCAAACTTTGAGATGAAAGCCAGCCACCTACTTTTGTTCTCCTCCCAAACCTCCCCAATTGATCACAACTCTCACTCACGTTCACCTGTTATTCCCACTGGGACTCCCAAAAGCACAAGTTTGAAAACCTCTTTTCTTTGATGTCTATGGAATTCCCTATGATGTGAAGCTCCACGCTTTCTCTCACTCTGACAAATGACGGAAATCATAATGTACATTCTGTTATTCCAGACCAAAAAAAAATTCATCGAATAAAGCAAGCACAAATTATTACCCAAAGGAAAGATTTGAAGGTTCTTCCCCCATGCAGAATTGACGGTATTTGAGAAAGCAGAAATTCTAATTCCCATTATTGATTTCTATACATTGACGGGGTGTATCAAATTGAAATACTCTACCTCATATGCAAGTATAGATGCTATATGTTAATTTAAAAAATTAACATCTTTCAACCTGACTTTATTCTAAAAGAAAAAGAAATAAAAACTTAAACAGGTATGTAGAGTAATAATAACAAAAACATGAACAGCTCTTTGCTTATCTCTGACATCAAATATACAGTGACACACACATTTATACTTCTTCACCTTTCCCTGCTCTGAAGACTGAACAGGTATTACTACAATTCACTATTATCTGTTAACTACCTGAAATCATGCATTATTAATTAATTATCACAGCTGGCATTCTAAAAAAATCACAAACTTCAACAGACTGCAGCCACGCTCCAGGAGACACCGTGGGACCTCATTCAGAGCACTGTCCCAGGCGGAGGAGATTGGATTTAGGCATGACATCAAAAACAAAACTTGAATTTCTTGCACAAACTGGAAACCAAGCCATCATATAGCCTCTCTGTGCTTTGGACCCGACATGCCTATGTCTATTTGGGTAAAACTATTGGATGCATACTCTTTGGTGAGCTTTCAACAGCGAAGCGTGGAAACAGATGTGTTTCTGCTCTTTTCAGTATTAGGGAAACAAGAGCAGCTGTGCTGGGATTGTGTGCAGAAGAAATTCTCAGTGCTGCCTCTGCATTTGAGGACTTGAAAATGCTGGCACTGAGAACAGGGTTTTATCAGGATCATCTCTAGACAAGGTCACTGGGCACAGTTCTGGGCTACAGTCCATGTTGGAACCGTTGATTCGGTTTCCCAAGGTGTTAAAATTCTGTATCAGAATGCATGCTATAGCTGGGCATGGCCACTGTGACCTTGATTTGCATAAGAACACCCAGTTTAGAGTCATACACTGTCAAAATTTGAGACCTTATCATTTCAGATAGTGAATGCTGCCTGTCCCGGTGCTGAAGGGATGGGTGGAAAGCAACAGTCGAGTCTTTGTGTAGGTCTTCTAAGATTATCTGGGCAGGGAGGGCTAAATATCTGTTTTTGAGACACAATACACAGAGTGGGGAAGAATCCCAGCATATTTGGTGAAAGAAATATAAATCAAAGTATAAAAACAGCCTTCTTTTATTCACTTGCAAAACCTGACAATATCCAGATGGTTAGGGTTTTTGCATTGAAGTGATGTTTTATGTGCAAAAGGGCTATTTTGGGGCCCAGTTTGGAGAATTTGTCCCAGAAGTTCACTTGTCTTGAGCTTTTGCTTCCTGCTGCAGGAATCTGGTGCTCACATTTGCACATGATTTTGTACAAGGAGGGGAGATTATTTTGTGTGCATCTCTATGTGTAAAGGGCTAAATGTGCATGCGGCTGGTGTTTTTCTGACTTTTTGAAAGTCACCCCCTGGCTTAGGGGAGTGAGAGTGATGAAAATGGGTTTGTTTGAGCTGGGAATATATAGACTGTCAAGGGGAGGAAAATGAGAGCTGATAAAAAGGGCAAGGTGGCACATGTTCCTCTGGAAGTTTTCAAAACATTGCATTTATTGATGACATCTGAGGAAGGTTTCTGAAGAGGAGAAAATCGAGCGGGCTATGACAAGAAATGATCAGTGAGAAAGACTGCACTTTCTGCTTTAAAATAAAGTGCCCATGTTGTCATAAGGCAGTCCTGCCACCAGCTCTTCACAGAGTATCCAGCTGCAGGTGTTTCCAATAAGAAGTAACATTCTGTAGTCTTAGAGTTCATTTTCATAAGCTGCATAGAAGAATCTTACAACCTCTTTCATCTACTATTCTTCTTTGTACAGAATTCAAATAACCTTTTTGAGTTTTATTTTAAAACAGAAGAATGAGGAAGAAGAGCACATTTAGTTACTGTCTCCCAACAGCCTTGGCATGTACGCTGATGCTACCACCCAGTCAAGTGATGATGAGCAGACCCAAGGAGAGCATTCCTTTCCCAGCTGAATAACTTTGGTTCTGAAGGTATTGCTCAAATGCTATTTGCCCTGTGTGCCTCTGCTTCCTCTGACATTTCCCTCTTTCTCTTGCATGCCTGGCTTTAGAATGTGGCTGCGAACAGCTGATGTTTGACCAGACTCAGAGAAAATGATATCAGCATTTCCATAAGAGAAACGATATTAAGAATACTTGTAGTATGGAGGAGCGGGCTGCATCCCACTGCCCAGCTAGCTTAACCCCCAAAGTAATCACACAGAAATTGTATTAATTAAATTACTGCCTGGCCCATTATCTCTAGCCTCTTATTGGCTTACTCTCACATCTTGATTTAACCCATATCTAATAATCTGTATCGCCACTTGACTGTGGCTTACTGGCATGAGTCTAACCAGCATCCGTTTTGAGCAGGAGAACCATGGTGTCTGCCTGACTCTGCTCTTCTTCCCAACATTCTGCTCTATCTTCCCCACCTACCCGAGTTCCACCCTATCAACTAGGCCAAGGCAGTTTCTTTAATAACCAATGAAATCAACACAAATACAGAAGGGCTTCCTACATCAAATACTGAAATAAATAAACTGACCGACTCTCAAGGAAGGGTTAATAAAATTCTCATTTGGTTAAGTTGTACAAAGATTTAAAGGTAGACTCTAATGTGTATTCCTTACCTAGTGAACTGAAGGAACTCAGGACACTCCACAGAGTAAGAGCAGAAACTGATGCCTGATACTGGAGGAAAAGCCCTAGCTCCAGGCTCTCCTTTATCCAGGGATCGCTATAGAGCACAGCGGTGTCCTTAAAGTCCACAGCAAGGTATGCAGGCACTGACTACTGCATTTGCATCTCGATCACTCCCAATATTCCCACCTTAATGCAGGGCAGTCATTGCTTCTCTTTTGCTCTGGAATTCATGATACCATGCTTGTCCCATAGATACGCAATGTGACAGCAGAACGGCAGGCTCCATCCTGACTGTAGCTCCTTTGCTCTCAGGAAAAACATCAAGGCCAGAATCGTAAAAATGGCTCAACCTCGGTTTCTCTGTCCTGACAGCATTGCCTTGCCGGCATATCCTCCAGCTGCTGAGCAACAGACCTTCCTCAAGAAAGAGGCCAATGTCTCCTCCATGGTTCTAGTTCCCTCGCTTTAAAAGAATGGACTCCATCTGCCATGATAGGTTTTTTTCCAATGCCTTCAAACCTTTCTTTCACCTCTTCCTTTACTCTACCAACTACGAATCTCTACACCCTTAATCATCTCCCATCCTGACCCTGAAGCTCCCAACTGTTACTTGCTCGAGTTCACCCATTCCTTCCACTGCCCAAATCATACAGACATCTTCTCTTCATCTGTGTCTCTTCTCATTTTGGTATGTGGTCCTCTTCCTCATGCCTTAGAGCCATCTCCCACATGCTCAATTCCCTAGTTCTCTGAATGCAGCCTGTTTACATGTGTCTCCTTCCTTTTTCTCCTGCCTTCTTCAAAACTTACATGATCTTCAGGTATTTTCTATAGTATATACTTTATCTGAGGGACAATATTTTAAAAGAGTTTCTATAATTGCTAATTTGTTAGTGAATTCTCAGTTGATTTCTTCACTGATGACCTTATCTGAAAAACAACAACAAACTTTACTTGATTATCTACGCCAGAACTCAGATGATGGTCTTACTACCATCCCTACTACTACCCCAGTCTCCCTCCCTCCCTCCCTCCACCCCCAGCCCCACTCCTCACAGAACCCTGGGAATATTCATTCCTCTGCTCTCTTCCACTACTGATCCCTTCTGGGTAGAACTGCGAAATCCTCCTTTTCAGTAGCTAAACAAATAGGGTCATGCTGGAGTTCCCTTTTTACATGCCTCATTCTTTCTTCAATTTCATGATGAGCTTCTCTAGTCAATTTTTGTTAAACAAGGAGCTATAAGTAACTTAATTGCTTGAAGCAGTTTCAGCTCTTCTCTGCTGATACATGCAAACACAGTTGTCACTTGATCTGGACTGCTAGGATGACAGACATTTAATATATGAAATGTTTTATAATACGTTTCATTGTTCTAAGCATTACACAGGACTTTTATGAGAATCAGAATCATACTTTAAGGAAATAAACTACTGAGATTTAGAAATGATTAAGTCCACTCTGTGACAATAAATCTTTGCTGTCCTAAAACCTATATTCTATTGGTTGTATACTTGAGAGACATGGGTGACACCTGACAAATGTAAGAGAATGCATTTGTACTCCCTGCTTGATACATTACACCCAGAGTGATTTTGTTGGTGTCAACATCAAAAAGGGTATGGTGGCAAATGCTTCTTCAGGAAGGAAGATATATGACTGGGAAAGTCACAGGTAGGCAACTAGACTACTTTCTTCAGACAGTGTCTGATAAATGGAGACAAGATGGATACATTATCAAGGCCGGTCCTCGATCCCAAAATATCCTCCAGATACTGTCTGAAGTTTTCTGCCTTAATATTTTTATGTGTCTTCATATAATTTTTCTATTCCCATGCTCCTACCCTGACGTGATTTTATTGAGGGCGGTCTTAGACAATATATGAGACATGGTAGCCGGGAAATATAGTCAGACCAGGACTTGAAATGCAGGAGATATTGATAAGGGGAAACTAGAAAATCACACACCATGGCATGATCTCTCCCAGATTTTTAGGAAGACTCCATTAAACAGAATTGCCACTAAAATAGGAAATGGCTTACAAGTAAGTGAGGAGGTTGTCATAGACAGACTGAGGCAAAAATCCTGAGCTAAGAGTTGGTTCCAAGGGGAGCAAGAGGTGACTTTGGTGTTCAGAGGTGGGGCTTTGGAAAGAGCTAGGGTCATATGGACTGAAATTTCAGCAGCGGATTGATTGATGGCCGAGTCAGCTTCATAGGCTGTGCCATGGGAGTAAGCCTTGAAATACAAGCACCTTCTTCCACCATGAGCTTCTTACCATGGTGTGTGGTCTGAAACCTCTGGAGCCTTCAGAGCTTTTAAGATGATTCTCTGTGGTATCTTTGTGTGCTGATGGAAATCTGATAAACACCCTATCTTTTAGGAGCAGGGGGAGATTTGGGGTGAACAGAATAAATATGTAGGCACTACAGAGCAGAGGTATAGAGATTGTAGCAGGAGTCTAGATTTTACTCTAAAAATTAATGAGGGACCACTGATATTTTTCATCCAAGAGTGGAATGCTTTGGTCTACATTTTTACAGGTCACTTATTGGCTTGAAATTGGGCTGTAAAGGGTTATAGTTTAAAAGTCAAACCCATAGTTTCTGCTGGTACATTAGACATGAAACTGGACTAGTAAAGATGACTTTTTAAATTGGGGCATGATCTTGTGGAGGGCTGCCATAGACACTACCTTTTACTGAGTACAAAATGATTTGGGGGTTCATGGCTACAGGGCAGAACAAGATTTCATTCAATTTTGGACATATTTAGTTGCAGGAATAGCCAAGTGTCACTTCCTAGTTTACAACTTGAAAATCATTATTGTCTTCAGCATAAATGCTGGATGTCACACATGCTGTTTAATGATGGTCATTCTACCTTGCAAGCTTGTATCTTATCACCTCATATCTTCATCCTTAACTATAGTGATATATGGATGCTATTTAGAATCCCAAGGTTACCCAGAGTTCCTGAAAAAACACCTGGACCCAAATCGTCATTCAGTGACTATTGTTTGGAAATGGACTACAGGAATATAAGTTCGAGACAGCTTCTTGACCTTGCATTATGGACTTGTGAGACCAGCAGATTGTGTAGAGGGGGAAGATGAAAAAGATTTGAGAAGGAAATTTTGGAATCTCATGGTATGGTATTCAGGGATTTAATTCTAAGCTATTTCTAACCAATAGAAATATAAGCTGCAAAGGAAATTTAAAACTTTTTAATGATTGCATTTTAAAAAGTAAGAGAGACACTGAAAAGAGAGCCCAGTAGTTAAGAATATGTACTGCTCTTGCAAAGGACCCAAGTTTGGTTCCAAGCACCCATATCAGATGGCCCATAATCACTCCTATCTCCAGTTCTAAGGGATCCAATCCATTTTTATTCCTGGATTTTATGGGCATCTGTATTCATATGGGCATAGTCACACACAGACAAACACATACATACACCTGATTAAAAATATTGAAATAGTTTTATTTCAATTAAAAAAAATGTTTTCAATTACAACCTAAATGCCCCTCGACCAAAGAATGGATAAAGAAGATGTGATACATTTACGCAAATGTGATACATTTACGCATTTACATAGCTGAAAAAAAATGACGTCTTAGAATTTGCGAGCAAATGGATGGATGTAGAAAACATCGTACTAAGTGAGGTAACCCAGACCTAGAAAGACAAATAAAATATGTACTCACTTTTAATTGGCTTTTAGACACAAAGCAAAGAAAAACCAGTCTACAATTCACAATCCCAGAGAACCTAGATAACAGAGAGGACCCAAGAGATTCATACATGGATCTAACCTACACGAGAAGTAGAAAAAGACAATATCTCTTGAGTAAATTGGGAGCATGGGGATCGTGGGAGAAGATAGAAGGGGAGGGGAGATGAAGGGAGGGGAGAAGAGAAAAATATATAATTCAATAAAAACAAAAATGTTTCCATTAAGTGCATTCATTTTATTTTTATGCATGAGTGTTTTGTCTACACATATGTATGTGCATCATGTGTGTAGATGGTATCTGAGAAGGTTTGAAGAGGGTATCAGATGTATTGAAAGTCAAATGGCAGATGGTTGGGAACCACCACATGGGTGCTAGGAAACAAACCTGGGTCCTCTGCAAGAGCAGCAAGTACGCTGAACCTCTGAGCCACCTCTCCAACCCATGAAATAATTTTGGCACATAATTCGCTTAGCACACTGCATCTAAAGTGTTTCATCTTAACATAATATGATAATAAAATAACTGATATTTATTGCATTTTTCATATTACTTGAAATTATATACATATATAATTTCAACATAGAAACATAAATTTCACAAGTATATAATTCAGATCCTCCTTAAAATGGGCTGTGCATGATTGGTGGCTACTATCTAACCTCTGCAGAGAAGAAGCAGGGGCTTGTGGGAAAGCTGGATTATCACTCTTCTATTAATGGGGAGAAACATCCAGGAGTTCAAGTGTGAAGGACTTAGAGATACTAGGTTTCACTATGTGTGGACTGCTAGAGATGAACCAGAGAAGGAGAAAACAAGGGTGTGATTCAAAGATACACAGACATTTTGTGCAAAGGCTGGTCATAATGGGAAGTGTGAAACTCAAAGTTGTGTTAAAGTGAGACAAAAAAATAAAACACACCGAAATCCAGTTGAATAGCAAACAGTTTGGGTATTTAGGATCTGTCAACAGCAGAGGGTGTTTGCTGTTTTCTTTTGGCTTACTTTTTGTAGCCTTGATGGAAAAGCACCCCATATCAGAGGTTTTTGTAATTTATTTATACATTTATGAGCACTTTGTATTTGTTTTAGCTAAAATAATAATAATAATAAAGCAGCCCTGTCCATTTTGTCACCTTGAATTGTGACTGAGTCAAGCGCTCCAAAGGAGTACAGGGTGGCAGTGAGCATTAGGCAAGCAAGATGACATCGTCCTGCTTTGCCCTTTGGACAACACGCCAAGAGCTCCGAGAGGGCGCGCGGAAATCCATCACCTTTGCTAGATAAGAACCCCAAGCTGAGGCAAAACACGGATCCTCTCCGTCCTCTGGTTCTTCTGAGGAAACAGGGGCGAGGGTGTATCGGAACTGATGAAAGGTACACAGGGCCTGGATTGTGTTCATAGGGAGAACGTATCTGTGACGAAGGGCGTCCCTGGAAAGAGTCCAGGCACATTTCATGGTTAGAGTCTCGACTTGAAGTAGTACAACTCAGGTTTATTTGTGTATATTGTTTAGATGGTTTCAACCCTTAAAAGTCAGTTTATGAACTTTTTGCAATTAGGAAAGAAAAAGAAAACATGGGAAAGATTACATTAAAACCAGAAAGTCTTTTTGCGTAAGGAATAATGACTTAGTTTTTGCTATACCTGTAAGTATTTGCTGAAAACATGTAAAGTAAGTAATGATTGTCCTCTTAATAGACCCCTTCTATGTCACTTCAGATCATATTTTCCCAAAAGATAAAATATCTGTGCTATCATTCAGCTTTTTTTAATTTTTTCACATTCAACAAGCATTTAAAGAATTCTTGGTGCACGTTTAAACAAAGAAGCTGAATTTTTTTCACTATTTTGAAAATTAAAAAAAAACAACGTTAGGACATCTGTTCAAATTTAGTACTAAAAGAAGACTATTTCATTTTTGTCGCAAACAACAAAAGATAGGTTTACGTGGGCCTTAGTGAGTCAGTTACAGCCTTGCCTTTTGGGTCCAGTGCTGCAGTCTCTCCTACGACGGACAGTTCTTGTGACCCACGTGTGTTCTAGGGTAAACCTGCACAGGTGCAGCAAGGCGGGGCGGAGTGTGGGAGCTAGCCGGGCTGTGACAGGTCCTAGTGTGTGGGCGTGAAGAGAATCCACAGCTAGGGCACTTCTCGTCTGCTTTGTGTTAACGAGTCCAGCTTTCGGGCCAACCTGGTACAAAAGGGAGCTATTCAGGAAGACCAAAGCTCTTGCTGTCACCCGGGTCCTCTGAATCTTTGTTCTTCGCTTCCGCTTCCTTAGTCCTAGCTGGAGCAGCAGAGGTGGAAAGGGCAAACCCTCCTACTGCTGCAGCATCAGCTGCTGCCTGCTGCAGGCCTAACAGCCCCTTCCTGTCAGCTGTGGTTCTCCATGATGGACTCTGAATGTCCCAGGCCAAACTGGGCTTATTTGTCGGAGGGCAATAAATCCGTTGAATGTCATTATCGGCATCAGATTAAACCCATTACTTTTTAAGATGTATACATCTTTTAAAAACATCGTAGAAAACATTGATTTTAGGCAAGGTAATTTTCATTTAGCTTTCTTTTAGATAGAATTCTTAGGTCCTAATTTGGGAACTTTTCCCTTCAGGCCTTGGACAGGCCTAAAGTTCACGGAGGCAGGACTTTGTTTGAACAGGAAAATTGCCGAAAGCCAGAAGACAGGGAGATATTATTAATTGATGAACTATTTTGCGTTATCCGTTAGAGTGGAGACTCCTGAAAAGATTGGAAACAGCGAAGAAAAATACAGCCAAAACCAAAACTGAAGTGATAAACAATGAAAAGAAATGAAATTCCCAAAGAGTCCTTGAAAAGTGCATTGCCATCCTCAACACTAAAAATGTTGTTATAACCGATCTTATATAGAGAAACACATTTATTTTAATTAACAAACTAGTTCTGATGTGTCGTTCATGTTATCTCTTAAAATATTTCCCACAGAGCCCAAACTAACCATAATATGCAAAGATGGATATGCCGAAACAAGCCTATGATGGAAGATGGGGCTTGCATTTATTCAGGTTTTATTCTTATTTATAGGGAAAGAAAAACAAATTCTTTTAAAGATTCTGTTGTTCTGTTTTCTCTTTGGTTGCTTTTTTTTAAGATAAAAATACAAAGTAACTCTTGAAGGGATTAAATAATGCGTGGCACAATGGAGCACTATACAGCAGAAACAAATAACGACATCTTGGATTTTGCAGGAAAATGGATGAAGCTAGAAAATATCATTTTGAGTGAGATAACCCAGATACAGAAAGACAATTATCACATGTACTCACTCATAGGTGATTTTCAAACATAAAGCAAAGAAAGCCAGCCTACAAACCACAATCTCAGAGAACTTAGACAACAATGAGGACACTAAGGGAGATTTACATAGATGTAATCTACATGGAAAGTAGAAAGTAGAAAAAGACAAGATCTCCTGAGTAAATTGGGAGCAAGGGGACCTTGGGGGAAGGCTGAATGGGGAGGGGGAGAGGCAGGGAGGGGAGCAGAGAAAAATGTAGAGCTCAATAAATATCAATAAAAAAAACCCAAGACAGCTGATACTGTGTTTGCTTAGACACTCCAGAAACAGTAAAACGTAAATTGAGTGTGTAACAAGGCATTAAGTAAGAAGGGGCTGAAGAGATGGCTCTAGAGTTAGAGCGCTGGCTGGTCTTCCAGAGGACTGGGGTTCGATTCTCAGGACTCACAGGACAGCTCATAATCCACAGTCATCCATAACTGCAGTTCCGGGGATTCAATGCCCTCTTCTAACCTGCATGGCTGCTGCAATCATGCACAAAATAAACAATGAAAAAGAAGAAGTAAGGATAATTAAGGAGAAATAATAACATTTAAATGAATTATAGTCGCTCAGTTATGTTTCTTCTTTTTTTAAAAAAAAAAGAGGAAGAGTTGTACAGTCAAAAGAATAAAAAGAACTATAGTCAGATTGATGGTGAAAGTTAACGGTATCTGCATTTTTTTAAAATTTGTTTTTAAAGACTTTCTCCACTGCAGGAGTTTGAGCTATGGCCTGGGGCTCTCTGCAAAGGAGAGAGGTGTGGGAGTCACTCCCTCTCCTGTGTTACTGAACTATCCCAGGAAAGAGAGAGACTTGACAAGGTTGCTTGGGATTAGGCACGAAACTAAGGGCTTTCCTAATTGTTCCAAGGGGTCCTGTGATTGGGCTGGAGGCCAACACACTTTGGCCACAAAGCCTCTCAATTAAGAACAGTCTGCAGGCCGAGTTCCTCAGTAAGAGCATGTGAAAGGGCTTCTTTTGACTTTTGATCAAATCCATTTAAAATCTTTGCCTTGGGACTCTAAATATGTCTGGAATGCCTCATACCTGGGCAGTCCTTTTATTAGATGCTTGTTCTTGGTGTGGAATTTCTGGTCCGTAGGGTTACAATGCTCTCAAGTAAATGTGTTCACAAGAAAATATTGCTGTGGATCTGGGGAAAAGCCGGTCTACCTTTGTCTCAGCTCTTGGAGGCAGAAAGTTGTCTAACACTCCTGTGTGGGCACTGAGCTGCACGCAAGATAAACCCTTAGTGAATTTAAAAACAAAAAGCAAAATAAAAGCAAGACCAAACAACCCTAAACAGTGAAAACCGCTAATGAGCAGGTTTCTTGGGCTTGCAGAAGACGCACAAACCAAACAGGTGATGCAGGTTTCCAGAGACTCCTTTCTGGGCTATTTTCTCAGTTACCCATGGTGAGGGCTGCAATGTTTGTGCTCTTAGGCTAACGGAAGAAGTTTTCCACCCTGGGCAGATCAAGCCCGTGGCAGTGTGCCTGCTTGTGGCTGTCCTCTAATCCCTCCTGCTTTGAAATGCTCGTTTGTACCAGGAAGGCATGTCCCCTGCTTGGATCTGGTCGCAGGACTGTGAAAAGGGCTTTCACTTCAGCGCATTTCATTTTCTCTTCGTGTTTGAGACAAAGAAGGGTTGGTTAACAACTAGCCCTGGAAACATGTTGTCGGTGTCTTTTCTATTGCTTTGAAATGATAACACAGCATTTATATAATCCAGATGAAAGATTTAGATGAGTTCCCTTTAAGTGTGAAATCCCTATTCCAAGTTGAAGGAGTTAGATATAGCAAGTGACATGGCTGAGCCCCAAAGCAAGAGTTAGGGTGTTCTGGCAATTTCTATAGCTTATACACACAACCGTAGGTTGCTCTAAGCTCTCCCACCTGGAGCGAAGCACATCTTCAGAGAGAGGAGCTAACACTCCTGGCAATCTGATGAGGAATTCCAGAATTTGGGAATTTGTGAGCACTTAAATGTCAGCCATGAAGATTTGGAGAACTGGAAAAATGCATTTCTCCAAGTTGAAACAATATTTGCAAACTCAAACTTCAGAAAGAGCAAAACCCTGTGATGTGGGGCAGGTATTGGCTGGAAGGGGTGACCGTGGCCATGCAGAATGATACATTTACGGTTATTGGAATTCTTGACACCATCAGACATGCTTGCATACCTTGAGTTAGAAACAAGTAATTCCTACTCTACAGTTGTTTGTCTATTTGTTTGTTTTTGTTTCATTGTAGAGCAACTTTTCTATGTAGAAGAAGACAAGCTCAGATACCTGTATATGGCCATCCATGTGACATTTTTTAATAGCTGTGATTTAAAAAATGACGGAAAGTTCAGCTGTGCTGAATCAATACCTTTTTCATCCCTTCTCATCGAGAAAAGAACTTAACCCACTGCCATCACCACCCTGTGTTTCTCTTGACCCTTCCTCAGCTCTCCTCTCTTTGAGCTCCCCCTGGAGGTCAGCATCTTCCATGGACAGGTTCTCTCTGCCCGTGTCTTCTGAGAGGGGACGCAGGCATCTGAAGTGGGAATCATCTCGATACTATTAGTGCTAGAAAATAGCAAGGGAAAGACACTAACAGCAATATTTATGTGAATCTCTCCCAATGTCTTCTTAGGTAGATACGTACAGAGAGCATCCTCTATGTGTAGGAATTGACAGGCATTCCAGAAAAATTCAGAAACTGGTGGAAATAAAGCCAAAGATGAGCAACCATATATCCTTCCTTGCTGACACCTAAATTCTCTCTTACTAACACTCCTGCTTTCATCTTTTAAAGCAGTTGTGTCACCAGGAGTCATTTCAAATTCTCCCCTTCGTTGCTTTATATTTCCCTATTTGTATACTCCCATTCGTTCTTCTGCTTTCAAGTACAGTCAATTTTCGGAGGATTTCTACCTCACAAGCTCTGCCTCCATCCTGGATTCTCCTGGGTGACAAACTCCTGCTTTTGATCTCCTTTTGGAATTTCCAGAGGAGGTTTCACAGTCATTTCAAACCCAACACAACCAAACGGCCATCAAGAGCTCTGGCCAGTACTTGGGAAACGAGAGTCAGTGGCAGTGAGCACCGCGGGTCTTGATGGCGGTGGGGCTGAGACCTCTGGGAATGCCTCGCGGCAGAGGAAGGTTTGAGGGCTCTGAACAAGGTTGTGTGTGATGAGCAGTGAACACAGTCCACAACACACCCACTGCTGTTTCTTTTGACTCAGAGTTTTCCTCAGTCTCAACGCTCCCAAGCTCAGCTAACCTCTAATGCAACCAGTCTTAAAGAGCTGCATATAAGCAGGGCCAGGATGCTTTGCCAAATGGTGCTTTGTTTTTTCTCCCATTATCTGTCTTTCCCTCTTCTATCTTAGGAGATTGGAGACTGAAACCAGATGAACAAACAAGAATCTAGCCACATTCGACCCACATAAAATACTGTCTCTCTTTTTTCATATTTATATATAATTTGTAGATTTCACAGGGAAAAGACTACCCTTGAAAATAAAAAATGGCAATCTTGAGTCCTACTTGAGATTCAGGACTTGAAAACCTGGCCTTTTCTTTCTTTATTCTGCACCAACTTGAGGCATAGTTGTGGCCTGCCTCTGCTCTGTCAAGCAGCTCAATGCAGCCTCTCAGGCCCAGCACTGCCCTGCCACCTCTTGAAAGGGCTGCTGTTCTTGCTACCCCTCCCTTTCAGCCTTGCAGCAATTCACCGCCCAACTGGACGGTCTCCTAATCCAAAAGGAAACCTCTTTTGATGCTGACTTTTAAATACAATAGATGCTGCCTTCTTTTCGTCTCACACACTGTTGCTGTTTGACAAGAACATGGGAGACTTTCCTGCAGAAATCACAGTAGACTCTCCTTGTAGAGAATCACAGCTAATTAAGAACACAATTTTAGTTTTTAATGTACAACTGGGTACACCATGGAAATCTTAGCAATGTGGAATTTTTTTTTCATGAGAAAGAAGCATCCTCTTTCCTGGGACAGCCCCAAGGGTGAAACAAGTTACGTTGTGACAGCTTACAAAATAGGCCATCCAGTGGAGAAAATTCAATTAAAAAAAAAAAAGACAATAGGCTCCATTGAAGAGTTCTAAAATCCTGTGTTTTTCTCTTTAATTTTTTCTTCTTCACTGTAAGCTACAAAATTTACATAATTTTTCATGTTTAATGGACTTTAAATAGAAAATAAGTTCTCTTACAAGACAGGTAATTACCTCTAGATATTTTGAATTCAGCATCCTGAAAGATCTTTTATTATTGTATCTACTAGAGTTAATTAAGCACTATTGCATATCACTGGCATTATTTTTAATTAGAGTGTTATTTTGTTGAGCTAGATTAACGAAGGGCCATGTGCTTTATTTTATAACACTAAAAATCTCTCTTTCTTACACACACACACACACACACACACACACACACACACACACAAAACCAGTCTAGATGAATGAAGGAAGTTAGCAAGGCTTGAAGACTGAAGTTTCCTAATTTTTGTTAGTTTGCATGCAGTGCTTGCATTGGGAAGAACTAAAAAAATGTCTTGTGTTTAGAGGTAGAACAAGACAGTGTTACCCTTGGCTCAGGCTTAGATGAGTCAATCACTAGACTTTTGGAACTGCATTCTGAATCTAGTGCCCATCTGTAAAGAACATGTAAAGACCAGGGATTAGCATGACTCCCTTCAAGTCAGGATACAGTAATAACACGGCCATCTCCCTTACTCTCACTGACTCCCTTGTGTCATCATCTTTTCTCACTGCAATGAAGCACCTAAGGTAATCAACTTAAAATCCTGAAAAGTTCATTCTGCTCATGATTTCAGAGAATTCCACAGTTGTAAAGACTACAACCCCAATACCCATTTCAAGAATGCCTCTCCAAGGATCCAACTGCCTTCCACAAGATGCCATATCCAAAAGGCTCTTTTGCTTCCTAATGATACTACAGGTTGAGGACCAATCATTTAACATGTGGGACTTTGGAGGACAGTTGAGTTCCAAACTACGTACTGTAACAGGAGAGCCTACTTGTTGGTGTTTATGTCCTGCCCAGTTCCCACAGACAGCAAGTCCCAAAGAAAATCACACAGAGGTCTCCATAAGATTATAAACTAATAGGCCCATTAGCTCAGGCTTCTAGCTAACTCTTATAACATATCAACCCAATATTTTTTATCTATGTTAGCCACATGACTCAGTACCTTTCTCAGTGGGGCAGGTCACATCTTGCTTCTTTGGTCTGGGCAGGAATAGGAGGAACGGGCACCCTCCTTCCTAGAATTCTCTTGTTCTCATCATCCCGCCTCTACTTCCTGTCTGGTTGACCCACCTATACTTCCTTCCTGCCTGGTCAATCAGCATTTATTTAAAACATGATTGACAGAATACAGACAATTCTCCCACACCACTTCCCCCTCTTTTATTTTTTTATAACAAAGGAAAGTATCCATAGTCCATTTTTTGGGAATGTGGGTATAGTAGTCCAGGCTACTTTCAGCTGGTTGGGGGCACTGATAATCTTATGGGGACTTAAAGAAAATTTAGAGTTATGATCAAGTCCTGACTGGAGTATCTTGTGAGGTTTGATCATCTCAGGCAGCATCTTGAATCTGTTCTGGATGTAGAACTCAGACATCTGGACCATCTGTTCCTACTGGAGATTTCTCAGGTGATCTTCTTTGATGAAATCTGATTTTTCTTAACTCAGAATGAATCCACAGCCTCTCATTTCCTGTGAAAACAAAAGCAAAATCTCTTCTCCAAAGTAACATACCTTTTGACTTCAATTTTGAAGTCAAGGTATTTTCAAAATACCTATCATGGATTAGTTCAGCAGCATTTATAAGCAAATATCTTTTAGTAGCTGTTGCTCCTTCCTCAGCATTCAAAGAGATTCAAACAATTCCTCAATTCCTCAAACAATTCAAAGAGAGAATAATAACATACAATATCAAGATTCTCTGTGTGTTTTCAATCTTTATGTGGCTTTATTTTAAACTCTATTTCTTTTATTTTTAATTTTTGACTTTTTGAGACAGGGTTTCTGTGTATCTTTGTCCTGGAACTCACTCTGTAGACCAGGTTGTCCTTGAACTCACAGAAATCTGGCTGTCTCTGCCTCCCCAGTGCTGGGACTAAAGGTGAGTGATACCACACCTTGAACTCACAGAGATTTGTCTGTCTCTGCCTCCCAGGCATTGGGATTAAAGGTGTGTGCTACCACACCTTGAAGTCACAGAAGTCAGTCTACCTCCCAGTACTTACTTACACCTATACTTCCTGTCTGACCAATCAGCATTTATTTAAAACATGATTGACAGAATACAGACAATTCTCCTCCACCAATATACTTCCACAATCAATCATGTATTCCCTTGCAGTTCTGTTTAGAGAAACAAAGTAAAACAAAATGACATTTGTCTTTAAGACATCATCCAACTGGAAATTTTTAAAAATCTAAGTATATTTGGAATTTAGTTTAAGGCAAACTGCTAAGAGGATTTGTTCTGAATGCAATGCCAAGAACTAGATAGCCTAAGTAGTCACATCTACCATTGCTGTATCCTAGTCTGCAACATTGATGCTAAGGACCAAGTTTGCACAGTTTGAAGGACTGTTGGTTGTTGCTGTTATTGTTCTGTTTTTGAGTAGTACCACATTTCTTCATTATCTTCTTTTAATCAAAATACAAAACAAAATGATTATCATGGTATTTTAAAGACATACACACCCTTGTACTTAACGGATATCTCCCTCCCTGCCCTATTGCACTCCCTTGATTTTCCCCTTCCCCATTTGCTGGGTTATTTTTGTACACACATAAACCCATAGCCATATCATCATGCTTCAGTAGTGGAAAAGAGTATTACTGACAAATGAAACAATATGTGTTATTCCAAGAAATAAGAAAGGTATAGCAACATCTGTATAAATAGAGAAAAACATTAGAAATCTAATTACTTTGTAGCCTAAGCTTACTGGGCTATAAGACTCTGAGCAATTTTATTCCTTTCCTTTTCTTTTCTTACAAATGTAAAGAAGCAGCGTGTGTTAAGCTTGCACACAAAGCAGTTGGTTTCAGTGTGACATCTTCACACATCCACACTATTCTACTTTGATTTTGTTCTAGCACTGCCCTCACTTTCTTATGCCATTTTCAATTTTCTTCAGTTTTACAAGGAAACCATGTTGCCTTTATTTTTTTTAATTGCTTAAGTACTCAAAAAGAGGAAAAGAAAATTCATGATACTTGGAAGAATTAAACCTGGAGAAATATTATTTTCAAAAGTGCCTTAGAGCACTGCTCAAAGTAGACTTTTGAAGGCAAGGGCAGGGCATGAATGCTGGTAGCTCAATAGGTGGTGCAGGAGTTTAGTACAGCGAAGAGCCATCTGGACAACTACTGAGGGGTTCCTCAGGAAAGGGTCAGAGGAGGGGTAAGGTCCTCAGTAGGTCCCAGTTTTCAGAGAATTTTTGTTATCCTCTGACTCCCTCCTATCTCAAGATTCTTCTTTTCATTTTGGTTTCTGGTTTTTCAGAATTTTATCCCACTTTGTGTTTGCCAAGCCTCATAAATCTGTGGGGGGTTTTGTGTCTGCTGTTAATTTTGGATGTTTCTCAACCATTATTGATTAAGTTTTCTTTTAGCCCTCTTTTGAAATCGTTACATGAGTCTTTAATGGTCTGGTTTCTATTTACTGTTATTATTTTGCTCTTTCCTATTTCGGGACTAAGACATTTCTGTTTACTTACTGTTAAGCTCATTACTTCTTTTCTCAACTATGCTCTAGTATATCAATACATCTGTAGATTATTCGTTTATATTCTTCTAGAACTTGATGGCATTGCTGAAGACACTCTCTAAGTCATAGAACATGACGAAAGCAAGCTGCTACTGTTCTGGAAGTTTTATCCCTACCGGTCAACTTTCACAGCACTGGAAGCTGCTATGTATTCTACAAGAGAAGAAATGTGATCATCAGTCATATCCCATTGGGAAATCTGCTAACTGCAATCATGAAGGGCTTGGCAAGACATGTGCATGTGTGTTAATAATGGCATGTACACGCTGGGCATTGGTGGCTCATGCCTTTAATCTCAACACTCGGGAGGCAGAGGCAGGCAGATCTCTGTGAGTTTGAGACCAGTCTGGCCTAAGGAGCAAGTTCCAGGACAGGCTCCAATGTTACAGAGAAACGCTGTCTTGAAAAATCCAAATAATAATACCACTTTTGGGCATATACCCAAAGGATGCTCAGTCATACTACAAGGGCATGTGCTCAACTATGCTCATAGAAGCATTATTTGTCATAGCCAGATCCTGGAAAAAAAACTAGATGCCCCTTGATCAAGGAATGGATAAGGAAAATGTGGTTCATTTACACAGTGGAGTACTACACAGCGGATAAAAAAATGACATCTTGAAATTTGCGGGCAAATGGATGAATCTAGGAAACATCATATTGAGTGAGGTAACCCACACCCAGAAAGACAAATATCATATATACTCGCTTATAAGTGGCTTTTAGACATAAATGAAAGAAAAAAACCAGTCTACAATCCACAATCCCAGAGAACCTAGACAACAAAGAGGACACTAAAAGAGACATACATGGATCTAATCTACATAGTAAGTAGAAAAAGATAGGCTCTCCTGAGCAAATTGGGAGCATGGGGAACATGGGAGATGGTAGAAGAGGAGGGGAAAGGAAAGGAATGGAGCACAGAAAAATATAGTTCAATAAAAACAATTAAAAATATAATAATAATAATAATAAAAATTATTATTGATAATGGAAGGACCATTATGGAAGTAATCAAATACTTTCTGACTGGATTTAAGTCTAATCCACAATATGAAACCCATACTTGGAACTATTTTTGGGCTAAGAATTTATGCCTAGATAGGTTGTAGATCCTAAGGGAGAACATACAAATATTATTCTGCCAAATGGACATAAGTATAAACTCTTAATTAACGACTTGTTGTTATATCCACAGATCACTCTATCTCTCATGTACGAAGCTTCTATCTGCAGGAGATGCTGATTAACATGAAGGCCCTCAACAGGCTATAGTACAGAGACTAAGAGATGTCAGAATATTCAGCCCTAAATGGAAAATGCATACTGTGTGTCCTCCTCCCAAACTCAGGGATCATTCCAAAAGAGTGGCTGGGAAGAGTGTAAGAGCCAGCGACAGTGGACAAATGCAAGGAATTTGTCTTTTGGATATAACAGGGCAGCTGAAAATATGAATGCACAGCAACTATTGCAACAACACAGTCAAGATCTATGGAATCTCAAGCCAGAGCAAATCCCAGTATGGGAGTTGAGTATGCAATCCCACTCCTAGCTGCAGAGCTATTAGCAGTTGTTAGCTTCTAGGAGATAGAGAGACAATCTTCTCTAAGAGTGTGGTCCTCACTTCAGTGGATGATCACATAATCAAGAATATTGGAATAGCACAAATCGGTTTTAAAGAGTTTAAAAAAGGGGCATAAAGTTGGTTGCGTAGGCAAAGGATCTAGATCTGTGAAGACTTGGAGGGGAGAAGGTGAATATAACCAAACATGATATATGAAACTTACAAAGAACTAATAAACATCTTTAAAAGTTTTTATTCTTATTGTTTTGTTTATGTGTGTGTGTATGTGAGTGTGTATGTGTGTGTGTATGTGTGTGTGTATGTGTGTGTGTATGTGTGTGTGTATGTGTGTGTGTATGTGAGTGTGTATGTGTGTGTGTATGTGTGTGTGTATGTGTGTGTGTATGTGTGTGTGTATGTGTGTGTGTATGTGAGTGTGTATGTGTGTGTGTATGTGTGTGTGTATGTGTGTGTGTATGTGTGTGTGTATGTGAGTGTTGCTGCTCATGGAGCCCAGAGTCTTCAGATATCCCTGGAGTTGTAGTTACAGTTGGCTGTGCACCGTCTGACGTGCTAGAAACTCCTTGAGTCCAACACCAGAACATGCTTGTAACCATTGAGCAATCTCTCCAGCCTCAGGAGTCTATAATCTTTGGAATAAATCTGTCTTTCAACAGGCCTATGCTGCAAGGCCAGTGTCCCCAAAACATTCTTACCCTTTTCCTTTCTGTGTATGAAAAAAAGTCTGAAGAGGTAGAAGTTGAAAGTAATGTCTCATGCGAAGGTAGTAAGGGACTGTATACGTCTTCTCTCCTAGAAGTAGACCTGCACCTGCTTTGGAGAAACCTCCTCATCTCTCCATACTAGATCCACAAAGAGATTCTGTTTGCTTGTCATAGAAAAATTGAGTGGGTTTATGGAGGTAGAACCCATGAAGGTGTGGGTGGTACACAGAAGGTTATGGTCTTAAGGACATTCTTTTGCATACTGGGTCACATTAAACCTCGAGCAACTGATTGAAATGACTGCTTAAGTGTCTAGACTGGCTGGTGGTTCCATAAGCCTCCTCTTCTAGTAAACATGCAGGGCCTTGACACTGAGTTTTAACGTCTTGCTGGGAGAAGTGACTTGCTGTGCAACCTTGTTTGTTTCTGATGTGTCCAGCGAGAAGCACTGGTTTTCAGTTTGTTGTCCTGTAAGAGGGAAGGAGGCAGTTGTAAGCTTTAAATGCATCAGAACTAATGACAGAAGGCGTTCTTTATTCTTCAGAACCAATGTCACACTCTCAGTTTCATCCTGTGTTTCTGAAATTCATCCGTTAAAAAACAAAACAAAACAAACAATGTTATTACGTTGCTTTCCTTCGGGCTTCTTTGTCTCAATTTAGATGATTTTGAAACCTCTCCAACTACCCCTGGTGGCCCCCACATTTCTTCAAATTATGGTGATCTAGTTTTCCAGGGATGGCCCCAGTTTACGACTGCTTTAGAAGTCGGATGATTACAGCATCCCCTTTTGCTGTCTCAAAGTGTTTCAGTTTGGCAAAAATTATGTGGCCTCCCTAATTGTAGTAAGCCTTGCCTTGAAGCCGTGTCTGTCTTCAAATGATCGTCACAAAATATGATTATCTCTCTCTCCTATAACAGGCTACTTAGGATTTTTTTCTCAGTTCATATGGGAATATCTCAATCTGTCATTCTTTCAGAATGTCTTCTTAAACTTATGCAAACTTTCTGAAGAACATCTGTGTGTTTTTAATGTATAATAGAGTAGGGAATGATGGCAGTGTTCTAAAATGTTCTGAATGCAAAGCAAGTACAAGAACACAGTGACAAAGGGCCTTTCATACTGTGAGAGGTTATTCCTTTGGCATAGAGAACCTCTGCCACTTGGGACTCCTAAACTGTGAGTTTGTGAACAGAAAAAGAAGACTTTAATATTCACAAATATTTTAAACAGTCATCGTGATATATAGTGGCTTGTGTATATGTAGATGCATGCAGGAATCATTAATTTAAAAATTGGGATAGAAGCTTCATGAGATTTAGAAAAGTTTGTTGTTTTATTGGAGTGCTCAGTTGATTGTCTTGAATAGAATAAGCTAGCAATGATACTCAGAGAACACAATTCACTGACACTCAGTGATTGAAGGGATTTGAATGGGTGTGACCCCTTCATAGACTACGTGCTTGAGTGCTTAGACCATAGGGGAGTAGCATTATTAAAAGGAGTGATCTCATGGGAGTAAGTGTGTGCTGTGGGACAATGGTCTTTTATCCTGTTACTTGTATTATTTTTAATAAAACACCGATTGGCCAGTAGCCAGGCAGGAAGTACAGGCGGGACAACCAGGCAAGAAGTAGAAGTGAAGCAACAAGAATTCTGGGAAGAGGGAAGTTTGATTATGCAGTCATGACCCAGCCACAGAGGAAGCAAGATGTGACTGTCTCATCAAAAATGGTACCAAGCCACGTGGCTAACACAGACAAGAATTATGGGCTAATATAAGTTATAAGAGTTAATAAGAAGCCTGAAATATTAGGCCAATCAGTTTATAATTAATGTAGTCCTCTGTGTGTTCCTCTGGGACTGAACAACTGAAGGACTGGGTGGAACAGAAACTTCAGTCAACAGGTGTGGCCTTGTTGGAGGAAGTATGTCACTGTGGAGGTGGGCTTTGAGGTCTAATATATTCTTAAGCTGTGCTTAGTGTGGTACACAGTTGCTTCTACTGCCTGTGGATCAAGATATAGAACTCTCAGCTCCTTCTCCAGTTCTATGTCTGTCTGCATGCCGCCATGAAGATAATGAACTAAACCTCTGAAACTTCAAGCCAGTCCCAGTTAAATGTCTTCCTATATAAGAGTTTCCATGGTCATGGTGCTTCTTCACAGATAAAAACCCAAGCTAAGACAGAAGTTGGTACCGGGCACTGGAGTATTGCGATGATAGGCCTGGCCATGCTTTTGTTTGGTAGAACATGAACCTTGATACTTTGGGTTAGGAAAGCAGTGAAATGCTTTAAGAATTGTTTAATGAACCATACTAGCAGGAGCATGAAAGATGGCAGTCCTGAGGATGATTTGAATTGTGGGGGCCTGACTCAAGAACTTTTAGAGGGGAAAAATTTTAGTATGTTTTCTAGAGATTGTTCTTGTGTTATTTTGGTTAAGAAAGTGACTGCCTTTTGCCCTTGTCTGAAAAGACTGTCTGAGGATAAAGTCAAAGAGTTTTAGACTAATTCCATTTGTAGAGGAAATCTCAAAAGAGTCTAGGACTGACTCTGTCATATGGTTATTAGCATTCAGTCTCACAAAGATCTATAATAAAAAGGAGAAAGTTGAGCAAGGAAAAATACAAAATGTACAATTTGATGAGAAAGGGGGCACCAGGAAGTGGATTAGAGCTAAATCTTGTGTTCAAGAAAATAAATAAATTAAAGGAAAGCCTGATGTTAAATCAGGATTGCCCTGAGGAGGGGACACCTCAGGGCAGGAGATCACCCATCTAAACTTCCAACTTATATAAAGGAATTAAAGAACAATTTACATCCAGGCATGGTGGTACATGCTTTTATCCCAGCAATCAAAAGACAGAATTATGTAGTTCTCTGAGTTCAAAGCCAGCCTGGTCTATAGAGCAAGTTCCAGGGCAGCCAAATTTAGATCATGAAGGAAACTATTGAAAATAGAAAGCTTGTAAAGACATATTGAACAAGGGGGCCATATTCTAGGCCCATAAAGCAACAGAACATGGTAGATTTTACAGCATATTTTTGGGTTTAGAGTCAAGGTTAGAAGAAAGAGATTATGTAATCTTCCTCTGAAACTAAGGAAAGCCACTGTAATCAGGTGTGTGGCAAGGTGTCCTGAAAAAAACACAGAGAGGCTGTTACATGAAGCTGTGAAGTTGAATGATGTATTGCCTTGGAGACCCAAAATGTTGGAGATGCTAGAGTCATGGGATACCTGCTGAGAAAAGCTACTAAGAGGGAGTGGGACCAAGCCAAGAGAAAAAAGTGTGTTGCAGTCACCAAAGTTGAAGAAAATTGGGGATCCAAAGAGTGTTTTGACATCAGACATGGAGATGCAAATTTGGAGCTAACCCAACTGGTTTTCCGTCTTTTTTTGTTCAGGCATTTTCTCAATATGCCCTTTTCTTTATGTTTTGGAATGGGGAAAAATATCCTGTGTCATTGTGTGTTGGAAGTATGTGATTTGTTTTGTGATTTTAATTTTATAGGGAGGTTATAGTTAAGAGATTGCATGAATCTCAGAAGAGGCTTTGAACTTGGGACTTTTAAACATGACTAAGAATGTGATAGACTACTACAGGGACTTTTGAAGTTGGATTAAATGCATTTTGCACTGTGTTGTGGCTACAAACCTATGGGGGCCAGGGAGTGGAAATTGGTGACTTGAATGGATATGGCCCCATAGACATATGAGTCTGAGGCTTTCTCCATAGGGAGTAGCACTGTGAGGAGGTGTGGCCTTGGGTGGAACAGGTGGGGCATTCTTGGGGGAAGTGAGTCAATATAGAGGCAGGTTTGGCAGTCTCATACATGCTCAAGCTATGTACAGTATAGCAGTTTTTCCTTCTGCTGACTTGGGATCAAGATGTAGAACTCTCAGCTCCTTCTCCAGAAGCATGTCCGCCTGCATGTCATTGTGTCCTGCCATGAATACATTGGACTAAACTTCTAAAACTATAAGCCAGACCCAATTAAGTATTGTCTTTATCAGCTTTGCTGTGGTCATGGTATTTCTTCACAGCAACAGAAATTTTAAATAAGACAGGGATGCACCTCAATGTATCTCTGACACTCAGGGAAGCACCTCAAGGTAGCCAGCACTGACACTCAGGGGTAGACCTCAGAGTAGCTGCAATGATTATCTGAATTACGGACCACTCAATGTGGCACACTCGATGTGGAGCCCTGTTAATTAAATGCTGAGATATTTTTCACTGATTAGAAAATTGTAATAATATGATGACAATTGTCATGATAATCACTAAAATTAACGGACATATGGTGTTTCTCAGAAGTCAGACACTAGTGATTCTAATGGATTTTTGGTTTGAGAAGAACACTGTTGAAGTCAGGTCATCTTATTTTGTAGTTGATTCGTGGGAGAAATTTTAGTATCACACATCCCAGACAAGGAAAGGCTACGCAATTACTCTGAGAAAATATGAATATCTCAGATAATGACTTGAAGAAATTTGGAGAAGCCTGGAACATTGACAGGTTGGCATTCAGGCTGAGGCTAAATTCTCAGGTGACATGGATTGTTCACTTATAATGTACAACCTGTCCTTTATTGAGAAATTGTCTGCCAGGAGTCACTGAACATCCCTGACCTACAGCAGGAATTTTAAAAGTGGATGATGCATCTAGGGTCCCCTCTCAGGGTCAAATAATGCTGTGTTATAAGAGGTCACAACCAGAGCCTTCTCTTTGCCCCTTCTCCAGTGTCTAATGACAGTTCTTTCAAAGGTGAGACCTCGGGATGTATTCCTAGCCTCACCCTTGATTGCTACTTTGATTCTCCTAAGCCAGTGTTTGCTAAGTCTGCCAACAACTACCGCTTTATGTGCACAAACAAAACCACTGATGTTGCTGAACAAATAAAATCATTAAAGTAACTGGACAAATAATTTTTGACAACCATGAACATTTATAAAGATATGTAGGCTTCAGATATGCACATGAAGCAGTAGTTCTCAGCATGTGGATCAAACAATTCTTTCACAGGGGTCACATATCAGATATTTATATTAAAATTTATAACAGTAGCAAGATTACTGTTATGAAGAATCAAAGAAATAGTTTTATAGTTGGGGTCATTACAACATGAGAAACTGAAGGATCTCAGCATTAGAAAGGCTGAGAACCACTAATTTAGAGAATAAAATGAGTATATGCTATGCTTGGTTTATATATTAATGGTGTGTCATATATACTATATAAAAGTATATTATTAGACTGTATATTATTTATATGCTATATATGAATTTAAGTGACTACTCATTAATTGTGCATGAGATGAACAATTCTTGGTATTCTCCAACAGTTTATATATAAATATGCATTAAAAACTGATGAAAGTATCAGCTCCTTCTTATAAACTGCCTATGATCATTGATTGTATCTTTTATATAATCCAATGGCTATTACCTTCTCTGGCTTCAAGATAGTATAATTACCAGTCTCTCTCCTTCTCAAATCCTAGACCAATCACACTTTTCTCAGATTAGAGCCATAACAAAATTCCTGGGAAGAATTTTATCTGAAAGGATATATTTCTAGTTGAGTCCTTCGTCCAACTTCACAGCCATAAATGTGAATTTGGATGAGAGTTACCTTCTTATTACTGTCATCAACTACTTGACAAGAAGCAATAGAAGAGAAGACACGTTTTTCTTGACTTCCAGTCCGAGTAAATACAGCCCAATGGGGTGAAGAAGGCACCATGGCAGAGATGTGAGGCCACTGAGTGTGTTATGTCTGTCTACAGACAGAAGTAGCCACTGAATAGGAAATTTGGCTGAACAAAGAAACCACAAGGCCCAACCATAGTGACCATTTCCTCCAGATAGACCTTACCTCAGAGTTCACCCCCAACTGTGAACCAACAGTGCAAATATACAGGCTTTCGGGGGAGAGAGTTCACATTCAAGCCACAAGACTAAGGAAATATTTGAAACTAAAGTGTCATTTCTCAAAGCATATAAAACTCACTTGGGAACATATAAAACAAAAGAAAAAGTTACTAGAGAATTGAAATCCTTACTTCCTCTTCTAAGTTAGGGACTTGGGAGTAGGTACCAGTCCTTAACACAGTAACCTAGGTCATAGAGCCCCGACATTTCACACTGATGGACCTAACTAACCTAGATTGCAATCAATTATGGCCACTGAACTTCCACAGTTTTCTCCCAATGAAAACATTTCTTGAACAGTTCTGATAATACCCCTAAACACAAGCTTTAATCTCGAGCTTCATCATTCAACTTCTCTCTCATTTACCATTTCTCAGCATTCCAGCCACAAGAACTCTGTGTGGGCTTATGTTTTAAGCACTTGCACTACATCCTGCTAATTAGACCCATCGGCAAACCTGTCAGTACTGGAGTCCTGACTGGGAATATTGTGCGTCCCCTACATAGGTGATGGGAAGTCTTGTCTGTACTGCTGACTCCTCTTCTTCTGCTGTTGGCTGATGCTCTAGCTTGCCAGTTTGCAAGTCAGTCATACTGAATGAGTATTATCCTAAATCACTGGCCCTTATCTGAACTTTAGTCTCACTGTGAGTAACTAGTCATGCCTAGACAATAAGTTACATGATAATATGTTCAGCATCCTGGCCTGACTTGCTGTCTTCCCACACATTTTAGATCAAGAACATTGGCTTGCTTTGCAGTTAATTAGGTTTACAGCTTTGCCCTTACTGTTCCATTGGAGGAGCAGGGTTTTCTGCTGTCCTCAATTAATCATTTCACTAGATTGTTGAATTTTCCAATGTAATTATTTCATAAAAATCTGCATCCTGTACTAGACTATTCTATTTCTAGAATATCAGGGAACTTGTTCTAATTTTTCAAAATATCCTCTGCATTCCTAATGCTTGGTAGCTTGGCACTTAGTAAGAACTAAATAAATATTTGTTAAATAAACAAGCTAAGATGTTAACACCCTTGAGAGTGTTGGACCATGTAGTTTAACTTTCATCCGAGACTATATTGTGTTATTCAGACTTGCAAAAGAGCTTAAGTAAAGAATTGAGATGCTCTTGGGAAAATAATGCAACATGTTAGAATTCACGGGCTTTAGATTAATGTTCAGTTTCAGAGAAAATGAATTCAAAGACCTTCTGACCTAAATAAAAGGGGACATAGCCCTGAATAAAAATGAAAACCAATTCCCATTGCTTAGAACATTCCTAAGCTCATCTTGACTCCTCTTATGCGCCTCTTGTGAAATCTGTTTAGATAATTTCCTCCATTCCATGTTGGCAACAAAACAGAACTAGATTGATTAAAGAACTCAACAGTTCCGAGCTATTGCACAGTCAACAGAAGGTTCATTCTGGGGGCACTTTGAGTTTGGCCTCCAACTTCCATATTTATTACAGAAATTAATTGGTATCTCTTGATTCCACAAATGCACTCAGACCCAAGTTGATAACTCAATAACGCAAAGAATTGAGGCTGTTTTCTCTCTCTACACTTATAGAGCAAAGGCTTTTCCTTTCTCTACATAAAAGGTTGAAAATTAAGACTTGGAAAGGCCTGATGCTAGTATCCTCAGTTCCATGGACTATTCACAACAATGGAGGTGAAATGGTAAAATGCTCCCCCAAATGCCAACCACAGATGCAATTTCAAGTTTTCTAGGTGCCATGTTTAAGAAGAGACAGGAAATAATTTTAGTAACTTAAACATTAAAAACACACAATTTCTGCATGTAAACAGTAAGAAAAATTTAGATACTTTATATTTTTTTTGCTGTCTTGGAAACTTAGTGTGTGCGTTACATTTATAGTGTGTTTTATTATAGAGGAGTCACACTTTTTTATAACATAATTCTTTACTAATTATTTGGGAATTTCACATCATGCACCCCAATCATGTTCACCTCCCAGTCCCTCATATCCATCCCTCACCCCTGCAGCATCTCCCTGAAAAGAACCCTCTAAAATCAATTCAAAACAAATAAACAAATAAAACCCACCTCACTCCTCTGTGGTCCTAACAGCTCCTCATTCATCCTAGTGGCATTGGGAGCTGCAGTGTGTCACACAGTAGACCCTTTCATCCAATCAGCCCCACCCACAAAATGCATGCAATGAGTCATCGCAGTGAGTCATTGCTCTGGTTCAAGGACTCTGGCCCACCACCACCACTGGAGAGTAGCTACTTTTTAAGAACTGAATAGCCACCCACTGAACTATATACCTCTAGAATATGCCTTGGTGCTTTAATTTCCCATTCAGTCTGAAGAGATATCCACATTTCTGACTACTGAAGCTACTGACAATCCCAGACCCACGTACACTCATGCTCACAAGTACTTGTCCCTATAAATGTATGCCCAAATGTGAATGTGGGTGCCTGAAGAGGCCAATAGAGAACATTAAATTCCTTGGAGCTATGTAGTTGCTGATGCTTGTGGACTACCCTACCAAGCTTCTGGGATCTAAACTGCAGTTCCCATGATTGAATAGCAAGTGTTCTTAACCACCAAAATCTTTTCACCTTTTTTCATATTTTAAATGCAATGAATCATGAATATTACAGTGTGGATTCTGACCTTAGTCTTAGATGATTTTCAAGCTGTGTTGTTTAAATCTGCTGCTGCTCTGCATGGGTTACTAAATCAATGCCTTAGGCAAGTCTGGAGAAAGGGGTAGTGGTAGTGGGCTCCAGCATCTTTCCTCATTCTTCCTGCATGGGCTCCATCATCTTGTCCCATTCTCTTTGCACTAAATCCATTTTGCTCTTGGTTGCTTTCTTTTAGTGCTTCTGGGCAAAATCCCACATGAATAAATGGGTATTGTGCCAAATAGAAAACCACACACCTGAGGGAATTGTCTCTGTTTTGATTCATCTGAATCTTTCCCCAGCACTTCCCACACTGTATGTTTGTCCTCCCAACTATGCTGAGATGAGCACTTTTTCCTCAGAGGCCTTTTTACCAAGAATTTGGTTTTTTTGTGCAATTGCTTGAAGAAAAGCCTTTTAATACCACATCACTTCAGTTCAAATTTATTGTTTCTATTGTCTTTTGTTTATTAAAGCAATCCATGCTTATAGTAGGAACAGAACAATAGAATAAAGAAAAAATAAAAGTTGACTACAATGGCAGTACACAGAAACAGTGTTAATATTTTGATTTATTTCCTTGTAAATTTTAGTGTGTATGTATTTTAGACTTAATTGGAATCACATTTTACATGGTTTGCATTATCATGACCTCATTTCTATTTCATGAAAGCGTAATTGTTATTAGCTTTTAAATTCTTAAGTCATGTATGTTTCATGATTTACTTAGTAGTTACTCAATTGCTGGAAATGGCAAGTGTTTGTGATTTTTCTTCATTAAAAGTTATGTTTTAGTTAGCATATTTGTACTAAAATGGTAATTCAATGAACACGGATGTTCATAAATTTTTAACAACTTCACTGAATTTATTTTCTAGGAATGGAATTACTAAATAAACTTTCTAAATGTTTACTATGCATCTCCTTATTGAATCTCCTTGTTGTTGCCTTATTAAATCAAATGTAACCCCAACTGAATATGTGAATGTTAACTTAAATAAGCCTTTTTTGGATTTGAGTTCAACTCTTTAAAACAATATTTTTTACAGTAATTAGTTTTTTTAAAAATCATACTTTGCTTTTGCTTTGTAAGTCATTATAGCTTATCACTGAACACACACGCAGACACACACTGTATTCTTCCATTTCAGAGGACACACAGTACTAAAACAAAGTACAATAGCCTGGGTGGCTTATAAATAAGAGACATGCATTTCTAGAGGCTTTCAGTTCTGGAGGTTTTCAGTCTAGAAGCAGAGTGGAAGCAATGGTTGGGTTCTGAGTGATGAACTATTTTCAGTCTGCAGACCTTTGGCTTTGACTATAGGAAGGAAAGTTTAAGGAAGCCTTCTAGGATTCCTCTTACAAGGTTATTATTCATGATGGCTTCACATTTATAACTTAGTTACTTCTCAAACTTTCAATCTCTGAAAACCGTCATACTGAACGTTAAGATGCCAATAACATGAGTTTTGGAGGACAATGAACCCTAAGGCTACAGCAATTCCTAGGTCAAACTTCTTTCTGAGATGTGAAGAATTAATAAATTATTCACATAGGTGATATACTTAGGCTAATAAGTCTTGGTCTACCATACTCATTATGAATGCAAATGAGCTTATTTCTATACCTTTCAATTCTGTTGATTGCTTCCTTTTGTATGTTGAATTGGATCAGGTGTGTGTGTGTGTGTGTGTGTGTGTGTGTGTGTGTATGGGTACATGCAGACACACAGAGATTTGCTCATAAGCACTTTTCCTATCCCTTTTCATTCTATCCTGAGGGCCTTTTATTCTATCACATGGTTTCTATTCCATGGAACAATCATAGATGTACCTCTCTAGCTCAAGGAGCCAAGATTGAGATCGTGAGTATCTGCTGGATGATTTTTATCTCTTAGAAGTAAACACGGTTGCATAAGAATAAAGCTCAACACATTTCAAAAGAAACTATATCAAGCTAAACTAGAAAAGATAATCGAAAATTAAGAGAGTCCTTCTGAGCTCTTACAAGCAGAAGGAAGGTAGACATGTTTTCTCAACTGCAAAACACAGCCCACATTTATGGAAGAGGAAATATGACAAAGACAGCAGAACTAAGAGTCCAGAAGATAACCAAGAGCCATGTTGTTATGTTTGAACTGTCCAGTAGATTCCACTGATTGGGTCAGATCTCTCCTGATCAATCATATATCAAAGCTTGCACCTGCCATCTTGGAACCAAACCTTCAATATCTGAGCCTCTCTGGGTGATAATTTATGTCTAAGCCATACCAAACTGTGAATGGGTTTTGCGTGCAAAAAGAATGTAAATAATATATGGTGGCTCTCACTTTAAACCAGTTGAGGTATATCCATGTTTCTTCTCCTTTAAAGTTGCGTTGACTTGGGATCTACATACAACCAATAAAATGCAACAGAAATAGATCTACAGTTTTCAAACCTGATTCAGAGAAGTCATGAAGCCTCCTCTTGGTTTTCTAAAGTATTCTGATTTAGAACCTTATGTGTCAATGTAAGAATGTGACTTTCTTGAGGCTTCCATGCTGTGTGGAAAAATTCTATCTCTTATCCTTTAGTTTGAGAGTCTCTATTGAGTTTAAATATCAGATAATGGTACACTGTGATTGGCAACATCTCTTATTGTGAGGTTTCTTATGCATTTACTAACTCTTACCCTACCCATGACTTCATCTTTCCTTGACTAGGTTATTAAGTTCTGACAAACAACCCTGCGGCGCGCTTCCTGACCAGCAGAAATGAACGCCACGAAAAACGAGAATTCCTTCCCTGATCACGTCTTTATTCGGAGCACTTGATTGAGGAAAACTGGGGGAAGGGAAGAGAGAGTGCAGGGACGAGAGAAAGCTTAGAGAGAGGAGGCAGAGCCCAGAGGCAGCTGCTTTTAAACAGTGGAGAGGCTTGAATGCTGTCCTGATTGGTTGATGCCATTCTGCTAGTCTGCGCATGTGCAGGCAAGGGTTCTCAGCCCCACGTGGCTAAGCCAGGTATGGACTTGTATACCTCCAAACTGCAGGACCACCTGTGCCTCCACGTGGCTCCCTACACAACCCTTCAACTCCATGTTGTCCTCACGATTTTGTATCCTCTTACTTGAAGTCATTTCATTCTTGTGGACTTTGGAGCTCATATCTGGTGGATTTCCAGGATTTTTGTATTCTTTGTTCAGTACCACACACAAGAACAAGATCCATTCACTTTTCTACCAGATACTTGATCCTTGACCTTCAGACTTAGCATAGACCAGAATGAAAGACTGAGTAACAGGTAGGAAACCTACTACACATACTTTGGTCACATTTACAGGTTATTATGTTAGACCATAGTTGTTACATGTAGAAATGTAAGAGGCAGTTTGTGGAGGCCCAAAAATGTGAGCCTATTTCCATATTGACCAAAGGTGAGAGAGTTGAAACTTACCTCTATTCCATCAAGGTTATTTGGTTTCTACTTCAAACAAAGGTCCCACCTGCTGTGGGAATTACTTCTGCTCCTTCAGCCAATAGCCTTTAAGATACCAGCCCACTTGGGCATGGTCTTTTATACGATAAATGCAGCTGTAAATCCTGCGCTCACTCTCTTGCTTCTGGTTCTCACTTTTGGCTGCTAGACTCTATTCCTGTTCCTGTTTATGCAGAGGACTGTGACCTTGGACAGTGATCTGTAAGCCTCCCCCAGACAAATAATTCTTTATTATACCTAATTCTGAACTAGTGTGGAATTATTTTGTATCTTCCACCATCACCTAGCTAGATTTCAATTAGAGTTCTGCTATCTCAGGTTATTGTCAATAAATGTGGCTAATAGCCAGACCTTGTATTTCAAGAATAGAGAAGTAAGAATGTTTCTACCTGAAACAAAAATCTAAGGATCTAACTAATTTTAGATCCTTTAAGGAGATAACATTGGATTTTACCCAGGGAGTGGTTTGTCTACAGAATGTTTTGGTCTAGGATATAAGCATGATTTGTTTTGTTCTAGCAAGAGAATGTGTGACTACAGACGTAGCTTTGACATTCAACTGGTCTATTCATGTCCTTGTATCCTGCTAATGCATTTTTTTTGTCCTACTCTTACCTTTTGGGGCCAGGGCTATTTTAAGCAATTAGAAATTAAACACAGGCAATTTTAGTATTCACGGGAACTCCCTTCCTGTACTATTGTGTGTTTTTCTGTCTTATTATTTTTATATCTTCATACTCTTTACTATATTTCTAAATTCTATCATTTCTACCCTGGCAAGAAGTATTTTTGTCTAGGCTGATTCATAACAGCATGTTGTTTAAAAAACTCATTATTGATATATTTACATTTATCTCCATAAAAATAATAATAATTCTCACGGTGCTCATCCCTCTTAAATTTCTTTGTTTTCCCTTTCATTTTTTTAAAACTTAGATTTATTAATATTTCCAAATTTCCTTAAATGTTTCCTTCTTGAGTTTATTAATTCCACGATATTCTCATTTGTCAAATGCTAGGCTTCTACTCTAATAAAGCTTATCATTTCTAGATTTTTACATCATCATTGTTCGTTTCCCTCAGCTTTTAAGTTGAATACATGGTTTGTACAGTTATTAATTTTGTTTTTGTAATATTAAATACATTATATATGCTGTTATTAATTTTTTAATTAATATAATTTTAGGGAAAACATGATATTTTAAAAGATATACATATTATTGAGTAACTAAAGCAAGATGTTGACATAGACATTATCTCTCATACTGATTTATTTCTTGTGAAAAACCATATACTGCTTTTGCAACTTTCAAGAATACAATAAACTGTTCTGATTGTGGTCACCACATTGTACAATAAATGTCTTGAAGTTATTCCTATTGTTTAACTGAAATTATATGTCACCCAAGCAATACTTCTATGACTAATCACACCTCCACTTTCAGTCTTAGCATCTGGTAACGATTCAGCTTCTGTGAGTTAGATATGTTAGATTCCACATTTAAGTGAAATCTTGGGCATTTGTCATTCTTTGCCTGGATTCTTCCACTTAGCATAAAGCCTTCCAAGTTCATTCATGATGTAGGTTATATACAGGACAAGAGAAAGCATTTGTAAGCATATATTTGAAAAGACGCTTAATTATATAAGCAATTTACAAAACTTAATTTCAAGAAATCAACAAGTCAAAGTAACTAACTAAAATGTTAAAAAGTGAGTAAAGGGCCTGAATTAACAAATGAATGTGCAATCAGTGAACAGATATCAAAAAAAAGTTCAATGTCACAAATTACCAGGGGAATGCAACGTGAAAGCACAGTGAGACAGCCTTTCACACTTGTTAAAATGATAACCCATCAAAGGCAACAAGCATTGGTAGGGGTGCGGAGAAAAGGCAATACTATTCTCTAGGGGTAGAAATGGATATTTATGTCACCCTGCAGAAGTCAGTTTTACAATTCCTCAAACAATTAAAAGGAGGGACACCATATTGATCCAGGAATCCCATTTCTATGTATATTCTCAAAAGAAGTAGAAACAAGTACTCTGAAATATATTGCAGCATTATTCACAACAGCTAAGGGAAGACACTGTACACAGTGGGATACTGATTATTCATTTGTTTCAAATAGAAGCAACTTTGTCTTTAAAATAGATAATAATAATAATGTTCTTAGGCATTAAGGTCATCCTACTATTTTGCATGCACAGGATTTTTATATGTTATTTTAAAAGTAGTTTGTGTCTTGATCTTTACATAAGTTAACCATTTTTTTTTTGATTGGTGACAGAGAACATTTTAAAACTTGTATGTGTGTATGTATGTTTTTGTGTGTTTGTGTATGTGTACTTTTGGTTTCATATTATTCCATCCCCTTTTTTGTGTTTTAGAGACAGGGTTTCTCTGTGTATCTTTGGCTGTCCTAGAACTTACTCAGGAGACCAGGCTGACCTCGAATTTATAGAGATCTGCCTGCCTCTGCCTCCCGAGTGTTGGGATTAAAGGCATGTGCCAGCACACCCAACTCTTACTACCCCATTTTGTATGATGAATTAATGTTCTGACAACTTTGTCCTACATGCTCTCAACATTTGGGATTAGATAGTTTTCCCATGTTCTAGTTTATGATCAACTCTTGTACAAACATTAATATAGATGTTGTGTTCTAATTTACTCTACTACTTTACTCCGCCTTCTTTTTTAACTGTTTATTTACTATCAAAAGAAGAGAAAGGAGGGTGAAAAATTCCCACTAGTTTAATTTGTCCCTACTATTCTGTACATTTACTTTTGACTTTGTATAATCTGGTGCTCTGGTCCATGTCGTGACTGTCATAACCATTTTAAGAATTATATGTGTTTCAACACATGAAAAAATTATTTGAAATTTTTATTATTTACAATTATTTATTGTGTGTTTGTAGGGGGCTCATGTACCACAGTATGCACGTGGAAGTGGGGACAACCTTGGTGAGCTGGTTTGCCCTATCCGCCATGTGAGTACCAGGGATTGAACTCAGATTATAAGATTTGGTGAGAAAAACTTTTACCTGGCTCCTCAACACATGAAAATTTCCTCCTCTTCACAACCTTCTCTCACTGTAGTCTGCCCTTTGAAAGTAAATTATTAAGTAATCCCATCTTTGGGTTTAGAAAGAGGTTAAGTGTTGCCTACTTGAAACATTGATGTTTTTCTATATTAAACTGTATTTTGAGGTTTCCTTCATTCATACTTGTGAGTTTTTATCCTGTTAAATTTTTAAATTTTTTGTTAACTTTTTTTTTATCATTTTTAGTATTCTGCTTTTACGATTATAGATGTGCTCTTACTTGTCTTTCACCAAAAGAATTTCTAACGAATTTTATTAATTATCTTCTGAGGGGTGCTTGCTTGCTCATCATTGGAAATGCAGGCCCCAGGACAGCGCATTCTGCCTGAGTGTTGCAGGGAGTTGTCCTTTGCAGTGGTGGAGTGTTCAGCTGTCTGCTGCCTGAGAGATGAATTGCTGACGGGGTCAGCCTCGCTCTCGTGTCACCGAACTGAAAGAGGACATCTTTAAACCTCCATTGGCACAGTGAGTCATTCCAAAGCTGAAAATGTGACCTAAAAAGAAATCTCTCATTTGGTTCAAATGTTAATAGCTACCATTTGTGTCCTTGGCATTGTCTCAGACTTATTTTTTTGTGGAACATCTTATTTTATCTTCCCAACATTCCTTGAGGGTAAGCCTTGTTCCCATTTTACAGAGAAGTCACAATGTGAAGTTAAAAGGGGACTAGGAGAGCCTACCTTAAATGAACTCAACCGACCAGGGAATAGCCCTGGCAAAGGCGATTCCTGTGGAGACATACACTCTCACGTAAGGAAGTAGCTCTAACATTCTGATAAACACAATTTACATTTCATGAGAATGAAAGTATGCAAAACATGATATTATATCATGAAAATAAAGACGGCTGCCTCTATTGGCATTTAAACACATGCTTTTGGCCATGTATTACTCAGACTGGAGGAATGGACTCAAGTGGAGTATTATTTTTCAGCCAGGAAATTACAACTTTTGAAATACTTAACAAGTTTCATAGATATTCAACTCGTTTCTGATTCATAAATAAGACTGTTTTCATTTTTAAAAGAGCCAATTTGCATAAATTTTAATAGATTACTTAGTTCAGAAAATTACCAAATACAAACTTGACATGTTAAGAGATACTATCTGGAGGTTTTGAAGGAGAGTGTGAAGCAATGAAAGTAAATTCCCCTCCACACCTAAATACAAGGTGTGTGTGTGTGTATGTGTGTGTGTCTGTCTGTCTGTCTGTGTGTGTGTGTGTAATTTCATTTTTGAAATGAAAATCTAAAATTTTAAGACTGAATAAATGTGTTTTTAAGGGAACAGGAGATATTCTTGGTAGTTCCGTTAGTGTTTTCAGAGCACAAAGTTTGTTTGGAAAAATGAAAGCTTACCATATTATTTTCCAGAATTTGATATTCAGCATTCAAAGTGCACTCACATTTTAACCTATAAAATGCACTTGAAGCAAAATTGTTGCTGCCATTTAAAAGCCAGGGCTTATCTGTAATCTTATATCCAACACGGAATATTGTACTTCAGACTTACATGAGATTATCTTGAAATCTGATATTTGTTAAAACAACATTTACTGAAAGATTGGACATCCTACCACACTGTGTATCGTGGCAACATTTTTAATGTTAGGCTAGGTTTCCTGCACACATCTGTCTGTGTGCACAACGTGCAGGGGGATTTCTTCAGACACTGGAGGCAGGGATGGGGTGGGGTTTAAACCCCAGTATACTGAACTTTAAGAATTTTCAGTTCTCTTTGTGAGGCTGGGTAAGAAAGTAGTTTATTTAGATTGTTGGACATGATGTGAAGCTTTGTTTTATGTTTTTATTGTGTCCCAAATTGGAACAAATCAGAAAAGATAAACCTTTATGAGGCTATAGTTATTTTTTTGTAAGACACTTGCTAGTAAAATTGTTCTCTGCTTTCATTTATTTTTATTTTTAGTTTAAAAGCTACAGCCAAGCCAGGAAGAGGAAGACAGGACAAGAAACCTCAAATCAAGGTAAACATTACTGCAGCAGAGGTCAGCAGCATGAAATAAACCATACAGCAGCATGCGGTGCCTGAGATTCGGGATCCTTTACTTTGTCCCTCCCTGCCCTTCTTGCCCTTTCTGTCTTGTGGATATTCTGCTGCGAAATACTTTCTATCAAAGGACTTGTCTTCCAAATGTGTGCTTCATATGGAATAGCTATCTTGTTTTCATTTCCAGCTGATAAAATAGGAAAGATATTTGGGCCTTGCCTGGTCATTCAGTGGTTACTTTAATTGATAAAAAGTTAAGGGCTTGAATTTGACAGTCACTTTTATTTGACCTTATATCTGTGTTACCAGAACCTCTTGGGTTTTAAACACACAGGAAAGTGCTGGTGTTGTGAAAGCCAGTTCTGATGTTTAGGTCTGTAATCTCCGCCCTCAGGAGACTGAGACAGAATTGCTGTGAGTCAATGGCCAGTCTAGGCTAGGTAATAAAACAGGAGACTGAGGCAGAAGATTTCTGTGAATTCATGGCCAGTCTAGGTTAGGGAATGAAATGTTTTTTCAAGAAAAAGAATTGTATATATAATTATATATTTATATAATAATATATTAACTATTAAATATTAATACTTCTAAATCCTATATAAATCATATATAACATAGCATGTTATATATAATTACATTATAAGTATTATATATAAAATTATATCTCTCTCACTGTGATGATTTTAAAAGATTAATTTTATTCCAATTTTCAGCTGAGTGAAAGATATTTTAGAAGCTTTAAAAAGAGATACATTTGACACTTGTTTCTAGAAGCAGATGGCCCAAGTGGTTATTAAGCACTTATGCTAGTTTTGTATTTTGTGAAACTAACTACAAAATGTAGAGGATGTTTAGAAGAAGTAAAACACAGTGTTTAACATTTTTCAATCCTAGTTTATTCTGAGAAAATGTTAATAGCCCAAAAGACCAAGAAAACTACACATGCTTATAATCATAAACTTCCATAACACACCTTCAGTTAAGCTAAAAATTATTCCTGTGAAAAAATCAAGTGAAAAGATTAGCTGATATAGATAATTGCTCTGTAATTTACTACAAGAACAAGAAAGTGGGAACTGAATGAAAACCGTCATTGATCAATAAAAGTGCTCATTGACAGAGTAATTGCAAATAAAAGTAGACTACAAAAACTATTGAGAATGCAAGGCATTCCATTATTAAAATTAACACTATTATTTTTTTTCCTGAGACACAGTTTTTCTGTGTAGCTCTGGCGGTCCTGGAACTCATTCTGTAGACAGGTATGGCCTTAAACTTATAGAGACCCTCCTCCCTCTGCTTCAGGAATTCTGGGTTAAAAAGTATGTGCTACCACTACCCAGCTTAATAGTATAATTTAGTCATGTTGTTCCTAATCAGAAAAAGGAGTCTGTTCTAAGAAAGTCACTTTCTTCTTCTCTTTCAAGGTGTTCACTAGAGTTAAGACATTTCATACTATGTAAGTACTCAATACAGGTGAGTTCCTTCTCCAGGAATCCTGGCCTTTGCTGGAGCAGGAAAAATACACAATTTAACGCCATACCACATAGTATGTCTATGAGCTTTCATTCAACTAGTCCTATTGTTAAATTACAAGAAACCTTAGTTATTCATCAATTTACAATGAATTATATAACCCAATTACCATCTATCTTCCCGTTCATTATATATCTTCACACCCAACCACTTGGCAACAATTGATGGGTAGAACACATTAGTTTTATAAAAAATAAGAAAGAAAAGAAAGAGAAAAAAAGAAGACCTTTTACCCAGATATAAGCTTAACTTTACAGAATGTAAAATAGCGATCCTCTCGAAAGCAGAGTGGTAAAGTTCTTTCATTAGCTAGTGACCACAAACAGACCTATCAACATGGCGATGCCAGGTTAAGTAGCACACTAGAGAGTTCAACACACCATTGAGGCGGCACAAGCCATAGTGATTGGGGTGTCAAAGGTGATATGGTTTGAGAGTTCTTACCTTTCCTTCTATCTTTCTTTGCCCGGATACACTACTGTTGTTTAAATCAGCCCAGTGCTGCCTCTGGGTTCTCCTCCATCTGCTGCCAGTCCCTGGTTATGACCAGATAGAGGGCACAGACAGCAGGACCTTGTCTCTCACCTAAAAAGCAGCAAGTCAAGAATGATCATGATTGTTCCTCATTCACTAACAGGTTCATTTATCTCACTGTTTATTACTGTCTTTGTGCATTTACTCATCATGTTCAAAAGAACTTTCAAACTTTTAAAATGTTAAAAACGTTTTAACCATTGTGCTTTCTTTACTCCTTTTTAAGAGCAAAAGGAATGTAAAAAAAAGTTTTCGAAGAACTTTAAAGGAGAACTTTTAAAGGAAACGCTCTCAGGGTATAGTACATAATTGGGTGTAAGTGGAGCCAAAGAGGAAGCCTGTGTCAGTTCTAGTGGTGAAAAAGATACAAAATTGGACCTCACAAGTACCCACTACTGGGAATTCATTAACTACCTTCACCTCCTCTCCCTCAGTCCCTAGCCTCCTAGGTACTTCCCAACTCAGTCATTCTTACAGTAAGTTCTTCATGCTGCTTGAGCATTCTCTGTCTTCTTGCACAATGTGACTGAAGTTTTCTTCACAACTGACGATTTCAAATAAAAGGCTAAATCCACCTAAGGCATATGATGCTCCTTTTAACCATTTATTTATCATAAACGGTTATTTAATTCCAAATCACAAAAAATGCCCTTGAACGAACTGGTAGCTAGCTGCATTAGTTAAATATCTTCAGAGATTTTGTGAAGTGTATTTAATAATCAAGTGGAATCTGACGCATATCTCTTTTCCTGTGGAGCTTGTGTCTCTGACTATTATGTTTTGTTAAATGTTTTACAATACAAGATTTGCATAATAATGAGAAAATATGATGAAAAAAATAGTTTTTTTTAAATTGCAAAACCAAGAAAATGATGGATGCTGAGCTATTTCCTGGGCACATCATCTGGTGCTTTAACAAAGTATATTAATGCAAGTATTTTATATTCAAAATATATGCAGTTGATTGCTAGACAAGGGATGAGAACTAATTTTGATGTTTTTTTTTTCTTTTTCTACATCTGAGACAATTCCATGTCCGAACTCATTAGGTAAAAGCCGACCTTTGTCAACTAAAATGGACTACTGTAGACTGAGCGATGCTAAGCTCCTAACAGGAAGAAAACATTGGAGACTCTGAGCTGTCTTCACTTGAAACTCTGTTCTGGAAAGACAATCGTCTGAGTCTTGCTCCATCCCTTATCTTTGAAGATGCTGGAAATATAAAATATCACTTTTTGATCATCAATTTATAAACAAATACTAACCAGATAGTTACTATTTTTAAAGCTTTGTCATTTTCAGATACCATAGTCTTTTCCTTCTGTTCTATTCAGTGTCTAAGTCCTTTTTTTCTAAAATCTTGAAAGGTGGAGTGAGAAACTATGTTTTTAATAGTCTCTGCTTTCATCTTTTTTTAAATCTTCATTTTTTTTTCTGAAAACATTAAAGCCAAGAAGACAAGAAGAGTTGGGAAGACACAGGGACTTGACCTTAGTTTCAATAAAAGTAAACTTGTGATTTCATAATTGCAATTTATTAGCCACTTCCAGGGTGCTTCAGTGACACCCACATTAGCTAATGTCATATTCCAGCACTGAGATTATCTAACAATTCCAACTGTTCTCTATGTCAACAGGGTAAACAAACTCAAACAAACAGATTCCTTACAAATACATAACTATGGAAACAAACAAAGTCATTGGAAAGCAAAATGGTAGTGTCTCAGGATTCTCGAGCAGGACTCACTGATTATCCTGGCCCTACTGCTGTGCATCTTGGATGAATTCTTCCAGAATCTGATGACTTCCCAGGCTCATGGCTACATATATAATGGCTGTGTTGCATATGTGAAATGCATTTGGCACATCATAAAACCATAATCTAAAAGGAATTCATGAGTCTCAGGACTGTGAACAAACTGGGATAGTATAAATGAATTCGATTTTTAGATGAAAGCAATGTTTATAGATACAATGTTTATATAAGAATGTAGGGATCTTATTTTTTATTAACAACTCTATCTTCTTTGTTTGCTAATAATACAGTATATGTGATTTTTCAGAAACAAAGTTTCATAATCTTAAGTGTTCATTTCTTTAGCTAAAAATACTTCCTAAAGAAAAAGATTGTTTGGAGCCAGGAGATTAAGTCAGTAAAGTGTTTGCCCCTGAAGCGTGTGGACTGAGCTTAATCCCTACACTCCACACAAAAAGTGAGTCTTATGGATTGGGGAGGTTGAGACAGTCAAGCCTAATCAGCAAGCCTAATTACCAGGCCCCAGTGAGAAACCCTGTCTCAAATCAAGGTAAAATAAAGTAGATTGTGCCCGAGGAACAACTCCTAAGGTTGAATTCTTACTTTTACACCCATGTGCACAATGTGAGGTACACTGGCACACACATGAGCACCCAAATGCATAATACATATATACATGCACATAAAAATACATAAAATGTTTATAATGAAAATAATACAGCAGTTAAGAGCACTTGCTGTTCTTGCAGAAGGCATGAGTGCTATTTCCAGTACCCATGAGAGGTGGCCCACAACCACCTATCACTCCAGATCCAGGGGGTCTGCTACCCTTGTCTGGCCTCCATGGACACATGTACACACACACATGCACATGCACACATGAACACACACACACACACACAATGAAATTAAAGTTAAATACCTTCTTTTTCTAAAAGGTTTAGTAATTTTTCTTCTCAATATAAGCTTTTCACCTAATAAGGAACTCAAAAACAAATATAAACATAAGTCTTCTCCCATAATAATTTTAGAACATTAATTAACAAAAAATTTGTCTTTTAGAATGGAGTAATTGCAAAACAGGTACTAATTTAAAAATTAAAATACCTGAGGCTTGAGAGGGCCCTCAATGGTTAAGAACACTTGTTGCTCTTTCAGAGGAGGACAATTTGGTTTCTAGCACTCACATGGCAGCTCACAACCACCTGTAACTCTAGTTCTAAAGGTGCCCAATGCCCCCTTCTTATCCCTGCAGATACTGTATGCAAACACAAATACATACATATAGATAAAAACTCATACACATGAAATAAAACTGAATAAAATCTTTTCAAGTTTAAAATACATCTACTGGAAAGAACATGAATAGAGACGCAAGACAGATAAAATATTAACTAAAGTATTCATTATTGGAAAATCAGAGAGTAAATACTAAGAAAGAAAAAAAATCAAAATATCCTATGACTTGTGGTCCAGAGTTAAATAATAATAATAATATTCTATTTGGGACGGCTCATGCAGTTTTCCATGAATGTATAAGCCATGTCTAGCTGTAGCATCTCCCAGATTAAAACAATGCTGAATGAATTTATTATTGCAATAAACTAAAAGACTCAGATTTGGTACAGTATCTCTAATATCTTTTGGTCAAAGAGTTTTTTATAATTTCCAGTTAAGCTATTAAATAGTTCATTGGACAAGGCCACTTGCTGCCAAGCCAGGTGACTTGTGCAACCACCAACTCCCATGTGGCAGGAGGAGAGCATTACCTTCCACACCTTGTCCTCTTACTGCTTGTGGAATGTACTTGTCCACACACAAACCCATAAAATAAGTACATGCAATTTAAGATTGCAGTATTTTAAAGATTCTTTGGCCAATTTGAAGTATAGGGGTTCATCACGGCCACCTTTGGGTTCATCTCAGACTTGACCCTTGGACACAGTTCCAGGACAGCTGCCATCCCATTTTCCCTGGTCTCTGACTGTCCCTGACATGATGTTCAAACATGTCTCATTCTGGTGAAGGTCAGACACGTCTTCATAAAGACACATATAATTAACAAGTGAAGCTGTATGCTTCAAGAAATGAAATTGCAGAAATATGCTAGAGTTTATAATTAAGACCAAATAAAAGGTTGTTGCATACCTTTTAGCTGATGAAATTAAAATCTAATAAAAGTTACAGTTGAGTACTACATGCTAAAATTATTTTGAGCAATTACATAATAATGTTTTTAATATGTCTTCTAATGACAAAAACATTGTTCTTTTTTGTTCAGGAAAAGAAGGCTAACATTTTTTTAAAATTGTGATTCAAAATTAGGGTTTTCATCATTAAAGTCAATTACAACTGTGCATCTGTTAATGTTGTCTGTGACAAGACTTTATCTATTTCGTCTTTCAAAAGTCTTTTCACACAGACTGCCTTGCTGAATGCTGATACTAACCCACCAGCATGTGATTCTAATCATACTTAAACCTTAAAACCTGAAAGACATTAGAAAAATTCGATGAGGTTCTTTTTTGATATATGACTTTTAGCATGTGTTGCATGTCACATTGATCAGTTTCAATTGAAGATTAGTTCGAAGCTTCTCAATTGTACAGTTCAATAGCTTTTCTTGCATGCAATTTTCTTTCCTTCTTATATGGAAATCTGAAAATTGTTGTTGGAGCTCTGAATATATATGGATAACTGGAGTTGGAGAGATAGCTTATATATATAACATAAATATAACTGCACAATTTATTTTGGGATGAAATCTTAACTTTTATTTTAATTTTATTATTATTACAATTTAGCTAAAATTATGTATATGTGTGTATGTGTGTATGCATACATGTGCCCTGGAAGGTCAGAAGAGGGTGTTGGATGCCACAGAACTGCTGTTACAGGCAGTTGTGAGCCACCTGGTATGAGTGTTGAGACTTGAACCCGGGTCCTCTACAAGAACAGTCAGTTCTCGGAACCACCGAACCATCTCTCCAGTCCCAGTCTTGTCCTAATTTTTTCATGCTCGTGATTTATGATTTCAATCAAGGAAGCATTACTCACTCTAGTGTGCTGCAGAATGTTTCACATGTATCATTTCGTAATCTGAAATTGAACTTGTCGAGAAATTAATGCCTTTGCAGAAAGAGCACATTTCCAAATCTACTAACTTTCCATTAATAGTAACTGAGGTCTGTTCTTGCTTAAGCAAAATTTGAAAATCTGGTAGGTTTGTGAACTACGTCCTTTTCTGTTTCCCACCTGTTTCTCACCTTTAGTCTCAGCAAACAGAACGCTGTTTCAGAGAGTAGGAGATTAATCCACTCTCCATTTCGTTTGAAAATATTCTCTTTCATATTTGTCTTACAGACTGTTCACAAGCCATGATTTTTCAGAAATAGCAAGCCGAGAATTGATCCCATAAATAAATATCAAATGAATAACATCATCAACATCTTCTGCTCCTTCCAAAACAAAGGAAGTCACTAAAATATTCTTCTGGAGTTGGAGAGAGAGCTTAGCAGTTAAGGGCAGTAACTGCTCTTGCAGAAGATCCAGGTTCGAATCCTAACAGTCATGTTAGGCAGCTCACAACTGCCTGTAATTCTGACTCTCAGGAATCTAACACTCTCTTCCAGTCTGAGGGCACCAGCCACACACATGGTGCACAGACACATACGCAGGCAAAACACCCATCGCATAAATCAAAATTTTAAGAATAATTTTCTACATTTGAATTTTTACTGCTTCAAAATTTATCTAGTATCACATAGATAATTAGCTACCCACAAAGAGATTTCCTTGCTGTGTAATAAATGTGTAACTCAGTACTTAGTCTGCTTTTTATCTTCCCTTGCTCGGGAAGCAATTCTCCTGTGCTGAGACTAATGCTCTCAGCAAACTTTGTGCATGCTCTGTCTGGTGGTAGCAATAGGCATGGTGTTCCTTTAGCCCAGCTGTAGCACCAGTTCATCATAGTTGCAATCTTTCACCCTCTAATTCCTGTGATAAAGTAACCAACACTCCATGTGTTACAGGAAAGGACAACTTTCAAAGACTGACCTTTTCTTCTTCCTATTGTGTATGTTGGTCATGTGCTAGTCGTTTTTAAAACTCATTCAGTGTGCCAACATGGATGACATCTAAAAAACCACTGAGTTATATCTGCGTCACTGTGATGTGTGTGTGTGTGTGTGAGAGAGAGAGAGAGAGAGACATATGGTCTCTTGAAAGAATTGTCAGTATGTACAGTATAGCACGGAGCTGGAATATGTCACACCCACAGTTGAGTGCAGCAAAATGAACACAAAATACCGTGGGGCACCATTCTCATTTTTATTACTAAAATCTGAATTTCTTATAACTTTCTTCCATAATGAAATTTTGTTTTACTTAATTTCGTTAGACTGAAAATAGTATTGCTGACATTTTGCTCTCCACTGATACAAAGAGAGATAGAAGAGAGAGAGAAAGAGAGAGAGAGAGAATGGAAAATTATTTATGGAACAAATTTAAAAATGATCCTCTTTGTGGTCAGAGTTAACTTATTATTATCATCTAACCTTGAGGACTTTTGACTTTAAATTTGCACAGAGAACATGAAAGAAGACACATCTCAATTGTCTTTATTTTGGGTTAGGATCTGAGCTACTGGATAATTTCCAATGTCCATATTATCAGTATAAGGTTTTCGTGAGTGCATTATACACATATTACACATAAATTAAATCTTTCTTCACTTTTGCCCTCCCCTACTTTAAAAGGGAGGAAAACCCGAAGGAACTAGGTGGAGGCACTAGTTCTAGGCAGAGAGCTATGGCCAAGTCACGTGACTGTGTAAGCTCCCTTGGAGAGAACACCTTACTCTCTGGTTATGAACGGCTCGCATTCTCCTAAGATACTGACGGTGTTATTTGCTCTCCTGAAACATGGGCTAAGGATGAAAGATAAAATAGGCCTTTAGTCCACACATGCACAAGTTCATGCTTGTTTGCAAGTGTTTGGAACTTGGGATTTGGTTTAATGATATTAGTGCCTTTGCCTTTCTTTATTTTTTCTTTTTCTTTCTTTCTTCCTTCCTTTCTTCCTTCCTTTCTTTCTTTCTTTCTTTCTTTCTTTCTTTCTTTCTTTCTTTTTTTTTAACAGAACAGCCCTACCTGATGGACTGGTTTGTAAAGAGAGGTTTAACTGTGGTCCGCATACTCCAGTTAAAGAAGAATTTGCCTATGACTGTGTGATGAAATGTGTCCTGCCTTCTTCTCTATATTTGACCTAAGTCAAGACTACCTTTGGAGTGTAGAACAACAAAAAGAGAAACTTTCACCTGCTCGTAGATGCCGTACCATCAGCCAAAGCTGGGAAGGGGAACTTTCTAGGGACTGGAGTAAACCATTGTAAAAGATCCATTAGGCTAGCTGCTCTGGAAGGAGTCCCTGTTCTCCTTCCTTCTCATTCGGTTAACAACCAGAAATTTGCCCATCTCCTTTGACCTTTGCCCTTTAGCGTGTTTACTATTGTGGCATCTGGTAATGCAATGTGACTGATGGGGTTAGACGAAGAGAGGACAGCAGACATTACACAGACTCCTTTCCAGAGAAAGCAGAGGATCTCAGACCACTTTAAGGGTTATTCCGTTATTTTCGCATCTGCATCTCTACCCTGGGGTTGTCTCGGTGATTCTGCAACTCCATGTGAGCAGGAAGCTACAGGAAATGCTGAGGAATCTGCTCCAGAAATGTAAAGATTTACATTTTATTCCATAGCCTTACATCAGCAGTTCTCAGATGAGATTCAGTCTCCACATGTTCTGGAGGTGTGGATAGTCCAAACTATGTTCATACTCTAAGACAAATTTGCCCTTTATCCCCACTTTTCTTCCATCATGAGTGCACATCACTTCCCAACTGTATGGGCTATGATATCGCTACAGATGTCTGCTCTAGCAACCAGAAGACCCCCACGTTTTCTATTAATCCCAATGTTAACAAGATCTGCTCTGATAAAACATAAAACAATTCCACTCTTTAGGTTTGCCTTTGCTTTGGAAAATATGGCCAGTTTTCATAAACAGGTTACTTATACCATGAATTAAATTATTGTCTCCACATCAAATTTATGTAGTCTTCATATTTCCTGTGACATTTTAACTTTTGTATCTAACTTTTTAAAATAGTGTTTTAAACGTTTTTGAGATTTTGATATAATTACATCATTTGCTCCTTTTCCCTCCAAACTTTCCCATGGATCTTCACCTTTCAAATTCATGGGCTCTTTTTCTTGAATAGTTGTTGCATATTTCTTGAATAGCGTGTTCATAAATACATTAATACAACCTGCTCAGTCTGTAAAATGTTACTTGTATTTATATGTTTTCAGAGCGGACCATTTAGTATTGGGGGGCCAATTGGTGTGCACTCCCCTGGGGAAACCATTGTTCCTCCTCTCAGTATTCCTTAGCTGCCTGTAGTTCTTTAACTAGGGTTGAGGCCTCCTGAGCTTTCCTCTTTCAGTCTTTTGGTATCATTCTTGTTCCGATCATGCTTTGGCAGCCATGTTGGTTAGACTTCATGGTTATATCTTCTCACATTCCTAGGAGACACAAGCTCACAGCAAAGCTCCCTAATCTTCTGGCTCTTCCAAGCGTTCCCTCTCCACTCCCACAATTAAAGGAATGGGAGACTTAATGTCACGCAAGCTTGTCAAGAAGGACAGTATCTTATATACTACTTTCTGGGGAGAAATGGGGCAGCATCAGCAGACAATGTCACACCAGGGGACGAAATCTTCAGGAAACTAGACAAATAATGTTGTATAAGGGGATTATTAGACATCTCAAAGACATTACAGGCAAAGCACATATCAACTAGTAACCATAGCCCCTAACAGTAAGAAGAGTTCAGTAATCAGAATGCAAAGCCCCAGAGACCCCAAGGACCTGGATGTAGTCCCTCCCTATATAGCAGTCCCTCAGGAAAAGCTCAGAGGCCCTGGACCAGACTATTACTGGCTCTACCAAGCATATTCCTACTTTGGAGAATGAGTTATGTTTCTTTTCCATACAGCAGGGCTTCAGGGAAAGCCTTGGATCAGCCCAGTCCTCTATACTCCATGGAAAGATATTAACTTGTGGAGGTAATGAGAGCAGCTATGAGTTTGGGAGTAGAATAACTGTACCACATTCAGGAGACAACATCACACAGCACTCATCCCATCTTCCAACTTTGACATTCCTCTCGTCCCCTTTCCACATATAAGTTATTCATGCAGTATCCAGTCTTTTTCTAAAATTATTACATTGGAAAGAACAAGGGTTGCTCACGTTTTCCTTTCGTAGCATCACCTTCTGGTGTGCTAATGACATCAATCACCACTGCTCAAAACCAACGGGCCACGATTTTCAGTCTTCATTGGGAGGTGGTTATGATTTCTGTGGACAGCTGTTTGGAAGTTTTCTTTCCTACCTTTTGTGACAGCAGCTGGGAATGGTAGAAAAGACCCAGTACCAAACGGGCAGTGCCAATTGTATGACCCCATTCTTTTAAATTATCAGGTAGCTTTTTGGCATAGAAGACGAGACATATTAGCAAATGACTATAAGCCTTTAGTATCATTAAATTAAGAAATGAAGCAGTAGCTGTCCCATTCAGAAGTATATCTGAGTAGGGACCCTATAGTTTCCTGTCACTGTAATTATTCATTTATGCTAAATACCTACTACACTTCTCTTCTTGAGAAGTTTAAATGGTTTTCCCCTTCTCTGTATTAATCTGTGAAGCAAGAAACCAAAGCATAGTGTATACAGGGTCCTTTCCATGGATGCTTGTTTTCCTGACTCAGTTCTTGAGTCTTTCTATAGAAAATGTCTCAGCATAGCTAATTTACTCCACATTTTATTGCCTTGAAATTCCACGAGGGTTTCCTGTGTTTTGTCGGCCTTTCCCTATTTTCTTCTGATTTTCTCCTCCAGTTCTTCTATTCAGTAATATCAAATGACTGTGAGGACATCTGATATTTCCAGAGAGAGAATTTTCTTGTTGAAGGGGAAAAAAAATCTTTTTGGAAACAGGAAATCATTTTTAGTTGACCACATTTAGAACCCTGAAACGAAAAGGTTTGGAAAGTTTTATTTCATTACTTTTTGATGTTAGCAAGATGCAGGCTCCCATACTTTGTCTGGAAGTCTTCTTGGAGTCACTCATTCTGAATGTGATGCTTAATATTTTTCAGAATGTAGCCTGGTGTGTCTGAAAATAATTCTCTCTCTCCATGTATTGAGTCTGTCTATGAATATCCTTCTAGAAAGTAAGCCAGGGATGCAATAGACTAGAACTATAAACCATATATAAATAAAATTGGAGTAATAATTCACTGTGGCTTTTTTAAGATGAAGAAAATTATGTTGACACTTCTCGGAAAACTATTTTTATTAAAATTTTTAATTAGCATACTGGGGTGGTTCATTGTTTTCTGTTGGTGTTGTTTTGTCACACTCAAGTCAGAGTCACCTGGGAAGAAGAAACCTCTATTGAGAAGTCACTTCCATCAGACTTGTCAATAGGCATGCCTGGGGAGAATTTTCTCGATTAATGATAGATGTGAGAGCACCAAGACCACTGCGGGCAGTGCTACCCCTGGTCAGGCAGTCCTTGATTGTTTAAGAAAGCAGACTGAGCGAGCCATGGAGAGCAAGCCAGGAAGCAGCACTCCTCCATGGCCTCTGTTTCTGTTCCTGCCTTCAAGCTCCTGTCTCTAAGTTCCTGTCATGACTTTCCTTCATGATGGTCTATAAGCTGTATGTCTGTTGATAGTATAACCCTTTCCTCCTCAAGTTGCTGGTGATCATGGTGTTTATTATAGAATATAATAGCATTATAAGTTTCATTATAGGATTTTCAAACAAATTTTATTTTATTGATACTTCTCCCTCACCTTCTTTGCCATGTCTTTGCCCTTCTTTGTACCCATCCAACAACTCTGATCCAGAAAAAAGGTTTTAAAGTCGTTTTGGATTTTTATAGTTGTTTAGTGCATGAAAATTACTTTCATAAATAATAAAAAATAAAAAAATAAAGAATATGAAATCATTTTATGTTTCCTTCCATCTTAAAACTAGACAATGGATCACAAAGAAACACTAGCTCAAATAAAGTCTAAGTCACAGACTCTATTGAAAACCTGTTGACATATAATCAAGGCAAAGGGACTGGGTCACCTTATCTTTCTACTTTGTCCCTCACTCTTCAATTTGCAAATTCTCAGGAAAAAAAGAGAGAAAAGCTGGTTAATTGCCTTTCACAATTTTTTATTTCTGCATGCAGTAGTCAGGACTTATGGAAATAGTTGAAACCAAAGTTAAAGGCTCATCATTTTTGAAAGTTCATTTTTGCCAGGCCCACACTTTGACTCCCAGCACTGGAAAGGCAGTAGAAGGTGGATTTCTGAGTTGAAGGCCAGTCTGGTCTGCAGTACAAATTCCAGGACAGCCATGCTTCACAGAAAAGTGTCTCGAAAATAAATAAATAACAAGCAAATAAATAAAAGTACATTTTTATGCTTTCTGTGATCATTTTTTTTAGACAACCAGTTTGAAGTTCTAAGGAAAAACCACATATGTATCTGCATTTCTTTTCTGTACAGCTTATATGAAGAATAGTTTCCACCTACTCTGGCTAGTTAAGTTTGGACCTGTGTAGGAGAGACCCATAACTCTACACTAGACACTAAGAGCTTAAGCATCCCAGCATCAGTGATGTTCAGGAAAGCTTACCCTAGAGAACACAAAGCTAAAGGGTACAATCTACTTCCAGACTGGGAGACTCCCTGAAGAGAAGGGAGAGCACTCTGACATCACACAAGTCAAACTCTCGGCACTATAGGAAACTCTGATGAAGGTTATTTAGAAGATTTCACAGAGATGTGCTTCTTCTCCATTGAAATTTCTTATCATGGAGGTCTGAAGGTTATGTGAGGCACTATGCCATATGTGCCTTACAGTGGGTAAGACATTGCCTTGTCTTACGAATGCCTAGAGAAAGTAAGAAATGTTAGAACCTGATGTGATTACACCGCTGAAGCCATCTTCATGGGAACGGGGTGAGGGATCAACTGGTGTTTTAAAGGCTATCAGAACCTTCTCTATGAGGAGATGAGTGTGGTTGGAGCTGCATTGTCAGTGAGGGCGGAGGGACATCTGAAAAGCAAAGACAGGAAATCTTTTGCAACCTTTGCCAAGCACAATTGCTAGTGAAAATGTCAACCCCAGCTTACAGCGTCCAGCCCTCTGCTGTGCCATGAAGCTAATGAAGAATAGATGTGGAACTCAAGATACAAGGTTGTGGCCAGAAGGGAAGATGAATCGCGGCTTATCACTCATTTTCGTGAAAGCAGCTCATGGGCGTTTGTAGCTTCACCTTGAACTCGGCATAACTATTATATAGTATCCTTTGTGGCTCAGTTTCAAAGACCTAGAATTTTAGTTTTCAGCTTGTAGGGTTGGAGGTATGAATTCACCCCCATGAGTTCAATTTGCACAAGTGTGGGATTTCTCAGTCTCAGGGATTTAACTACTGGAGAATTTGTAGGCACTATTACTGAATGCTCAATAAATTGCACTGGGTTAATTACCAAGAGTGGAATGTCTAAACCAAATCTCGAGTTTCCATTTCATAATGTTTTCGTGAAGGATTCCCTTGGCAGGAAACTCTGCCGGTTGTTCACTTTTTTCTAGTATGAGAGGCACCTCCATTTAGAAAAGACCCATCTTTGTAGAGGTTGTTTTAATTGTGGTACATTAAAATTCAAGTCAGGATTAGCTGGTGCTCACTAGGTGATCTAGGAGGTGTGACTTTCTTTTAAAAGGCCTGGCTTCTCCTCAATATGGTTGGAAGAAAAGCTGGTGCTACCAGATAAACTGACGATTGAACCAACACTCGTGGCCAGGTGAAACGGGATCTTCATCTTGGATCGCTGCTTACCAAAGGGCTTAGACCGTCTGCTTAAAATTATAGTCTCAGAGTTTCCTTGGTTTGTGTTAGAGGCATCTCTTCCAAAGCCAGTGTTCTCAGTGCCAGCTTAACCGCCTGAGCTCCTCATCCTGAGCAACCATTTTTCAGCGAAGTACCCAGAGCCTTTACATTTGAAAGAAATGAGCTTAAGACAGTGGGGGCTGCATAGTTACTCCGACTGTAGCATAGGAGAATAAGATCAGATGAAGTAAAGTTACTGAATATAAAACCTCAAGAGATCGGGTCTAAATTATCCCAAGCTAGTCAAAGAAGGAGCTGATCTCAGCCTCCACATGCTGAATATTTTTGCTAATGCCATTAGTATGCTGTCTTCCTTTAAGGACTGATTGCGGCAACATCCTGTTTGTTTTTATTTAATTAATGAAAATTTAGAAGACATAGAGAGACTGAACACAGGAAATTAAACTCTCCACAATCTTTCATTCAACAGTTTTGTGGATATGTTCATATTTATCTCTGTGACAAAAATCTGTATTCTCCCCACGAGTCTGTGTTTTTCCTACAGTTGTCTTCAAAGCTAGCCCTGAGAGAGCATGCCTTCAGTGATGGGGAACTTCAGCCAATCACATTCTGCTTAGGGTGTGTCCCCCTGGGGCCACACAAAACAAATAAAAGATCCAGGTGCACTTGCCTCCTCCTCTTTTTGTCCTCTGTGTTCCTGGATTGCTGAAACCCTGGTTTTTGTAAGTTTCCTTTCTTCTGTTTACTAAAGATGTATATTTTGTATTAAACTAATCTGGGGACTTTTCATTATCGATCGCCCTGCGTCATCACTTCAGTTTTTCCAATTACTACATTGCTTTATCCTCACCCATAGTGTATGAATCAAGAACTACATTTCACCAATGAGGGAACTGAAGTCGAAAAAAGCTCAGCAAAAGTTGAAAGTCTTATATCTAAAAATTGAGGATTGATAGCCACAGACACGTCTGTCTGGTTTTGATGACCATTTTAATGTAAGGGAAGTCTCAAACATAATATGCTTGAGGATCAGGTCTCTGGAAGGATATCAACTGTCTATCATTTATTGTTCATTTAGTAGAGACATGATTCACATGATCTCAGATTTATTATGTAGCTAAGGATGAACTGGATCCTCCTGCTTCTGCTTCTGCTTCCCAAGTGCTAAGATTTCAAAGGTATTTTACCACATTATGCAACTACAGATCAAACCCAGAGTCTTGCTTACACATGCTGGGCAATCATCTTGCCAACTGAGTGACATTCCCAGACTCCAGTTTTTGGAGACAGAGTCTTACTATACAGTCTAGGCTAACTTAAAATTCCCTGTATAATCCAGGGTGTCCTCCAACTTGCTATCTTCCTGCTTCAAGCTTTCAAGTGCTGGAATTATAGGCACACCCTGTTTAATAACCATATTTTAAAAAGGAAAAACAAAACCCTATAATAATCATGAAGTCATTTAAGTTGCCAACCTATGGCTAAATTCAGTAAAGTGAGAGACCAGATCACTGAAACTTAGATGTTATCACAGACAAATGTCACCTTACACCACTAGCAACATCTGGCAGCCCTAACTGGGCACATGCATTCATTTCTGGTGTGAGCAGAAGTAAACAGATGTGCAGACGCTGCAAAATTCAGAGAAGCTTGTCCTAAACTTGTCATTCAAATTCTCGGGGGGAGACATTGTCACTGGAGTTATATACAGCTCTCAGAAGAGATCAGAGAGTTTCAATAATCTTGGGGAACATATGGGCAAGAAATAAGAAACAGGATGCAATTCAAATGTATTCATAACAATTTAAAATGGACTAGCATCCTTGTCTGCACGTTTTCCTGGCTGCATGATTATGATGGACAACATTGCTTGGGTAGAAGACCTCACCTGTTTCAGAAACTTGTTTTCTTTTCTGTTTGTTTTGCCTTTGTTCCCTTGAGAAGTTGAGGTGAATACAGGTCTGTTGATTGCTGTGAGTGACAGTGACCCCATGGCAAGAATTCAGGACTGCACCTGCCTCATGGCTTGCATTTAGCAAATGCTAGTCATTTACAAACATATTGGGTTTCAGTAACTTGTGGGTTTATTTTTTTTCCTTTGTGTTAGGTTTTATATGTATTCCTCACCTTTCTGTATACAATTTAAAATTTTAAAAGACCTCAAAGTGTAATTAATTTAAAAACATTTTTCTTTGATTTTTCAGGCCATTCTTCCTCATCCCGGTGGTACTTGGGCCCCTTGAATATTAAGTGTTCTCATTTTTTCCTTTTTCATGAGTTGCAGTACTTTAAATTGTGAATCATAACTGTACTGTTTACTAGCTCTGTGGCTTTGATATGAAAATATCAAAACATATGTTTTTTACTCTGTCATTTTAGTGCTTTATCCAGAGAGCTGCAAATCACAGTGTTTAAAACTGCAGAGCAAAACAAACAAAAAGAATCATCGGGGACAGAAGAAAAAAAAATTAAGTCATATGAGCACTAGAGAATCAACAGATGGCTCCACACCCTGACGTTCCTTAGCTGGCCTGTGACCTTGGCCAAGTCACTATGTGAACTCATTTTGGCTCCTTGTGCACAAAGTTCACAGCATCTATCAGGGCTTTCCCCCTGGGTCTTGTGATATAAGCCGTTATGGGTGAAAGCCCTCTGTAAATTCTCTAGTTGAATTGCGTCGGAGCTTGCTTGTTCGATCCTTCATGTTGTGGCATCAGGTAAAACAAACGGAAACCCCGTGAACTGCACAGCACCGAAGTGCACTGGATTTCTCAAAGCGATTTCCTGAATCCCTTTCTGACCAAAGGTGTCCAGATAAGAAATCGAAATGAGAGTCATGCCCACTACCTCAAGGCCCCATGGACAGAACGGGTGCACGTGGGAGCAGCAGCCTGGCCATGCTCAGTTGTTGGTGTCAGAAAACCAGAGGGGCTGAGGTCAGACTGCAAGGATGTGCAGAGCCTTCCTGTGGAGAAGCAGAGCGAGCCAGAGCTGGCAGGACAGACAGTGCAAAGGGAATGCCTGCCAAATGACGCGCTGTGTTAGCACATCGTACTGGAAAGGAAGGCCACGGAAGGATTGGGAGCACAAGGAAGATTTGGTGAAAACTCTGAACTTTGTCTTCCGACAAACCCAGTTCTAATCCAAATTGGCCTTTTTAGCCAATGTTTTCTTAGGCAACAGTTACTGCACACGCATGGCGCAGTGGAAAAAGTGTGAGCTTGGAGTCAAGGGAGGAACTGTGGAATGCGGGGCCTGTTTCTGGACCTGCCATTGGGCCAGCGTGGCAGGCAAAGCCTTCCGTCCACCTGGCCAAAACAGCACTTCTGGCGTCCTTTCTGCCACATTTTTGCTTCACTGGATTCTTGTCGATGCTCCCGCAGGTTAAGAGCACGAAAACAGATTAAAAGGTGTTTTCATCCAAAAATCTTCAAAGGCTTTGAGATCGTCTTGTCTGCTATTAATTCTTTCCCCATTCTTTTATTGCTCAGTCTTCCTTGGCTGGTCGTGTGGCTTCTCAGCTTTGAGTATGCTGGACCCATGATTACATTTTAAGTAACCATTTCCTGTCCATGTTCTTGAATTGAAAGCTTTTTTTTTTTCCTAACAAATTCCAACTCCTATTTCATACTTTTCACCCTAGGTAAGTGCTGAGTCTTTAAAAATACTTCCAGTCAAGCTTTTACATAGAGAATTTGAAAATAATTTTTCTGTCTCCTGAAGCTTGTATTAAAGACATTTTAGGGCATTATTGCTTTCTGTTTCCATTGGTTCCTTATTGACAGTAATATGTTTCCTTGCCTTCTCTTCTCTCCTCCTTTTATTTTAAGTCAGGGTAAACAACCACTCCCTCCAGTTACTCAAAACGGTGAAGAGTTAAAGAAAATTGAAGTTTTCACATATTCCTTGACATTTGTCTCAGCTTCTGGGAAGTCTCAGGAACTTTCATCCCAGACACACAGGCAGAGCTGGGACAATGTTGTTTAACGCACAGTGCACACAATCCAACAGGCCCAGGAAGGATGGAGCTGCTACAACTTCAGGGCTCTGGTTACTTTACACCCTCTGCTCTTCCATGCCTATCATGGTCTTTGAAGTAAATTGGTGCTGCCAGGAGCACATGTGTCTCATTGTCATTAAAACCTATGTTAACCAAACATTTTAAATACCGTATTCTGTAGGTCTCTGAAGTGTTTGAATATCGTCTGTCTGACCTGTTTAACCTTGAAGATATACCTAATGTCACTACAAGTTTGATTATTATAGATAAACTACTAACTTCATTTCTTCATTATACATTGCATTTTTAAATGAACTGCCTAAGCGTAATACCCAAGCAAAAGTAGAAATATACATATGGTATTACCAAAATAACTTTTAATTTATACCAATATATCAAAACCCATGCCAATGCAAAAATATCTGAGATTAATAGTTGTCTTTTGGTCCTATGTTCCTATATTCCCCTAAATGACAGCAAACATCCACAACTCACCAAATAACCAAAGACCACCCACCCCATCAACAGTCTGGAGAACACGATGGGAATGCAGGCATCGTGTTCTCCAGACTGTTTCCTGTTGTCTGTGGGGGAAGCCATCTTTAGGAGTCCTGGAGAAAAGTTCAGGTAAGTGCCAAGTCCTGAGAAGGCCAGCAATAACCTCTGTTAATATTTGTATCATCTGTCAAGATTCAGGAGGTCTTCCCAAATCAAACATGATCCATATTAACCTGGAAGGAATCTGTTGCCTCTCATTTCCTATGGGAGCAAAAGCAAAACCTCTTCTCTGAAGCATTTTGACTTCCATTTGACAAATATATTTTGTGACTTCCATTTTGAAGGTAAGGCATTTCTAAAGTATACAGACTGCTTTATTTCAGCCGTGCCTCTTTCAATCCCATGCCTGTCAGCAGCTCTCTTCTGTTCATCAGTATTCAAAATAAATAAATAAATATCAACACATAACACACAGGATGCAGACTCCCTGTGTATTTCCCATCATCATGTGGCTTTTTTCTTTTATATTACTTTTATTCTCTTTAAAGACTTTGCAATTATTTTTAAGCTATTTCGTTCTATGATGGACTATACCCATATTCTTTCTTTCTTAAGCCTAAGTGCATCATAAAGTACCGTGGGACCTGTTCAGAGCTTTTTCCATCAGGAGCTGTCTTTCCTGCGCATCTCCAAGCCTTTTGTGAGCTGTGAGCAAACTTTAAACTGTCAGTCTACTGCTGGGTCCTCCATGTGGTCTAGCAGCTGGCGCTGCCCTGCTCTCAGGTTGTAAAGTCTCAAGCTCACAGCCTGGTCAGAGGTGCTTTTGACCAGGAACTGTTTTCACCCCCCAGGGCTGGAATGCCAGTGCCCTGCACTGAAGCAAGATTTTTTTTTTTTTACTTAGTTTTTTGTTTCTATTTAGTGTGGAAAGGGCTCAAGGGCTCATTGTCCCGCAGAAACTCTTAAAGGAACTGTATTCTTCTTTCTTTCTCTCTCTCTCTCTCTCTCTCTCTCCCTCCCTCCCTCCCTCCCTCCCTCCCTCCCTCCCTCTCTTCCTTCTTTCTTTCCTTGTTTCTTTGTTTCTTTTTTCAGCTTTCTCAGGCCCTACATGGAAATTTGGTCCTTTGTTGGGCACCAAAATGTGTTGTTTTTGGCTCTTTGGGGGGCCTGCTACCAGCTCCTAGATAAAAACACGGAGGCTTATTTTTCTAATGAGTGCCGGGCCTTAGCTTGTCTTAGTTCTAGCTAGCTTTTCTTAACTTGAATTATCCCATCTACCCTTTGCTTCTGGGATTTTATCTTTCTCTATTCTATACATCTTTCTTTACTTCTTAGTCCATGGCTTGCTGTGTAGCTGAGTGGCTGACCCCTGGAGTCTTCCATTCCTTGTCCTTTTGTTCCCATCTTTTCTTCCCAGGTTTCTCCTCCTATTTATTCTCACTGCCTGCCAGGCTCACCTATCCTTTCTTCTGCCTGGCTATTGACTGTTGGGTTCTTATTTGTTTTTTATATTTTTTCAGACCAATCAGGTGTTTTAGACAGGCAAAGCAACACAGCTTCACAGAGTTAAACAAATGAAAATAAAAGAATGGAACACATCTTTGCATCATTAGACAAATTCCAAAGCATAAACAAATCTAACACATCTTTAACTAACATTCCACAAGATAGCTCTATGAAAAGATGAAGCTAGCTCTATGACACTATTGTGGATAAGGCATTTGGGATGACCAATCCTTGTGACCAACCTGACTGATGTAAAATTACTTAGGAGAAACATCTCTAAGTGTGTTTCCAGACAGATTTAATTGAGAAAGGAGAACTCACCCTGAAAAATGGTTGTCAGCATCCCTTAGTCTGAGGTGCTGGGCTGAATTAAAAGAGGAAAGGGAGAAACTGAGTATCAGAAGAACATTAGTGTTCTTTCTGTCTCTGCTTCTCGATCTGTTGAGTTGTGAGCAAGCATCTGCTGCCATGACTGGGATCTGGTCCTGTCGCTATGTTTTCCCATGCGGAACAAGATCCCCAAACCACGAGTGAAACAAATCTTTTCCTTATAAAGTTATTTCTTGTCAGACATTTGGTCATAGCAACCACAACACAATAACAAACTGCAGCACTGTGCTGGAGTGTGCTATAGTGATAGGGGCCGAAAGCGGGTACAGTAAAGTGCAAAGTTTCTTTCTCATACTTATTTGTTTTAAGTTGAGGAGAGTTTGTTTCTATATACATTTTTATACTGTAGAAATGATGCAGATACTCTGTGCCCTGAATAAATGTTGTCTAGCAATAGAACAATTTGAGATTTTTTGAAAACAAGTGAGAATGGTATAAATGCCTTTAGCAAGTTGAGTCTATAAACCCTTATATAACCTGACTTTTGGAGTTATAGAGGAACCTGTTAAAGTCTATGACATACAAGGGCATCATGGTTATTCACATCATCTTTGGCCCAGAATAAAATGCTAGCAGAATGCAGTGTTTGTGACTGTTAGCCGTTCTGACAGCATGATAGAGAACCCCTAAACTATGTACAGCCCCAGAGAATATAGAGCTAGGAACACACAGCTAAGAATGTACCGCAAAAGTCAAAAGGTTTCCTACTAACTTTGACAGAGCCCCACTCACTCATCATGATGGAGTAGATGGCGCCAACAGGTTAGCTCAGCGGGTGGTTACAAAGATTGAACACCATTGCTTACAGTTTGACCTGTTAGGAGCCTTCTACTAAGGAACAGTCAGTATTCAGAAGTTGTGCTGTCCTGTCTCACTGAATGGGAGATCTTAGAGCCATGGATGAAGCTAAGAACCATGACTCTTGAAATGCCTTTAAGTCTTCCCTGTCTCGCAAGCCAAGAATGGTCTTTCTCAGACCCACGCTCCCAGGCTCCAGAGAGTTACAGCTTACAATGTCCTGCACATAAAAGAAGGAATTTAATTTTAAGTCAACCTCATGCAGAACAACAAATCTTGAAGTATGAGGATATGGATTTGCGTAGTAGAATCAGCAGTTAGGACTTTAGTTTCCCTATTGCTTATCTGTAGAAAGAAATGTTAGATGCTCTATTTTGGGGAGTTCCATTATTCTTACCATCCCTTTTCTCCATTGCTTCCTTGTATGAGGATTAACTGTACTAACTGCAGGCAGGAACAGGACTTAGCTCATCCTGCCCCAGAGAAATGAGAACCGATGGGACTGATACTTCTCGAATGCAGGCGCAGACTTTCCATCCAGGTGAAACAGTGGTGGGAAGAGGATGTCTTTGTTATATTTTCTGTTGCTACAATGAAACATCATGACCAAAACAAAGCTGGAGAGAAAAGAGTGTATTTTGACTTACACTTTCTTATTGTAGTTCATCATTGATGGAACTCAAACAGCACAGGAACTGGGAGGCAGGAGCTGAGGAAGAAACCATGGAGGGGTCTTGTTTACTGGCTTGTTCAGCCTGTTTTTTTTTGTTATAGAAGCCAGGACCCCCAGTCCAGGGATGGCACCACCTACAATGAGCTGGGGTTTCCCCAGCAATCCCTAATTAAGGAAATACTTCATAGGCATGCCTGCAGTATAATTTTATGAAGGTCTCTTCTTACTTGAGGTTTGCTCCTCTCAGATGACTTTAGCTTGTGTCAAGCTGACATAAAACTATTCAGCTTAGGCTAGAAAGAGCTGATTCATCTGCACAACAAAACACCCTCCCCATCCATGACTTTTAAGGAGGAACCTAGCAAAAGCTAGAAAGTTGGGGAGAATGCCATCAAAAAGGGGGCTTCTCCCTGTGCGCCCTGGCATCCTCTGGTGAAGTTTATCTGCACATGGAGAATATCTGCTTCTCCAGTTGGCATCTGTTTTTGCCTTTTTCTTCCCTTTCCCTTGGGCATGGGATGAGAGAGGAGAAAGGACTCTCTCTCGGTGCTAGTACTCTGGGTCCCTGTGTTATTCTAGTGGTTTCCTAAATTCCATTCGCATCTTGACCATTTGTCTCTTTGTAAATAAGCCCTCCTTAAGTTCTCTGAAGTGCCTGGACCATCTGTTTCCTGTGAGGAAGGTCTCCCAGTGACATTGAGATGACTGATAACAAACATGCCAAAACCAACTTTAGAACGCGCAGAGGCAAACTTGGCAAGCTTCATGGTTAAAAAAAAATTTTTTAAAGTTCACTAAGAATTTTTCCTTTATTGTGTATCTTTTGTAGAAAAGATATCGGTGGGTCATCTAAGAGAACATAGGCTTTGGCCTCCAGTCATTTATGAAATGGCACTGTGCTACTGCTGACATTCCCATTAGTGTTGCTAAATAGCCCAGCCATGGAAAAGTGGGGGCTAGAGCAATACTTTAGAGGTGGAAACAGACTGTGCTTTCTTTGCTTTCCAAGCTGTCTAATGCTAGCTGCACATGCACCAGTGAAGGCAAGAACTTTTTCAAAAGGCCTAACTAAACCATTGTTTGATCAGTGAAAAACCACTTTCCTTAATAATCTTTCAAGTCCTTCTTCTCCTCACCTTACATTCATACACTCACTCTAAGTCAGCATGACACTCTGTAAATTCCATACATTGAGAATTTTCAAATATGACAGTGAATTTTTACAGGTCCACCTGGTGGTCACTGTTTATTTGGTTAGTGACAAGTAATAAGAGCACGTAAATCACTAGAAATTAAATGTCCCATCTACTTATGAGCTAATGATCTCTACCAAACTATGCAAACATAGATCCAGTAAGTATTAGGCTCTCTGACACTTGCCTAAAAACTGAAAAATAAAAGAAATTTCTTACGTTAATTAGAAGTTGTTTGTCGTTCATTATTTATCACTGGTTTCTTACATTAACTTGGAAAAATGTGAGCATTCACAAATATCTGTTTAGGTACTGGTGGTGAAAACAAAAATATAAAGCAGAATAATGTAAAATCTTCCTTCTGAAGTATCTCGAAGATCTGGGAACTACTGTTTTTCATTGGCTTAGCGGCTGTTCCTGAATCTACGAAATCTGTGCCCTTTGGTCCCCAAAGTCAGTGCACTGCCACTCAGAACTTCTTGTCCTATCAGCACCAGTTTAGTCACTCATATGTAGCTTTTAACTAAGTCTCTATCATTCTGTTTGCCAATAAAGACTTGGGAATCAGAAGTTGGGGTGAAAACCTCAGAGAGGTCAGGAAGCAATCAGTTGATCATTTTTTTTTTTTTTTTTTTTTTTTTTTTTTTTGGCTGGAGACCCAACAAGAGAAGTGTCTCTCCACCTGTCCCAAACCAGAAAAGATTGCGAAACTCAAAATCCCTCTCTACTCTTTTCTGTGTGTCTCTCTATTCATCTTCCTGTCTCCTCCATGTTTTCTATGGCTAGTTCCTTTCACCTAGTTGCTGGCTCCTCCCCCTGATCCAAGGTTGATTTTTATGAACACAGTTGGGGGCAGGGTTTCACAGTGTCATCAAATATCCCGCAACAGGGACCACCATGTAGGGGAACAGTTTTGCGAGATAAGTAGAGTTATGTAGGCCAACAAAGTGAATGGGAACCTAAGTTTTAGGGACAGACAAAGGCGCACCTATCTACAATGGGGTGAGGTGCTTAGAGCCCTGCTGAGGTGACTTCACAGCTGGGAGAAAGGGGGAGTGTGGGAAAACAAAGAGTCAGGAAACAGGAGAAGTTAACAGGAATCAGACAGCAAGTCTGGAACAACCTGCGTAGGCCGTACTTTACCATGACATTTAGAACAGTGCTGGCTGCACAGATCACAGCAGAGCTGCTAAGTGACTTAAGAAGGAAATGTGAGGCTTTGCTTAGTTGAGAATCTGGGGTGGTGCTGGCTTCACAGTGATTTAAGCCTTGGAGTTTCCTAGAGATCCTTAGGCTTGCTCTCCTTGTGCTCAGCCCCATCTTGGGTTTCAGAAACCCAAGGTGACACAGGTGAGCAAAATAGTGTCCGCAGTCATCAGACTCCCCTATGGGCATTTGGAGAAAGAAACAAAGCTTCTGTCTAGGCTTGAAAGATGGCTTAGTATTGAAGAGCATTAGCGACTCCTCCAGACGACCTAGGTTCAATTCCCAGCACGCACACAGTGGCTTGCAACCCTGTAATCCAGTCCTAATGGATCCAGCACCCTCTTCTGGACTCCTTAGGCACAAGACATGAACATGATACATAGACATACATGCAGAAGAAAACTCTCATATGCATAGATAAATAATTTAATACAAAAGATGCTTCTATGCGAAGGTTAGAAGCATGAGTTGTGAGATTTATCCTGATTAAAACTTTTTAGGTCTTTCACTATCTCGCATTTAAACCAATGAGTTTGCCTTTCCTACCCCATGGCAAAATTTCTCACCAGGCACTTATGCCAATATCTCAAAACTTAAGAATTATATGCAAAGAAAACAAACATTTCTTCTCTTCTAACTCCGCATACTTTGCTGAAAGCAACACCAATGCTCTTTTATAGGGGGGTTCACTTGCTTCCACTGTAGGGCTTCATCATTGTAAGTGATGGGGAGGGGGCAATGTACCATGAACTACATGAACTAGGAGCAATCTCATTGTGTGAGCATGCTCCAGTGGGCTGATGTGAAAGGTTGGTCCTCTAGATGTTGCCTTCAGAAAAAAATGTAGTCCAGTTCCCATCTCACTGTTTGCTTTCTCAGAATAGAGTACAAGTGTGTACAAGGTCATTAAAGGATGCAAACCGTAAGATTTTGCGAAAATATGACTAGCATAATAAATAGATCTCAAATTCAGTAATAAACTACCCAGTTTTTTTCATGCTTCACTTTTTTAAAATAGTGGTTTTCTTACATTGTATCATGTTGGGGTTTCAATGAAGCTTGTATCGCCATGAATATAGCACTATTTCCTTGTAACATCAGTCATATCACTTTGTTTCCATGGGAATCTCCTATATGCTGAACACTCATGCACGCTAGGCCCTGAGTTGGTCATCAGTTATTTGGAAATGATGGATTTGGTGAATTTTCAGAGGTCTTTGTTGCATTATAGTCTCATCACTGTTTCGTTATCTTATGTGAAAGATACGAATCATTAGCAAAGTAGTGAGAAGCTGTGGCACCTTTCTGCCCATCTTTGGAATCTAATAGAGACTTTGGTTTTATGTTTTCGCAGGGATTCATCTACTTTCTATGCCGTTAGTTTTATATTTGCACTACGTTTTCATTGTTCTTTCTTTGGAAGAAAGGACCGTGTCTTGTGTAATTATCTTCACAACTCTGACAAAAGCAGGACAAGCGAAAAAACAGAGACCAAGTTTAGGGGCTTGAGTTGGCTGTCAGAATTACACTATCCTGTACTTCTGCAGGTTTTGCTAACTACCTGTGGTTTAGTTGAATGCCACCTCACTCCTCTGTGCCTTGGTTTCTTTTCCTTTCCTTTCTCCTCCTCCTCCCCCTCCTTCCCTTCCTCCTCCCCCTCCTCCTCCTCCCCCCCTCCTCCTCCCCCCTCCTCCTTTCCCTCCCCTTCATCCCCCTCCCCCTCCATCTCCCCCTCCATCTTCCTCCTTCTCTTCCTCCTCCTCCTCCTCCTTCTTCTAAATGGAACAGGTCTTAAACGCCACCAAAAAATAAGAGTTATAGTCAGTAATTAGTTGCACACTGCCCTCAGCACAACACTATTTGGGATACGTGGAATATGTTGATGTCCCAGAAGATCAGGGTCCATCTGCTGCTGACCATCCACATCCTAGATAGTTCAGATTCCTGTTTTCCTTGGGGTCTCTGCATTAGAGAAGCTGCAGAACTCTTTTGGTCACATGAGCCTTGACTAATTCACTCTGGAGGTGTTGCATGTTGAGACTTTTCTGGGTTGTAGCATATGCCTTATTTTGCCATGTTCTCTGAGAAACAGAGAGATTGGTAACCCGGCTCCCTTCCGAAAACTCTCATTTCTTTAGCTGTTCATTCTGAGACAAAGCACACAGCTCCACCCCCCACCCCACCTCCATGTTTTGCTGAGCTGATCTTTGGCAGGAGGGTGTGACTATAAAGTCACAAACACCAAGTCGAGCCCAGAAAACACCTAGCCAGGCCCACCTGTCAAATGCTACCCATCTGAGAACAAACTGCGCCCTTGGCCATTTGATTTGGCAGGCCTTCAAATTCGGGTGTGTGTGTATGTGTGGCTGAGTCTGCTTTTATTTTTCACTGAGCCCGGAAGAAAGAGAACTTGTTATTGAGGAGGAGAGGAGAGAAGGGAGGAATGGGTTAAGCCCTCAGCATCCTTAGTTCTTTTTCTCACTTCTTTTCAAATGAGCACACCACTCTGAATAGCATGTGGAAAATTGGCCTTTCCAGTGAATGAAAACGAATTGGCGAACAACAAAAGGGAGAGTAGAGGAATGCTGCCGCATGTCCTTCGGCTTGGCTTGTCAGAGGAGGAGAACGAGATGATCCAACGTCTGAAGACGCGTTTTACCGACAGCTCTGCCTCCTGTTCGGTTGATTCTGACGGCCTGGAGACATTGTTTACCCAGTGAGGTTCTTTAAGGCATGGTTTTTCTGGAAGACAAGAATGAAAAGGAAGATGTTAAAAGCAGTATGGGAAAAACAACTGTTCAAGAGTTCCACTTCAGAAAGTTTGTTCACTTTTGGGCTTTTTTAAGGGGTGGAGGTGAGGGTAGATTTAAAAAGCCAGAAAACCGGCAATGTTTTCTGTAGCATTCTGCTTTTCAAGTTGATTGCTATTCTAGTCTGTTTTTTTCTTTTTTCAAAAAATACTTATGTTTTTAAAGAAAACATCTTTTTGAGTGTTAGAATACTTTTACTCATGCCAGTAGTTTTGTACCCCGCATACTATATCCACTTAAAGGATTTTAGACTACAAGCTTGTTCCATTCAGTGTATTTCAAAATAATCCCACTGTCATACTCATACTGCTGTGAAATGACAGATTTTAGCAAAGAGTCAGCAGCTAACCTCATGGCTGTCTTGCTCCTTTGGAACAAAAATCCATCTAACACAAAATACAATTTCTATGGCCTCATTCAAATACATGCTTTCTTGTGCTACTTCTAGCGTGCCTCATAACAAAAGCAGATAGAACTCAGAGAGAGCATGTGTTCAATAACCAATCAACTTTCAGTGAAATCTACACCTAGAAAAGATTGCTTAAGCTTAGATTTTAGTGGCAAGGATGCCAAGTAACTCATCATGCACCTGGAAATCTTGACCTTTCAAACAGCTTCCAGGTCATGGGGTTTGCACTGCTCTCAGGCTATGTTATTAAACTAGAGTGACTAGTCATACATTTTTTGTGTTTAGCTTTCAAAGCAATTGTGCATTGACTTCACAGAGCTGTGTGCAGTGAGGAAAAATCACTGACAAATAGTACCGCTTAATGCTGCTTGGTTGATTTTATAACAGGTTAGAGGCTCAGAAAGGAAAGAACCTTCCAAATTATAAACTAATTGAGCAGGTAGAAAAATTCCTATCACTTTCTCGAGCTCCTCTGTCTTACAGATGAGGAAATACTGGCCGAAAGATAATGAGTAACTTTACAGCAAAGTGTGGGTTAATCTTGGTCAAGACTCAGTTTTCCCGACTCTCATACATTGCACATTGTTTTTGGAAGAGTGTTTTATGAACAGGTATGACTGCCCTGTTTCATATTAGCTTGCTAGCATCTAGAATTCAGAAGGAAGCTCCCAAGGTCTGGGTTGAGAAGACCAGAGTAGATATCAAATCACTCTTAGGGAACAGAAGCCATTGCTTGTACTAGCCACAAACACAACTGCTGCTTTAGAAGCCTGGCGTGAGACCAGTCCCCTGCTCTCTGATATACAGTGAGACAATCCACCCTTTTTCTAGAGTGATTTTATCTTTTTTTTTTTTTTTTAGTTTTTGCGAAAGAGTCCACACATTGCTTTGCTGAAGGCAGATATTCCTACAGAATCAAAATGATAAAGAAAACTGTTTTTATATTTTTTTCGGAGTTCTCTTTCCTTGCCTGCCCCATCTAGCTTTCTCCTTCTGGCATACTTAAGAATACTTATTTTTAATTATTTAGAACATGAGTCAAAAAAAAAATTCAAAAGTTCCCATTACATCATAAAAGCCAAGAATAATTTTTATATTCTGAATTAGATTTACTACACGACTGACTGTTCTGTTTGATTTTGGTTTTTAGAAAAAAAATATATTGAAAATATGTATCACAACATAGTTAACAGACACCAAGGGGTTAATGACTGTAACAGCAGGTGATTAAGAAAGGTCCAGAAACTCCTTTGCAAGCACTTCCAAATCACTTCTCATCTGAATCAGTCCAATGTGTTTAGCTTTCAGAGAGCAGCTTTGAGCTCTGCCAAGTTCAAGTTGGCATTCTAAGAGCACACTGAACCTTTTTGACCAAGTTTCTTTTCTTTTCATTTTCTTTCTTTCTTTCTTTCTTTCTTTCTTTCTTTCTTTCTTCCCTTCTCTTTTTCTTTCTTTTTCTGTTTTGCTATTATAGTTGCTCAGAAATTTGCAAAGTAAGGCAGAATAGTCACTTCAAGGTGGGAAAGAGCTTGTGTATGATAAGTTTTTGATGCTGATTCCCAAAGACTAGTATGCTATTTTGAATGCTCATATATTTTTATTTTAATTTTATGTACATGAGTGCTTTGTCCTCATGCACACTAGAAGAAGGCACTTGATTGCATTAGAGATGGTTGTGAGCCACCATGTGAGTGCTGGGAATTGAACTCAGGACCTCTGGAAGAGCAGCCAGTGTTCTTAATCACTCTGCCATCTTTCTAATCCCAAATGCTCATATCTCTGTGTAAATATGAGCATTCAAAATAGACAGCTCTGTAACGTGCTTCTGCTCCTATTTTTTGAAAACCATTGGGTCACAGTACTCGATGCATGCACTAAAGATTATGGCAATATAACCCTCCAGGAAACTAAGACTGAAAACATTATTGATAGTCACATTGCCCTAGGAGTTTACTTTCAAGATCACTGAAGAAAAGAGCAAAATCCCTGCTTCCTCGTTTATCATTTCTATCTTAATTTTTAATGACCTTGTGCATAAAATTAAAAGAAGCATGCACAATACAGAAAATTATTTACTTTCTGCAAATATAAGTGCCAGATTGGAAACTCTCTGCAAAAATATACCCTTTCCGTAACACGCTATGTATACTTCAGGAGTCCTAAGGGCCAAATAGCTGTCTCCTTTTGCTGTAAACAGTGAGAAGCCATGTGCTGTCTTCAGCACTCTCCCTGAAAATCTCGCTACTGAGTCTACCAATTCCCTGGTTACATTTGGCACTTTCCATGTTAGAGTAGGCAAGGATGTTGCTAAGCTTCTGCCGTTACATAACAAGGGTCCCTTTCTTCTATTATCTAGTAGCATTCCTTCCCTTTCCCCCAAACTCTCCTGGCAGCCCTCTCAAAGGTGGCCAGGTTTCTGATGAAAGTGTTCTCCAGACTCTTTGAGCTTTCATTAGCACTCTGCATAGACCCTCCAGTTTCTTTCTATTATGTTGTCCCCAAAGGCACTGGCACATTTGAGACTGCTCGTGAAAACACCCTACTTCCAAGCTCAGAAACTCTAGAATGATTAACGCAGTGTTGTTTAAGCAATTGCCACAGAAACCTAATGACACAGAGGGCCCGGGAGATGGTTCAGATGGAAAACTGCTTGCTGGGCAAACATGAGGACCTGGGTCTGGATGCTCCGTACCTACATAAAAGCAGGCATGGAAGAGTATGCGCATCTGTACCATAAGTGCTGGAGGAGATGGGGAGGGGGCACTGTAACTGAACCAGCGAAGTCCCGCCTTTCAGTGAAATACCTTGAATCAAAAACAGAATCAACGGTCCAAAATTATATGGTGTATGGTTCTTCATAATTTCTGTGTGTCAGGGTTTTGGAGATGATTTCCTGGATAGATCTGGTGTGAGGTCCTTTATAAGTGAGACTTTGCCTAGGAAATTAGTGATCTCTAGAGGTAACTGGGCCTAGAGCCTCTACTCTTGAGGTGGCTCAGACACCTGCCACACAGGGCATGCTAGTTTTTGAATGAAGGCCTCAGTTTACTTCATGAATTTTTCTTCAGTACAGCCAATTTTCTGTGGGTCTCTCACAATCCATAAGCAGGGCAACTGGAAACTTCTTTTGCCCTAAATAACCTTCTCAAGGGTGTGCGCATAGCAAATGGCCTTGGTAGATAGGAGTAGTCCCTCTCAGAGGCAGCCCCCCTCCAAAGCAAAGGGTAAGATTTTTTGTGGTATCTCTGATAGGAAAAAGATAAAACTCCTAGGTCAGACCACCAACAGTCGTCGGCTGTACCAATTGTGCTATCAAGGGGAGTTGGATAATGACTCCTCGAAGTGAAAATAGACCCAGTTTATAGCCCATTATATACAAAAATGATTCTCTAAACTCGAAGTTCACCTCCTTTGATACAAGCCACACTGCGAACAAGCTTCCCTTAGACCTCTCTGCTCTGGACTGCAGGAAGAGGGGTTCAGGTAACTAGTGTTTGCTTATCCTCCGCCTCCTTTCGTCATTGTTCTCAGTAATAAATATCTTTTGTTGCCCAATATCCTCCATCCTCTGCTGTCATCCATGAAACCGCAGCAGGGTAACAGGTCTTTCACAGTCCTCGACCGGCAGCCGGCTGCCCCCAGAAGGAGTGATCAAGCAGGCCAAAGCGGAAGTTTTCTGAGATAATCTTTGGCTTAACCAGCCATTACCTATCTTCCTTCCCATGGTGTGGTGCTTTCTTGGTAACCTTCATTCAGTACAAGAAGGGATGATACAAAGTTGGGAACAGCAAAAAGGAGCGTTGAATACCATCTTGAACCTGTCTATCACAGCTCTCAAAAAGACTGGAAAAGGCTGAGGTTGGGGCTATCACAGTGTCCTAGGTTGTGTTCTGTTGATAAATACCATGACCAAAAGCAACTTGGGAAGGAAAGGGTTTAGTTAACAGTACAGCTCACCGTCTGTCACAAAGGGCAGTCAGGGTAAGAACCCAAGGCAGGAACTTGGAAGAGTGAGCTTAAGTAGAGGCCATGGAGGAGACCTACTTACTGGCCTGCTCTCCATGGTTTGCTCATTCACCTTTCTTATGCAATCAAGGATCTCATGATCAGGGGCGCCAATGCCCATAGGACTCTGGGCCCTCCCACAGCAACCATTAACCTGGAAAATGCTCCGTAGATTTGTCTACAAGTCAGTTTGATGGAAGCGATTCCTCCATTGAGGTTCCCTCTTTCCAGGTGATTTTATTATGTAAGGAGTTGACAAAAAGTTAAGTTGGTGATCTAATGGTTTCAGTTTATCAAAACAGTCTAAACATTATGGAATGAAAGCAAAGGATAAAGTTTGTGGAGTTTGTAGTCAAAATTTCACATGCTCATTGGGCTTTCCATGGGGGGGAAGGATAGGGGAAGCAGCTCAAGTTGTTCAAATAACTGAAAGAAAGGAATTGGCAAAATCAGAACACTTCAAGGCAGGCCTGCGACAGTGCTTGCTTGTAATAGCAGTACTCAGGAGCCTGAGGTAGGAGGCTTGACACAGGTTTGAGGCCAGTCTGGGCTACATAGCAAGACTTTGTCTCAAAGGAAAGAAACAAAAACTCAGAGTTTCTTTTAAATCAACATTTTTAATTTAAAGGTAAGTTTTACTTAAATATTGTAGGATTGATAACCTGCCTTAGAAAATGATTTGTACTAATCTTTGGATTACTCACTATTACATTTATGGGCCTAATTGATTTTGTATGTGTGTGGAAGAGCACAAGAATTCACACAAGTTCTTTTCATAAAAGGACTGGGATTGAGGCAATTAGAATATTCCATTTAATTCACATTTAAATTTATAAGATCTACTGTATAAATGGAAAAATGAAAATGCTTTTTTTACACAAAACAAAGCACCCCTAACCGTAAGCAATTTCTTCCTTTAATATTTAGCCACAGAACAGATCATCTATTTATATTAGGAAGGTAGATAATAAACTGGTGTGTGCCTGTTGAGACATGTAAAAATAGTACATAGACATTTCACTTTACTTTGCAAACAAAGTAAAAAACATTTAAGATAAAATTTGGCACAAACAACTATTTCCCCATAGGTATATTCATAACCACATAGTACTACATTTTTATGAAGTTTTAAGATGAGAGAAAATAGATTGGAGTGATGAGCTCTTTCCATCTATGTGTGCCTGAGTCAGACAGACTGTTATCCATTAAGTCCTGCCCTGTTTGGTTTATATCAATCCAACTAGTTCACTGGCTTCTTTTGAAGTTAAGTGATGGGAACTAATCAAAAGACAAAACAAAACAAAAACCAGTAATGGACTCTACAGAAATAATTTTCAAAATCTTACACAGTTATTGTATTTCCTGGCCTGTGAGTATAATGAGGTTAGAGCATTAATTAGGAACAAATCCTTTTTATTGACTCACGCGGTTAAACTGTTTAATTAAAGGCCTTGAAGCCTTCTGGAGAAAACAGTCAGCATATGGTATGACCATCTCCCTCTTATTTTCCCTGCTTTGCACTTCTTGAACATTTGGAATGTACTTTGCTTATTCCAGGAGAGTTTGAAATCCCTCACTTTGCTAGCAGTGGACAAAAGAAGTCAATAGTAGCTGGGTTTGTAGATCCCTGGAGCAGTTGCTTTCTGACACATGTGGACAGCTACTCACTGAACAGTATTTGTTGCGTTGAGTGTCAAGGATCATGCTAACTGGCTGAATACTTAGAAATAGTTGAGGGGTCAGGTACAGTTCTTGTTTATAGTGAGGTGATGTGGAACCTCCTTTAGCCAATGACTTTTAAGAGGCTAAACCAGATTAGGGTATGACCTTTGAGGTACCCAGAAAAAACCACTGGCCCACCCAGTTTTCTCTCTTGTTCCTGTTTTACACACCTTGAGGTTGGGCTTCTTGTTTTCTGTTTTGTGAATTTTCTCCTTACAATAAAAAATAACAGCTACAATCTTTTGGAGTTATCATGGGATTATTCGACTTGCATCCTCACCCTTTTGTTTAGTAACATCTGGCTCCCCATCGTGGATAGTTTAGTGTTAACTTACACTAATAATAATAATAGTGAGTAATAGAATACATACTTGTGAGCTATTATTTATGGAGAATTTACACTGGTATAGATTCTTGTAGATTGATACAAGTTCAAATTATATTTGTTATTTCTGCTTACAATATTTATACACCTATGCAAAGTTATTTTGTCAGATTGTATGCATGCATATTTCTACCTCTATGTAAGATATTTTGTATATTGATATAATTTTTAGAATATTTTTATCTTATTGCATTACCTATTTCTACCTCTGATCAGGATACTTATACATTGTTTACATTTTGAGGTCATTGTCTTTATTTACTGCACAGTTGTTTACAGGTTATTTAATATTCTGATGTAAAGTCTTAGTCTTTATTATACAGGTATTAAGTATTATAGGTTCAATAGTCATTCATGTTTGTTATACTTATAGTCAGATTAATTAGGTTCATTAGATATATAGAGATTGTATTCTCCATAGATAGGTAATCTTCAACCACTTCAAAGATCTGTAAAATGTGGCATTTAAATAATTTAGGGTTCTATTGACGTGAGACATGATTTCTCCTGACAACACCAATCTATTCCTGAGAGAATGTTGAGCATAAAATACACTCCACTTAGAGTTTGTTTTCTTCTTCACACAATTGGCCTTTGAGAAAGGAACTGCCCATGCCTCAACCACTGACAAAGTGCATGCTGTCTGGAGTAGATAAGCAGAATACACATGCACATGCATGTGTGCACTCACACTCACACACACACACACACACACACACACACACACACACACAAAACCTTGCCAAGACAGGGTAAAATGGTTCTAAAAATTTTCCTGCCTCTAAAAATGATCCAGTTACTCTAGACCTTAGCCAAAGTTGGCTTTTTCAACATTGCAAATGAGACTTTGGGTGATTGCTCAGGTAGCCAGTTGTCTTTGTCATATATTGTACATTTTGGAAACTTTCTGCCTTCTCAAGTAATATTATCTCCCTTCTGAGGCCCTTGATGGGGTTGAAGATGAGATAGTCCTAGTTACCTTCCTCTTATAATTTAGCCAAGCCATTTCTAATAAAAGACTTAGATTCCTTAGGATAAAATGTTTATTAAAACATTTAACATACGTTCCTTGCTTAATATTGCTTATGGCTGGTTGTAATCTTAATTTTATACTTGATATCTGTTCCTAGTGTGTATAGTTATATATTGGTTTTGGAATTCTCTTATTTAGACAAAAAGGGGAGGTGATGGGGAAACTTTTTCAGTCAATAAAGAGGCTGGACCAGGTTAGGGCATGACCTCTTGGGTATCCAGAGAAAACCGCCGGCCTACCCAACTTTGTCTCTCTTGTTCCCGCATTACACACCTTGAGGTTGGACTTCTTGTGTCCTGATCTGTGTGTTTTCCCTTTACAATAAAAAAATAATAACTAAAATCTTTTGGTGTTAGCTTGGGGTTATTCGACTCGCATCCTCACCCTGTTTTTCAGTAACAGTGAGGAAGTGTTCAGAAAGAAAGTCTAGGTGAGACAGGGACACCCCCAATCCACTGCCAAAAGAAGAAAAAGATTTGTTTTTTTTAAAAAAAGAGCTATGTTAAGGCCTTTAGAAACAGCACACAGTGAAGAAGTTATGGACAGGAGTATCTGGCCAATGCAATATGGAATCCTTGATTTTGGTCTGCTCTTTGTGTTTGTTTAGTTTGTTATTTATTTATTTCGGTCTTTTGGAATTTGTATGTTTTGATTTTTTGTTTTTGTTTTGAAAGAGAGAAAGAATATGAATTTGGATTGGTAAGGAAGTGAGGAGGATCTGGGAGGAGTTGAGGAAGGAAAATATCATCAAAACATACTATCTAGAAAAAAATTAAGCTAATAAATACAAAGAAAAACCCAAAACAAACTACAGATATTTACTATGGAATGTTCACTAACAAGCAAAAGTCTACAGCACTGTCAATTGAGAGCTGAACTGATTAAATAAATCCACTTCTAAAGCAAACAAAATGCAGATAGTGAAGACATTATTTCTTAATGGAAGAAATTAAGAAAATATGCACAGGACCTAGGGGATTAGGCTGCACGAGAAAAGGGTCAGACATACAAAACTGGGCTAAAAGGTACAAGGAGAGTAGGTGGGCAGGAGACTGAGGTGTGAGAGGTAACAACAGGATAAATTGGGGTGAAGATGAGGTAGGGAAGACAGACTTCAAAGTCTATGGACAGAAGGGGACCAGTGAGTTTTTATTTTGTTTTATTTCTTTTTTTAAGCAGTGTTCTAATGTAAGCTGAAGTTTGCCTCAGGACATGAGACCAACAGAATGAAGACAGTAAGGACATTTGCTCTTCATAAGGGTTTTAAGTCTTCTTAATGCTTTATCCGAAGACAATGAAGAAGACATTATCAGAGGGATTTTAGCTAAATAATAAGTTACATAGGCTTCTATTTTAAATAACTGGCTCAGGCTTTAGATGCAAAGTTTATTTCAGAAGAAATAATAGAAGCCAAGAGGAAGGTAAGAGCACTTAAATCTGAGCATCTAACACGGTTGGCCCTCTTTGATTGATAATTTGTTTCAGACAGAGACAATATTTCTATCTCCATTCGACAGCTTTCTGTCAGTATTGCTTTGAGATGGATTTACTACACCCATCCCTTGTGAGCCTAGCTAATAAATGCCCACTTAGTACTAGTAAGGAAGGAGGCTGAGTGGGAGGGGCATTAACATTGATGTTTGTAGTTTGTTTTGAATATACTTTAGAAATTGTGTGTGTATGTGTGTGTGTGATCTGTACCTCTCTCTCTCCCTGTGTTTGTGTGTGTGTGTGCGTGTATGTGTGCGTGTGCGTGTGTGTGTGTGTGTGTGTGTGTGTGTGTGTGTGTGCATGTCTGTGTCTATACTTCAGCATGTGCCCATCTCAGTACTGGGAACAAAGCTGAAGCCAGGCTTATAGGAGAATAAGTTTGGCCATGACTTCAACAAGAAACAAAGAGAATGAGAGCTTTAATTTAGCCTCACCTAATCCTATAAGCAGGACACTGAAGTCTTGGCATCTGTGAGGACAGAAGAGGATTAGAGTGAACATTCAAGTTAGCATTTGTCTAAGGGCAATGGAGAGTATACAGGCTTCTTTATCACCTATTATCTTTCTTTTTTGTTATTTAATTTTTTATGATAAGAGAGAGAGGGGGAGAGGGAAGGAAAGAGAGAGAGAGAGAGAGAGAGAGAGAGAGAGAGAGAGAGAGAGAGAGAGGAGAGAACTACATGGCAAAGCATAGTTGTAGAGGTAAAAGGACACCTTTTGGGAATCTTGGATATGGAACTCAGGTCATCAGGTTTGGTGTCAAGTGTCTTTACTGTGTGAGTTATCTTACTAGCGCTGTAATTTTGTTTTTGATTGGCAAATATTAGGTATGTATCTTTACAGGGAATAAGGTTCTATTCAAGTGTTCTGATTTGATCATTTCCCATTTTCTCTCTCATTAGAAGCAAGCAGGGTCTACAGTCAAACTTCTACCTATTACAATGCCTTATGACTAGCACGTTTCTAAACTTTTGAGTCAGAATGATGCCAGTTGAACCAAGTGCAATTGTTTCCTTTTGGTAGTGACAGTACTTCTTCTGGAAAAGAAGTGGAGATGATGGAAAGGGAATTCTCCGTTGGCCTTTTCCCAGGCTGTTGCCTTAAGTCCTGATTAGATAAGCACTTCCAGGGGGTGTGTAGCAAAGTCTCAATGAACTACCGGGGAGGTGCAAGACATCTGGAAAGAAGTGGAGACCTTTGCTCAAGGCTGTATAGTAAGCTAGTATGGTGTCAGGCAAGTGGAGCTGGAACAATGCATGCATTTGTGAAGATACACAAATTTACACAGTGAGAATGAGAGATTAAGCTTAAAACACCACAAGACAGCAGAATGGATGACAGAGAGGATAACTCATCTCCAAAGCCTTGTGAGTAGCACTGTTTTCAGGACTTGCTTCTTATACTGGATGCTAATGTTCTACATATGAAACTAAAGAAGTATTTAGTAGGTTCTGTATGTGAAATGACTTTGCTTTCTTAAAATGAATGCTGTGGCCTTTCAAGGTGTCAAGGTTCCTTGCTGGTTAATACTGATTGTCAATTTGTTGGGATTAGGAATTATTATGGAAACTAATCGCTAGGCATGTCTATGCGGGATTTTATAGATTAGGTCACATGGAGATGGGAGGACCAACTAGAAGTGTAAGCAGTACCACTCTGCGGTCTGGGGTCTTAGACTAAATAAAAAGAGAAAATGAGGTGAATATAAGCATTCACTACATCTCTGCTTCTTGCAGAAGCAATGTGACCAGCTGCCCCAAGCTACCTCTTTCCCTATCACCACGGACTGTACCCTTTAACTCTGAACCAACATCAACCATTTTTGAGTTGCTTTGTACTATGTTTTGCCACAGCATCAAGATGAGTAATGAACAGAGGCCCAATAAAGATATTTAATTATAAAAAAAAATCCAGCTTAGAAAACTGTAAAAGGAGAAAAAATGATACGCCATTCTTTATAACCTGTTAGGAAGTTATATCATTTAAAAATTCATATGTATGTCAATGAATAACATTAAATCTCACTTAAAAATAACTTTGGGCCAGAGATACGGTTCAGTGAAGGAGTTAGATGTAGTCTCTGACACTATAAAGCAATTTGTCAAGTGTTTACAATTCAAAGCAGAAGTAAAACTATCCAGCCAGAGGAAAAAGAATTCAAAATAGTTCAGTATTTTCCTATATTGATTTCCTGACATTTAGTCATTTATTTATAAACTCAAAAGATATTTATCCAATGTCAAACACCGCAGCAGTTTATAGTTTAAGAAGAAAGAGAAATAAGTCACACTTAAGTGTTGAAAAGCATTGCTCGTTATTGCTGCTAAAATATCCCTCCATTTTGTAATATGTGAGAAGATATATGTGTGCCTTCTCTAGAGGTTTCTAAGTCTATTTATAGACACATTCTTCAAGTTCCTATATAATTATTTCAAGCTTTGAATTTGGCTCCATTTTTCCTACTTTAAGATTTAAAAATAATTCTCTCATATATTTTATAGCATGTTGTTATTTCAATTTTATACTTCTATAAACTCTCTAGAATTAGTACAGAATGGAGAAGAATTTTAAGTGTGGAGGATCGTACAATATTTTCTATACTTAAATTTTAAAATATACAATATTATTGGGAATTTTTACTGTTAGTCTCTCAAATTATTTTTCTGAGTACTATTAAGGATTTTTTTTTTCTGAACTTCTAAATTCACTTATTCATGTACCAGTGTGAAGTGCTTTTTTATGCTTGCTGTAATTGGCTTTATCATCAGCACTGTCTCGTTGATTGTGCTCAGTGGAACCAACAGAGCCATGGCTGTTAGAATTCATGGCTCTCACTTTCTCATCTGTCTTTCAGGTGATTCTAGTGTTAAAGTATATTATCAACACTAGTGTGTCTTCATTTAAGAAATGTTTATTGAGGGGCCCGGGAAATGGCTTAGTTCATCAGTTTGTAAAGTGCTAGCCTTGCAGGCAAGGGGATCTGATTTTGATCCCCAGAATAGCTCCTAGAAAAAAATATAGGAATAGTTGTGGGTGCTTGTAATTCTGGAACTGGGGAAACAGACTGGTAGATCTCTGGGGTTCCCTATCCAGTCAGCCTGGCATCTTTGGAGAGATGCTGTCTAAATTACCAAGGTGATGACTCCTGAGGAACAATGCCAGCTGTCCTCTGACATTCAAATGCAAGAGCACACAAATACAAATACACAGACACACAGGCAGGGGTGCATAGGGGGAGTAGGCTTTTTGAGAACTTCACTGCGCCAGGCACTATTTAAGTGTGGTAGCCACAGCAGTGACTGGAATAGACACGTGTTCTGTCCGCATGGGCAAACACAGGCATGTAACCTCAAACAGCAACTGACAAACACTAAGAGAGAAAAAAAAAGCACAAACTTGGGGCGAGCCAGTTGAGAAGTGACACATGATACCGTTCTCTTTTAAAGGCTGAGACAAGAATGTCCCAGGCTAAGGGTAGAAGATGGGCTTTGGTTCTGAGGAAAGACTTCCAACATCAGGGAGGATGATCTGCATATCAACTCACCGTCGTGGTTCAACTCATCCATCTTTTTTGTTTCTTAGTCTGAGACTCTTCCATGTGCTTCTGGCTTCCCTATGCTCTTTCCTCTTTGCTCTTTCCAAGTTTGCTTGGATCATTTTCTATCTTCCACTAATTGTGTCTCATTTCTATTCTGTCATTTACCTTTATGCATGCAAACATGCTGGTTTCTCACGTCTTAAGATAATAATTGAGACAAATCTAGGCCATACCCTCTATATCTTCTAATTTCCTATTTTACCATATGAGTATGTACTTGAGATAGGGTCTCATGTATCTCAGGTTGGCCTTGAACTTCTAATCCTCCTGACTTTGCTTCTTGAATACTGAGGTATCTGGAGTATATGACCATACCTGGTTTGTGTGATGTTGGGAATTAACCTCGGGCCTCATGCATTCTAGCAATCAGGTTACTAACTAAGCTGCATCCATGGGCCTACCAGCTCCTTTTACTTTCCAGACTCTCCACTACATTTCTCTTACTTCTTTACCATATTCCTCCTCCATCCAGCACTCTTTGTTTCTACCATGCAAAAAGATGCTACACTCAGTGAAGTTGACAAGTTATACAGAGATAAATCTGAGAACTACAATGACAGAGCCATGATTTGGATGCTAGAAGGGAGAAGTTTTGCAAAGCATAAAATGATTTTAAAAACAAAAACAAACAATGGTTCAGACAAAATAAGAACAGAAAAACTGTATCAGATATCAATGTCATACAGAACATGATATGTGATAGGTTAGAGGCCAATTATGCTTAATGACAGTGAATTAATTAAGTAATGAGTCCATGGAAAAGATGGCAGAAATGGAATAGAAATTAAAGTCAATATTACTCACTTAACTGTCAAGGAACAGGTGTTGAATGGATCACTTTTTCTTCTCTGTCCTATCTGACTTGTTCCAGGTTCTGGCTGTCCTGGATCTCTCTCTCTCTCAGTAGACCGTGCTGGCTTCAAACTCACAGTAATTCACCTATCTCTGTCGCTCAATTACTGGGATTAAAGGAGTGCGCCACCACTGTCTGGAGAATGGATCACTTTTACCAGCTACATTCAAACTATTACAATACCATGAACTAGATAATAGGTCTTGATAATGGTAGAATCTGGGGCTGATAGGAGAAAGTTGAAAGAGAGAGAGAGAGAGAGAGAGAGAGAGAGAGAGAGAGAGAGAGAGAGAGAAGGTAAAATGTATCTTGACCCTATATAAATGGAAGAAATTTGATACCTCTTTTCCACATGGTGAGGGCTACACTCATCAATCTTACAACAGATGATACAGTACCCACAGAAAAGTACACCTGCCATGATTTGAATATAGTTTGTTCCCTCCAAAACTCGTGCTGGAGTTGAGTCCCCCTATCAAAAAGTAAGAAGATGGACGTGTAATCTGACTTTAGTGTTTGGAGATAGGGTTTGTGAGGGTTAAATAGGGTTATATATCATCCTACATCTGTTAGTAAAAGGCCTGTTACAGATGGAGTCTGAAATGTGCCCCCCGCCTCCTATGGACTTAAGCTCTGTGCCATTCAGCCTCCTGTAGTTGGGTACTATTTTGAGGGTTGTGAGCCTTCTAGAAGTACGGCTGGGGAGTTTTCAGGACTGCCTTGTGGCTGCAGCTTGCGTTTTCTTTGTTCCTTGATTTGCCACCAAATACACAGCTCTGTTGCAGGTTCCTGCTGTCATAGACACAACCACTTCACTCCGCCATGCCTTCCCTGCCACAACGAACTAAAAATTTCTCTAAAGCTAAGCAATAAAACAAAAAATTTATCCCGTAAGTTTTTTTTTTAATCACATATCTGGTCTTAGCGATGCAGAAATAACCAGTACAGCATCCATGGGGGCATTAATATTGTGGGAATCAAGATCAACAGTAATAGCAACCCATTGACATTTTTCTAGTTCACATTTCTTCAGTTATAGGACCGCACCAACATAAGCTGCGGGAGCCATTTTATTTTCATTTGTCATACGGCAGAGCCAGTATTTTAATATTTTTTTCCTGAATTTTTACTCACTCTCTGTGTGTGACACAGTGGGCAGAAGACTTAACTGCTCTTTCTGAACCCGGTTATCGTTGACACTAAAATGTGGATTGCAGAGACCCCCCAGAAGGGTCACTGTACATCAGCCATCGCATATTTAAAATGCTCTACAGATTGACAGCAGGTGACAGCACACCAGAGCAGCACCAAGAGCAGAAAAGGAGACACCCTCAAGTAAAAAGAAGAAAAAAGAAACAAAAGCAAAACAAACAAATATGACAGAAGAGAAATAAGATATCCGCTTTTACATTTAGTCCATGGAAAGGTAGATTTTTTTAAGAGCTATCTAGTATGGCAGATGGTTGACTAAAACTAGAATTAACAAACTTATGGTGAAAATGTAAAAGAGGTACAGTTCTAAAGATGCTCATTTAATTCTATCTATCTCTATCTATCTATCTATCTATCTATCTATCTATCTATCTATCTATCTATCTATCATCTGTCTATTGTTTCTGACTATGGAGCCCTGGATGTCCTGGAAATTGACACACACACTAGGCTGCCCTCAAACTCAGATCTGTCCTCTTCCTCTTCCTCAGAGTGCTGGAATTACAGGCATACACTAACATGCTCACCCATCTATTAGTATCTAAAACACACAGAGTTTTTGGTGCACAGTTTCACATTTATGATTCTCAGTAAGAAAGATCAGCAGATTTAATGATCCAGGACAGCACTATAAGCATCAGAAAAGACTTATCAAATTAGAATCAGGAGGAAAGTCCTTAACCTTGGGCCCAAGGTCAGCAGGCATACTAGGTTCCTTTTACTTCTTTTTACACAGGGCATTCTTGCCCATCTCAGTACTTCCCAGCATCAGTCAATGGCAATTCAACATCCAGTTTCCCCTGCCCTGGGTTGTTTTTTCTGAACCCACTCTATATGTGGAATCTTGCCCAACATCAAATTTTAAGTACAAATTGCAAAGTTCTCCTTGAAATCTATGTCATAAACAGCCAATACTATAGTCTTTTGAATTACTATATTGTAAGACAACAATAATAATAACAAAATACAAAGTCATTTCATGTCTGACCACCCCTGCAAACAAACAAACTGTGAACATATTATAAGCACGCCGTGTTTCTCCAAGAAGATTGCGTACTCGTCAAGTGACTTCACAGAGCAATTTCATAAAACCATGTTAAACATCTACCCCATGTAACTACTTCTGTTATCAGGTACTATGCAGTTCAGAACCCCTGTAGAAAGTAGAGCTTCCCCTCATGGCTTATCAAGGAGATTTAAATGAAGATGGCCTCGGATGAGTCTTAGTGGGAAAGTATATCACTCCGAGGACCAAAAGCTCAAAACTGTCCCTTTGAGCCAAAGGGACCATAAAGAAAGCAAGAGCTATGAAAAAGAGGCCAGCTGGCAGAAGATTGGGTTTTGAGAGGATGTGGCTAGTGCTAAATATACCTGCAGAGTATGGAACGCCAAAAGGAAAAAATATTATGGATTTTCCTTGATGATATTCTTCAGTCTTTTTCCAGCGTGTCTGTTGGCTAGGTTCACATAGATGTTCAAATGCATTCCTTAAGGATCAGTGTCTGGCAAACAGAAAGGACCAGAAGAGAAAAATGGGTCTGTGGAAGGGTGTGGGAATTGAGAGCGCTGACTGCAGGTGCAGAATTATTAGCAAACACAAATACCTCACGTATCATTTCCTAGTTGTATCGCTACCATCATCATGTTTTACAAATAGAAAATTAGTCAACTTCATGTTACTGAAACCAAATACCTTAAGTTCAAGCCCACGAACTCTATGGTTTCAATTATTTATACATAAAGTTAGAACTTCATGCTGGGAGTTCATTTTTGAGAAGATGGTGGTCATATCTCAAGCATAGAGGCATGGGGATACAGAGATCACACCATCTCGTTTGTGGGCATGGTACCAGTGACCTAAGGGCCTCGATGAGGCCCCATCTTTTAAGATGCATGGCAACCCTTAATCTAGCCATTGAGGTTGTCAAGTCTTGAACACATAAACCTTTGAGGGACATTTAATATCCAAACTGCAGAAACAAGGTCAAAGTGGCTAAAATGTTTGAGATCACATGTCTGATAACCAGGAAAACCAAGGATGAAATAAGTACATATTACGTTGCATTCCTTGCTGTATTATCTACGCCATGATTTAATATCCCAATCTAAAGATAGAAATAAAGGGAAATCAAAAGTGATGGAATTGAGATGTGGACAGGCCACAAAAAGCATAATAAATAAATATTAAAGATACTTATTTTCAGATAGAACTTTATAAATATCTAAAAATGTTTAAGAGTTCACAGTCTGTTTTTTTTTTATATTGGAATGTAAGGCTCATGGGGAGAAACTTTATCATTCTTATTCCATGCTGTAACCTTGTAGCAAACTTCTGAGGGGCTTGTCATGCAACATCATAGCTGCTCTAGCTGACACAGCATCACCTCAAACTTGGGGAGAAAAAATGTTAAAAGAAGAAACAAGAAAAAAAAACGTGAAGGGTAATACCACGGAAAGCACCTGGGAGAGTTCTTTCCTCTCTAGAAGATGAATGAATAAAACTCATAAAAAATAACCAGTTTGGAGGGTGCAGAGATGGCTCAGTGGTTAAAAGGACTTGCTCCTCATTCAGAGAGCTGAAGTTTAGATCCCAGAACCCCCAGCAGGTAGCTCACGCATGCCTACTATTCTTATTTCAAGGGATCTAATACCCTTTCTGACCTCTGTGGATTCTCTATTTGTGTGTCTCTTTGTCTTTGTCTGTCTGTCTGTCTGTCTCTCTCTCTCTCCTTCTCTCTTTCTCTCTCTCTCTGTGTTTCTCTCTCACCCACATACATACAGACACAAGTAACATTAGAAAAAATAAACAATCAGTGTCCCCTTTACCCTTCAGTTACTGGTCTCATCCCAAGCATGCGATCAAATGAGCTGTCATCCATTCATGTCAAAATTTCAGTTATTAGGATGTCTATTAGTATGAACAGCAAATAAAAGCTATTCTGTAGTGAGGAAAATGTTTAGCTTTCCTAAGAATGAGTTAGGAGGTGACGGTGCAACCCAGATGGACTGAAGCATTCACCTCCCTTCCCAGGGAAATCCTGCACGCCACCTTGCCAGGCTGCAATGTTGGTGATTCATTCATGTGTTGCACTATACCTACCTTCGGTATCCTGACCTTGTGACATGGAAGAGACAATGTGAATTTGGAAAAACAAATAACTAAAAGGAAAAGATAAAACTCTTCTCTTGGAAAAAGGCAACTGGAAAATGTTGGCACTTCCCTTGGGGTATCTATTTGGTCTCATCCTGCTAGAAGAAACTGAGTGGAAAAACTGATCCACTGTCTCTAAAACTCAGAACAAGACTGGCAATGGTATTCCTCAATACTTTTTTGGATATATAGCTAATGAGAAATAAATCCAGTTACATTCTTTAACTCCTGTCTCCCACCTCCCCCCCCCAAGGGTGATGGCTTTAATTCAGCATGACCTGCAGTCAGCTCAGGAAATCTCCACCCTGAGAGTTTCCTAGCAGAGTCAAAATAAGTCACAGTCAGAAACAGATAAAGATTGTTTTTCTGAGAGTGCTTGAAACTGTGTTTGAATACTGTGTTTTAAGAGCTGCAGAGTGCTTGGCTAATGATTTTCCATAGTGTCATTTTAAAACTATTTTGGCAAGCTGCATGAATGGTCCATACATTGACTATTCAAATAATAATAAAAAACATTATATTTCTTGGAACAGAATATCTTTGAGAAAGCAAACATCTATTCCAGTACACAGACATTATACAGCTTGTCAGAGGTGGCCTACATAGGCCTAGTAGACCCAGGCCTGGCAGTAGTTTGGGAATAAAAGAGGAATTTGGAATAGATTGGTCTCACAGGCAAAGTAATGGAGTGGGTTCCAGGTGGAAGTACATATCTCGACACATGCCCCCAGCTGAGTGAGCAGCTCAAAGCATATTCTTTCTATGTTACCCTGGGTCTGACAGGCAGAGTGCCTTAGAATCCAGTCAACTTTCAACTCAATCTCTAAATTATTAATAAGGCTGAAGGAAAAATTGTTTTGTGCCCATTGAGAAGAGACAAGCAGCAGATTTTGAACACAGCTTCGTTATTAACCACATGGGGACAGGGTTGAGAAACCAGTATCGTTAAACCAATGCTGACTATTACCAGAAGGATGGTGGCAAGAAGGAAGATGGAGAAGGGAAGTACTCACAGTGTGTATTTGTTAAGGTTCTTACTGCTGTGTTCAGACACCATGATCAAAGCAACTTATAAAGGAAAGTGTTTAATGAGGCTTACAGTTTCTCGAAGCTAGAATCATGATGATAGAGCAAATGCACAGAGGTAGGAATAGCCGATAGCTCACATCTTTTTAATTTTAATTTCTTTATCTTATTTTATTTTTTAAAAAGAAAAGAAACTATCTTTTTTTCTCATTTTACATACCAATCCCAGTTCTGACTCCCTCCTCCATCTTTTCCTTAATTAATTTTTTTCAGTTTGTGTACTAACTTTAGTTCCCCCTCCCTCCCATTCTCACACTCCTACCTCCCCCTACCTCACTTCCCCCATCCACTCATCAGAGGGGCTAAGGCCTCCCTTATGGAGTCAACAAAGTCTGGCATACAAAGTTGAGGCAGGACAAAACCTCTCCCCCTTGTATCAAGGCTGAAGCAAGATATCCCACTATAGGTAATGGTCTCTGAAAAGCCAGTTCATGGACCTGGGATAAGTCCTGGTCCCACCAACAGGGCCCCCTGCCAACAGCTCAAGCCATATAACTGTCACCTACATTCAGAGGGCCTAGTTCGGTCCCATGCAGTTTCCCCACTTGTGAGTTCCCACTGATAGCACACATCTTGATCTGAAAATAGGAGGCAGAGAAGAAACACACTGGAGTCTTTGGAACCTCAAAGCCTGCTGCTCAGGACACACCTCCTTCAACACGACCATACTTTCTACTCCTTTCCAAACAGTTTCCAGTAGTCAAACCCATGAGCCCTTGGGACCATCCTCAATCACATCATCATACAGACTCTCTAAACTGCAATGAGAGCAGAAGGAGTCAAGCGGATTCAAGGAAAATTGAATATATTTTGTCCATCCTCATCATTTGGAGATAAATTAAATATTCAACATATATCATTCAAAATATAAACATGACACAAATTTTGCTCAAAGACCAAAAAAATCAAATAGATTCTTTTACCAATAATGACCCAAATAGTTCCATCAGAACAGTTTCTTTTTAATGACTTTATTCACTGTCAGTTACTGGAATAGGAGCTGAGTTGACCAAAACTGGGTGCTTGGCTTCTTTCCCCTCTTTTCAGATTCTCCCAGATTCACAGCCAATGTGTTGACTTCGCCTGACTTGGTCCTGACCCTTCAGTCAGAGGAAAATTGGGTTGCATTGTAGCTAGATCTGAGCTCACCAGCTGACAAACACCAGCACCCCACACATCAGACTTCATCAACATTTCTGGTATGAAAAGCACAGACAGAAGATTCTGGCTAAAAGAACAGAGGTAAGGACTTAAGGGAGAAATAATACCTCTTTACTTTGTTTGGTTTATTTGTTTATTTTGGTGCTATGGGTCAAGGCCAAGCTTTCACGTTTGCTAGGCAAGTGGTCTTTGACAGACTGAAATCACTTACACCCTCTCCCGCTTGGTTTAGCTTACCAATGATCAGAGAAGTAAAACAAAGGACTATGATTTCTGGAGAGCTGAATAAACTCTAATAAAGCTGATTTGGGACACCTGTGTGGTCAAGTGGACTCCTTGATTCTTACTGTCAGAAATGGGTTAGCCCACCCAAGCACACGTAGTGAAGGAACCCACACCCCCGCCCGTCCCCATCCCAGCTGCCCTCCTAGAAAGAGGATGGCTGAAGAATGGGGCTATTTTAACTTCTTCCAGATTCACTGACAGCACTGAACCTTTTGCCTCTTTGAAGAAAAATCTTAAAGGATGGGTTGAAGCTGAGTGTCACATCAGTGGGGCACTCTCACAGTGCATGAAATGCTGAGGAGCCCCTATTCCTACCTCCAGCTGGGAAAACTATCAAAGCCGATGGTGAGTTTACATAATGCCCAATGTTTACTTTCAGTTCCGGCAGGGAACATCTTCCAAGACATTGACTTTTTTATTAGTCCGAGCAACTTTTAAAGTTCACAGATGCTTTGGGTCCATCTTTGTTCCCTCAAGTCAGTGGTAATCAATCCCAGATAATCAGGAGGTGACTCGAATTTCCCTAACTATCTTTCAGTGTCAGAAATAAATCCTGATTATGGTATTGCTCCTTAGTGGGGATCTCAGCAAAGGAGACCACTGATGGAATTATCCATAAATCATGAGGAAAATACAAATGCCAGCTTGAAATATCTTATAGCTCTCTGGGCATTTGTAAAATATATAATTGGCTATGTGGTGTCCTTTTCCTAGTTCCACAGTACAAATATTCTAACACTATGAAACACACTCAGGCAAATCTTCAGATGTAAATATATTTTGCATTTTAGAGTCAAGAAAAAAAAAGAACCTCACAAAAATCTAACCTTAACTTATTTTAGGGTCAGAAGTCTTTAAAATTATTGAGACACACATGGTTCCTATCAGAATGTAACAAGTCTGGCTAATTGAACATTCTTGTCAAATGGTTGAAAAGCTGGGGAGGACGAGATCAAATATTTTAAATTCTATTCAAGGGAGAGTTTCACAATGAAATCTTTCACAGGTGAAATATCACGTTTTATGATGGAATTTTTCTGGTTCTGTTTATTTAAAAGTAGCTAAAACATTTCAAATGTGATAAATGATTGAAAGTTTTCAAATGAAATTATCCAAATAAAATGAAAATACCATACACACACCTGTTGGGGAGACACAGAAAGTGAAATAGAGTGGTTTAAAAGAATAGGAAGCATTAAATAACCCTCTCTATGTATTACACTCAGAGAAATAAACTCGTCATGGAATTATTTTCTTTTTGAATTGAAGTGAAGTCAGTGGAAACTTTTGATAAGAATCACACATTTGATAAAAATTCGTGAGTAATTCTGCTTCTATTTTTAGCTGCAGTCTGTATGAAAACAGTTTGAAGCAACCCTGTAGGTGTTGTTGCAAATCTATGAACTAGTGCTGAATTCATGTGTTGATCACAGATAGATGTTTCTGAATAACATATGTGAAACCACCTTTTCCAGACATTTTCCCATGGTGTTTATAAAGGAGACACCACAACCTCTTAATTTTTTCTGTGTCTTTATCTATTTTAGTATTATCTTTCCTGATAGCAGATAGTTGTGTCAGTTTCTCTGTCACTAAAGAACCGAGCCAAAGTGTATATGGAGAGTCTTGTAAATACAGACTACGGAGTATTACAAAACGGAGGTTTCGTTGCCTTTCCCATCTCTTTCTCACTTCTGCATTTTTAAAACAATTTTCTTATGACTGTTGCCCAGAATGCTAACATTAGACATACAGAATGCCCAGAGTAGAAATATAGTGTGGGGTAGCTCCTCCTGCAATCTTACGCTCTCATTGATCATCTTTCTGGCCTACGTGTTTGCCTTATGCCGGTGCTGCAGTCCAAACTGTGTACTTCCTAAGATAATGTTTTTCGTGGGGAGGACATGTTATCGTCTGAAACTGAACAGTATAAACAAAAGCCATCGCTTCTCCCTCATGCTGACTTTTCACTCAAGCTCTCAAACTTTGGGCAGTGGTCAGGGACACGGTATCTAGCCTGGTCTCAAGCCAGGAACATTGAGGTCATCTTTTCTCCATTTTTCTCACACTCACCCTATTCATCCTTCTCACTACATCCATCAACAAACATGCAAGCATTTTTTTTTTTGGTAAATAGTATTGCTTTTTCCATTTTACACTCTTCTTGATTTGCTTTATCTTCCACAGTAAGAAACACCAAGAGACAGATGTTTAAGAACACAAGAAGCATTATCACTAAACACCAAGCTCACTCTGAAGATTAACTGAATCATAACAAATTCACTATCATTGCACTTTTGCTTGAAAAGGTTGTGTGTGGATTTACCTGTCTTGTGCCAAATTACTGCCCTACCTGCCTGCCAATTACCAGTGACCCAACAAAAGAGGTTTGTGTGTGGATGTATATATGTGTATTCACAGGAATATGAGTTTGCCCACTCACTTACTCGAGTATTTGAACCCATTCTATAACAAACATGTTCACTCGTCCTTTGAAAAGTTCTCAAGGCCCCATGCTTTTTCCTGGCACTGGTTTCTGATCATGCCCTTTGGTGGCAGTGTAGCTTCTCTCTGATGCTGTGACTGTGAGTGTTGATATCTATGGTCTTCCACAAACTACGGCTGATTGGTTGTTCCCCATCCTCTACGCCTGCCTCACATTCCTCTTTCTGAGTGGTAGCCAGCAGAAGAAGGGTCTACCCTCTGAGACAGCCTTAAAACCAAACTTGTCCCAAAGCATTTAAGAAGTAGATTAGAAAAGGCAGCTTCCAACCCTGCTCTTTCAAGAAATTTGCTGATTTCCATGTTTTTGAAAAGTGCTTGATAGGTAAGTATAATGGTTCTGAGTTGCTGCAACCACATAAAAGATGGCCATGAGGGGCTGTGTTATCCCACTGAGAAAGTTCAGTCATCACACCAGATAGGGAAGAGCCTGGATGCAACTTGGAATACACAGTGGACAATGCACAGTTAGTTACGCATCTCTAGCTTTTACTTTCCTCTGAATAACAGTTCTTTGTCATAGAAGATTAAAAAAAAACTTCCCTAAATTAGAACAGGTTATTGAATTTAATGCAATTTAGTTGATTAAAAGATTCATGAATGAGTTTGATCAGAATTCACGGCTATCATACTAACCGAGGTCATTAATCAGTAAGTAGTGGGGTAATCAGTGGTAATTAGCCATCAGCCCCTTCTCTCATGGCCATTTTACTAATTAAGTTAGCTTTGATGTGAGGCATAAGGGATACAAATTAAAAACTACTTATCCTAACTAACGAAAGACTGCAGTGAATTGCAGTGGACAATTTGTGGTTGGTTTGTTTACATTTCTATGAGATGGTATTCCCAGGCGCTGAGTGAACTTTTTTTTCTATCTTATAGTGAGTAGTATGCAAAATTACTATTAGAGCAAATGAAAGAATTCAAAAGTACATCTAGATCTTGCCTTATCTTATTTCAGTAAACAAAAAGAAAGCTCCAAGCCTAAAAGTAACTGTCTACCTTGTGTCATTTTGTGAGAGAATTTAAATGGTGTCAAAACATCATTTGGGTCATTTCTGAGAACTAAGGTATCAAAACTTTAGATCATCAATCTTCCTGCCTCCAAAGAGAAGACAGCGAAGTCATAACAGAAGTGATTTATTGAAGACTTGTCTCTTTCACCTGCCACTGCAATCAATATGTTTATAAACATTCAGGGGAACTGGAAAGAAAAGAAGAAAAGATAAGATTATGTAGGTCATTCAGATACACACACTTATAGGCTTCCTGGGTTTGTATCCGAAGTTTCCACAAAAGCCCTTTGTTAAACTCCCTGCAATGTTCTGCTATGGCACTCAGAAAAGAGCCCCCAAACTGTTTCTTCTTCCCCTTCAGCAATACACAAACCATCAAATAAGACAAAGGCCTTTCTGATGGAGAATTCCACAGTCGCCTGTGAGCACCCGTTTCGGTGCGCCACTGTCACAAGGTTCTGCCTTTGCTGTAAGGTCATTCTCTCTGCTGCGCTCTGATGACACGGAGAACATCTGGTCCTCATTCCTCCGCTAATGACATTTCCTGCTCTAGAGTTCCATTTTAAATCACCCTCAACCTTCTCTTCTTTAGGCTAAACTCCAGGTCCACTCACTCCTCTGGAGTCTCGTGTGCCAGACTTCTAAATATCCCTGCCCTACTCTGAATCCATAAACCGCCATTCGCCTTTAACTGGTCCCCTGGCTGAGAGTACAGAGAGATCCCCCAGGGGCCTCACCTTTCACCTCTCAGCCGCAGCCACGTACTCATCCCAGCGCTCAAACACACCCAAGCTTTAAAATAACACGTTCTGTTCAGGGAGAGACATTTCTTTCTATCAACTTGCTTTCCCTCTCTGTCCCAAGGGAAGATCGCAGAGCAGATTGGGCTTTGGGAGTCAAGCAGCAGACAGCTGTGGCTTCAACTTCCAGCGGTTGCACAGCTCCGGAGGGACTGGAAGGTCAAGGGAAGCTTGTAGAACCTCAGGCCATTCACGTGGCTCGGAGGAGGAGATGACCAAGCCCTAATAAAACACCGGCTGCCGGACATGCCATTGGGGCTGGCACGCTAATTGAAACCAGCAGGCATGGGTCTGCAGCCCCTTGAAGTTAATGCTCAGCGTGGAATAACTTTTCCTTCCACAGCAAAGGCAGAGCTCAGCCAGTAAAGCGGAGTTACTACTAAAAAATCGCAACTACCCAGCTTCCCCACTCTAGATGAAGACGGGAAAGCCCCTCTCCCTCTTTCTCTCCTCTCTCCTTTCTCTTTCTTTTTCAGGGATCTCAACTATTAAATCTCTTTCTCTGTAGTTAAACCCAATTTGGCACTTGTTTTTAAATATTTTATCATATAAGGTTGAACATCTGTTAGCTCAAGTCATTTGTCAGCAATCTGAACGGGTGGTTTTCTATTTATTTGTTTATGTTTTTATTTGTTTATTTGTACAGTTTAAAGTTCTGCTCTAAATAGAAGTTGCCACAGACACTAAGTTCAGCAACTCTGTTTAAGCTTGCTTTCTATTGCTGTGGAAATACATTGAGCAGGAGTAACCCTGGGAAGAGAAATGTTATTTGATTTATAATCTAGAGTCCATCATGAAGGGAAGTCAGGGCAGCATCTCATGGAGGAAACTAGAGGCGGAACTGTAGCAGGGACTCTGGAGTAAAGCTACTTACTGGCTGGTTCACCATGCCTTTCTCTGCCTGTTTGCTAAAACAACCTGATTCATGAAAGAGTCTGTGAGACATTCTGCAGGGCACAGCAGATAGTGACTGAACTGCCTTTGAAATTTCCTGCTTCATGGAAAAATCTGCTGGATACTATGGGCCTAAAGGCTGAAGATGGATGCCCCAACAGTACAGAGGAACTTTGGGTGACTGTCCAGGCAGCAAGATGTCTCTGTCATTTCTAGAGTTTTGGAAGTTGCTTACTTCTTGTTTACTTAGGTAATATTATATCCTTCTGGAGTCTTTGATGGAGTTGAAGAATGGCTAGTTATAGTTATAGTTTTCCATTATTATGATAAAGATAAAATAGATATAGATATTGTAACTGTAATTCTTACTCGATAACTGTTTTGTTATATGTAATTTTACTATGTTAAAGAGAAAGCCTTTCTTTTTTGTTTAAATAGAAAAGGGGGAAATGATGTAGGTGGGCCTTCTGTCTATGTGTTATTTTCATTGGTTAATAAAGAGACTGCCTTGGCCCTTTGATAGGACAGAAAATTAGGTAGGCGGAGTAAACAGAACAGAATGCTGGGAGAAAGAAAGCCGAGGTAGGCAGACGCCATGCAGCCAGCCGCCAGGTCAGACATGCTGAATCTCTCCCGGTAAGCCATGACCTCGTGGTGATTTACAGTTTATTAGAAATGGGTTAATCAAGATGTGAGAGTTAGCCAATAAGAGGCTGAAACTAATGGGCCAAGCAGTGTTTAAAAGAATACAGTTTCCATGTAATTATTTCGGGGTAAGCTAGCAGGGATCCAGGTGGGAAGGCAGCCCACTGTTCCTTTTACAAAGGACCACCTGCCTAGGAATGGCACCACACATCTTAATAGAATCCACTGTGGGCACCATGCTGAGTGTGTGCTGGGCCCTTCAATTCTATCCTGAACTGTTTACTTTGTGATTTGATCTCTCTTTTCTTTCCTTCCTGAAATGTTCTCATATGTTAAAACTCCCAGATCAATATTCAAATTATATCCCCTTTTCCTTAAAAAAAAAAAAAAATCCATGCTTCTTGCTCCTACTTCCATCTTTGAATCTTGCGAGTCTGATACAAATTTCTACAATCATGTTTTCAAGTCAGGAAACAGTTTCTAAACTGTTATTTGAAGGTGGCATGTCTACAAACTCGATAATATTCTTTGACAAAATCTTCATTTTTCTCGTCTCTCTACCAACAGCAATGGTTCTCTCTGGCGCTAAGTTTTTCCTCCCTCTTATGGCTTTCCATATTGATTTTATTCAGGATCTTTTGGATGTTTATATGTTTTATACTAGCAGATTTCTTCAAATGTTGACATTCCACTAACTGTTCTTGATCAAACATATGGTACAAGTAAGGTGACTGACATGGTTCTTTCTGTGTGCTCCCTTCTCCGTGTGACCTGACTGGGGTGTTTCACTCATGGCACACCTAACTGTTCTTATTACAGTTCTCGTCTTGACTTGATCAATTTCCTAAAATAACTTTTATCTGAGAGGTAGCAGTGTGAGTGGTGCTATTTTAGAAGCCATGCAGCAGAAGAAAACAGAGGTCTTGATATCCAAAATAAAAATGCACATTGGATTCTCCTGTGCCTATGAAGATTCCTAAGTAATTGATGGCTTTTGTTTGGTTGGTTATTTTTGTGTTTGGCAGGATCAACTATGCCACTCAAACCAGTCTCTAACAGTTGGGCATGCAGCACAATGTCTAACAAGATTCTGAAATTTTGATTCTTTCTCATGTCCCCCAGGAAAAATATTCTGTATTTAACAGAGAAAGACAGTGCCATGGAAGGAAAGAAAGTCTCTAGAAAGTCTTTCTTAAATGTGCACCTGTGTGTGTGGTTATGTGAGAGAATAATTTTTGATTTTCTTTCTCTGTTGTTTTTTTTTGTTGTTGTTTGTTTATTTATTTTTTAAGACACAGTCTTTCATAGGTCTGTAACTCACCAAATAGTCTAGGCTGTCTGGCCAACCAGGGATCTGCCTGTCTCTATCTCCCCAGCATTGTAATTGTACTCTTGTGGAATCAAGCCTAGCTTTAACATGGATTCTGGGATCGAACTCAGTGCTTCTTACAGCAAGCACTTTATCAACTGAATTATTTTCCTAATCCAGCCTTTCTTCAACTCTTAAGTGAATCTTTGTTAGCTTATCTCTAACTCATTTTCGTAGGTATCTAATACCCTTTATTGAGCTGTTTGGTGAGTTTTTGATACAATCTGGAAGCCTCTTAATTTCCCAAACAATTGTTTTGAGGTCGTGTTTCTTTGTTTCTGTGGTATTAATCTTGACTTCTGCATTGGAGCCTTGCAGGTGTATCTCCTTTCATTATTCCCATCCCTCTGATCTTATCATTTTGGTTTCATAATCTTTTGTTATTTAAGGGCGTATTTAGGTGGAACAGTGGAAATCTACAAGTCTAATATGCCACCCTTAACCTGGAAGATAACTTATAATTAATTTACATATCAAGTCTAACCCAAGTGATTACACAGGAGATATTAATCTGTAGTCTCAGCTTCTTCATCCAGTATTGTGTGCACTGGCTTCGTTTTCTGATCTCTTTGGAGGCTCTATATTTGAGTCAGTGTTCTATCAGGGAAACATAGCTACAAGGCTCTGCAACTTATTAAAATATTGACTTTGCTATTTCTATGAGACTAAATTCATCTGTAAAATGGGCAAAAAATCACTTCATTGGGCTGGATATATATGTCACTGATCCATTGACTCTAGCTTCTTGTTGGTTTACTGTTACATATTAATTTAACCCATTTCTATTATTCTGTCTACCGCCACCTGGCTGTGGCTTACTGGGTAAAGTTCTTATGTCTGTTTCTGGCAGGGTACATGGCTTCTCTCTGATTCCACTTTCTTTCTCGCAGCATTCGGTTTAGTTTCTCTGCCTAGCTCTGTTTCCCTATAGCTCTGTTATAGGCCCAAAGTAGTTCCTTTATTAACCAATGACATTCACAGCATATGGGGGGGGGGAAGATCACACATCACATATAACACAACACACATACACACACACATATCTATATCTATATCTATATCTATATCTATATCTATCTCTATATCTATCTATATCTATCTATATCTATATCTATATCTATATCTATATCTATATCTGTGGTAGAGCAAGTGCTGTGCTCAGCACCCACAATGTACTGAGCTCAATCCTGAACACCAAAGGAAAAAACAAAAACCAAACAAAACATAAATTATTTGTTTGACATTGTATCAAGATAATATATATAAAAAATTCTGGAGATATGGTCCTTATTATTAATTATTTCATGGCTACAAAAATCATTTCTAAATTTTTTATGTTCTTAAAAATGACTAATATGATTAGAGTTCTGTTTTAATATTTAAAATTCCAAGTATTTATTTTTATTATAGTCAAACAAATTTTAAGTGGCTATTTATTGTAAATTATATTTTGACCTCAAAATATTTCTGCTAGAAATTCACATAGTGGTAGTTATTTTAGTTAATCATTATGACTTTAGATCTTATTGATATACTAGTTTATCTGTAAGGTAGGTTTTACTAGAGTTTGCCATATTTATGTAGGGTAGTGTGAATGTAACTAACCCCATAATCTTATAGAAAATCATACTATTAGGAGGTGTGTCTCTTTTGGAGTGGGTATGGCCTTGTTGTGTCACTGTGGTCATGGGTCTTTGAGGTTTCTTATGCTCAGGATACTGCCCAGTGTGTCAGTCAACTTCCAGTTGCTTGTAAGACGTAGGACTCTCAGCTATTCTAGTACCATGTCTGCCCGAATGCCATCATGCTCCCCGTCATGATGACAATGGACTGAACCTCTGAAACTCTAAGCGAGTCACCCCAACTAAATGTTTTCTTTATAAGAGTTGCTGTGGCTATAGTGTCTCTTCACAGCAACAGAAACCCCAACTAAGGCACTAAGCTTTATATGTTCTATTATAAAATGAGAATAATGATATCTTCAAAGTGGTTTTGGATGACATAGAATATTATACATAGTCGAGTATGTGTTTGGTCCTAGACTGCATTTTTCAAATAGAGTTAATGCAAAAACCTTAATAATATTTGTTTTATGCTAATATTCATATATTAAATTCAACTTCAGGACAATATAGAGAGTTCCTGATAAAATTTACTTAGTCCTTGGGACTAAGTATGTACTTAATGTGTATGAGTATGTGTGTGTGTGTGTATGTGTGTGTGTTAAAAGAGAGAGAGAGAGAGAGAGAGAGAGAGAGAAGGGATCTGACAAGTATATAAGTATATATTGAATATGTGTCTTTGAGAACATGTAAGGAAGGAACAACTTCTACTTTTATTTCATCTCTTTATTACCTTTTAAAAAATGAATCCAACTACTCTAAGGGGTTTTTTATACTAAAAATTATTATGGTTTTTGAAGATCTATATGGGATCAATTAGAGTTTACATAGTCTTACTGAATTCAAGTAAGCACCACAAAGACCTGAAGGTTTCACAGTATTTGAGCAACATTGAAAAAGCTTCTTACTTATCATTTACTAAGTCTCTCCCAACTGTACCACTGGTTTCTCAGAACCTTTATATATTAGGAAAGGATGATTTTAATCAGTCAGATACTAGAGAATGAGTTGCATTATGCTAAAGGCTATTAAGAGATTAGGCATATAATTTCACTTTTAATTTTTCAGAATAACATAACAGAAAGAATATATGAATTTTATTAGAATGTATGATAATATGCTAGATAAGGTATTCTGAAGTAGCACTGTCTCTGCTAGCACAGATAGCTAAAGTTTCAGAAGAGCATGTCTCCATTTTTAAAGATAGATAAACTGATTTTAAATGAATATAAAATGGAATTCGAGTGGAGATCAGAAGGTGGGAGCTGAACCATGTGCTGCAAATCACAAAAGTTTTGGATACACAAGTTGGACTGGAATATAGTTTTTATAGCCAGTCACCCCTCGGGAAGAGATCTTAAACTGGCAATGCAGAAGGTGACATATATAGGTATATATCATATATGTGTTATATATGCATATGAAACGTCTTAAGTTTTGGCAGAGAAAATTTCAAAGTGCTTTTAAAGAAAATACTTTATTAAAGTCTGTATCAAAGAAACTAGACAATAAAAATAATTAAACTGAAGTGATTCATCATCATATCATACATAGCTAGTCACTATTATTATTTAAGGTGATATAGTTATTTTACAATCATATGTGTGTATACACCATATATAATAACATACATACCATATAATACATACGTATACACACATATATACTTATATATACCATGTATAGTTGTAATAAATGTAATCTTTTAAATATGTCTTGACTTACTTTTCTTGCCCTTCCTTCCTCTCAATAGTCTTCTTTGTTTCCCTAGACAATTTCACTTCTACCTTTCTGTATCAAATATATACATGATTATATATCACACACATAACATTTAGGAACCATAAGCAAGAAAAATGTATATTTGTCTTTCTAAAATTGGTTAAATTTATCCAGTAGAACTATCTCTAGATGCACCCATTTCCCAGCAGACTACATGACTTCTTTCTTCTTTATTGCTGACAAAACTTCCATTGTGTGCATGTACCACAGTTTTCTTATACTTTTCTCTGTTGTTGGGCACTTAGGTTGGTTTCATGACTTGGCTATTATAAATAGTGTCTCAATAAACATTGCTGTGAATGTATCTCTGTTTTCTTGGTGTCTTTTGGGAAAATACCTAGGAGTGGTATAGCTGGGTCATCTTTTATTTTGAGAAGTCTCCATACTGACTTCTGCAGTGGCTCCGCTCAAGTTTATGTTCCCGTAAGCTGTGTACAAGCCTTCACATCTGTTAACCTCCCTGCCAGTGTTAACTATTGTTGTTTTCTTAATGATTGCCATTCTGACTGTGGTGAGATGCAGTCTTAACATTTGCATTTCTCTGGTGGTTCATGAAGTTGAACATTTTTCATATGTTTCTGGAGGAGAGATGTGACCACACCATTTTCTGGCTTAAAATCTCATGAATGCCTTAATGTAACAATCAGAACCAACTTCACACCATTGAGTCAGGCTTTCAAAACATAGTAGTCTGCTCAAAAGTCATATTTCCTTCGTCCATCCATTTGTTGTTATGTACCTAAGCAATGTTCATATTAGTAGCTGTGAATAGCTTCCTAATAAACACAGTATACAAGTAGCTCATTGGTTTGTTGATCTCATTTTCTTTAAAGCAGTACTTCAGAGTAGATAGATGGATTTTGTGGTAAATTTAATTTTAATTTTTGATTAATCTTTTCTCCACAATTGTCACAATGATTTATGTTCCCACCAGCTCTGTATACATAAATGTTTCGCTGCATCTCTTTCACCACTTGAAAATTAATTTTTTTTAATCATAGACATTTTACCTATAATGAGATGATGGCTTTGATTTGTATTTTTCTTTTAGCTAGTGGCATTAAACATTATATTTGCTTACCATTTATTTGTAGTCATTATTTGTAGAAGTATTAATTCAGATAATTTGTCCATTTTCATGTTAATTCTCTTGGGTTTCTGATATAACATGTTTTTTTTAGTTCTTTATGTATTCTGGATATTAAGGCTCGCTCAGGTGAACAGTTGACAAACAGTTTTTCCCATTTTATAAAACATGTCTTCATTCTTGATTGTTTCTTCTACTACATAAAAGCTATTGAGTTTGATGTATTCCAGTGTGTCAATACGGGCTTTAGTTCCCTGTTCTTTGGGTTAGATTCAAAACACCATTTCCTGTACCAGTCTATTTCCCCTGTATTTCTTCTTAGTAGTTTCAGAGGCTTAAGACCTAAATTTATGTCTATGACCTATTGAATCCATTTTTTTTTGCACTGGGTGAGAGGAATTGTTTTTTTCTAATGAATATCTGCACAACAATTTTTACCAAAAATAAAATACAGCAATTCAAATTCAATAGCATATGAAACAGATCCCTCTCCATAATTTAGTTTCTTCCTTGGAATGCCAAGGCTGTTTAACATTCACATATCAACAAACATAATGCATCTTACGAACAGACAAAGGTAAATTTTATGCAATATACGAGTACAGAAAATGTCATTGATAGAATTAAGTGTTATTTCATGAGCATCCATGAACAGACCAGTTAAAGAAAGAGCATACCTAACATCGCATTGGTTTTATATGACAAAGACCCAGTTAACATCGCGACTGAAGGGGGGAAAGGTCCATATGTTTTTCTCAGCTCAGGAAGAAGATGGATGTCCGTTCTCACTCTTACTCATTTAGTCGAAAAGTGTTATCTAGAACAATTAGGCAAAGGGGGGAGGCATATAATAATAAAAGAAAAAGAAAGTATAGTTAATTCTCTTTGCTCAAGATACTTTTGTGTGTAGGAAGAATTAATTTTTATATGAAAGCATCTAACTATCCCTAGAGTAAACCCCAGTTATTAAGGTTTATGTTGAACTTGGTTCACAGCTATCTCGTTGACAATGTTTCTTCTCTATTGGCCAGGGTATTGAACTCTATACAGTTTTCTCCTACTGTTTTATCTTGCTTGGAATGGCCAGTCTCATGAAATAAATTTGAAAGATTTTTTTTTCCTCTTCACTTTACGGAAAGAGTTTGAAAAAGACAAGTGTTACATTGTTACGCATTCAGCACAGTTTTCCAAAGAAAGCATCTGCTCCCAGTGTTTTCCTTCTTTGGAAGAGTTTGGATATCATCTTTACCTCATTGCTAGTTGTGTAGCTGTTTTCAATGTCCATTTCTTAACTGTGTAGTTTTAAAGGCTTGTGTGTCTAGTCATTTCCTGTAGGTCTTTCAATTTTTTGGTGTCTTCCTTACTTTTCTGTTGCTGTGACAAAATACCCTAACCAAAAGCAGGTTATGAAATGGGAAGGTTATTTTGGCTTACAGTTCCGGGGAGACAAAGTCCATCATTGTGCAAAGGGACTGTATCTGGGCTGCAAAGCTTGCTTGGTAGTCAGAAAGAGGAGAAGCGGGGGAGGAAGCAAGGTCAGGTAATAAAACCTCAAAGTAGACCCCTAGTGCTGTATCTCCATCACCAAGATTCTACTCCCTAAAGGTTCCATAACCTTCCAAAACACTACCACGAGCTGGGTGTCCAACCAAGTGTTCAATTATGTGAGCCTATAGGGGGGCAATTTTATTCAAACTATAATCATTGACACACAGTTATTCCCTGTCACCTCATAATATTATCCCCCCCCAAGACAGGGTTTTGCTTAATAACAGCCCTGACTGTCCTGGAACTCTCTTTGAAGACCAGGCTAGCCTCAGACTCACAAAGATGCACCTACTGCTGCATCCCAAGTGCTGAGGTTAAAGGCGTGTGCCACCACACCCAGCTACATAATATTTATTTCTATAGCTTTAATTAAATGTTTCTTCTTGAAGCTTTTTTTTTTGAGCCTTTACTTTTCTTGACTGAAAGTTTTAGTGATTTTATTAATTTTTTTTAAAGAACCCCCATTTCCTTGCTCATATGTGGTTTAGCAGTCTCTAATTTCTGGGTTTTTTGTTGTTGTTGTTGTTTGTTTGCTTTTGTTTGTTTTTTCGAGACAAGGTTTCTCTGTAGTTTTGGAACCTGCCCTGGAACTAGCTTGTGTAGACCAGACTGGCCTCAAACTCACAGAGATCTGCCTGCCTCTGCCTCCCGAATGCTGGGATTAAAGGCATGTTCCACCATCGCCCGGCTTTATTCTCTAATTTCTGCAATAGCCTTTATTATTGTTTTCCTTTTGATAACTATGAGACTAACTTGCTTTTCTTTACATAGTATCTCAACATATAACTTTGGGTTGCTTAAATTCTTTCTTCTGTTTGGATGCAGGTATATTCTACTGCAAATATTTCTCTTAAGATGGTCATCCTTGCATTCTACATGCCGAGGTCTGTTGTATTCATTTTCATTTGTCCCATGATATTTCCTAATTTCTCTTTTTTAATTCTCCCTGCTTGTTCAAGGCTTTATTATTTAATTTTCACACAATCTTTTCTTTTCCAAATTTTCTCTTGTTATTCATTTCTACTTTCACCCTACTGTTAAGAGAAAATATTTGGTAACATTGGAATGTTTCTAATTTAGTTAAGACTTTTTGTTTGCAGGCTTGCATGTGTTCTGTTCTCAAGCTATTACATGAGTGCTGGAGAAGAACACCTATTCTTTCTCTTTAGGGGTGGTTTACCCTTAAAGCCTATTGGAGGTACTTAGTCCTCAGTATTGGTTCTATCTTCTGTTTATTTAGCAATCATATTATTTGTTTCATCCATTGTTGAAAATGAGGTATTTTGTAACTGGAGGGCCGGTTTGTTGGGGTTTCTGACCTGCCCGGTTCGCAACTGTTTAGCCCCAAAGAAAATCACACAGATTTTAACATTATGTTAACATTATGTTTAACATTATGTTAACATAACATAATGTTAGATTATAACATTAGGTTATAAACTGATTGGCCTATTAGCTCAGGCTTCTTATTAGCTCTCATAGTTTATATTAACCCATTATTGTTATCTATATTAGCCACATGGCTCAGTACCTTTCTCAGCAGGGCAGGTCACATCCTGCTTCTTCAGTGTCTAGGAAGGAATGATGGAGGGAGCTCCTGCTTTCCAGAATACTCCTGTTCTCTTTGCTCCACTACTACTTCCTGCCTGGTTTTCCCACCTATACTTCCTGCTTGGCCAATCAGCATTTATTTAAAACATGATTGACAGACTGCAGACAATTCTTCCACACCAGTATTTAAATCACCTTCTACTGTTGTATCCCTCTCTGACAAAACTTGCTTCATGCATCTGTTTTGTTCACGTATTTATATTTCAATTGTCTTAGTTATTCAATATTTAATTATTATATATTGGCTTTCTTTCTTCATTGTGATAACTTTGACTTAAACTCTATTTTGTTAAATATAAGGTCAACCATCTCTTCCGGTTATTATTTAAATGTGATATCTTTTTCTATCCTGTAACTTTTAGCCTGTAGATGTCATTACATCTGAAGAAAGTCTCTTGTAGATAGCATTTGCAAAAGATAGCAATACTCTTTTTGATTAGGTTGCTAATGGCAATTACAGATAGGAAAAGAACTATTCTTATTTTGATTTTCATTTGTTTTTTTACAGTTTTATAGATTTTTATTCTTCCTTTTAATATTTTTTGCCTTTCATCGAATTTTTATAACATTCCTTATTTCTTTAGTTTATATTACATAAACCTTTGTACTTATTATATGACCAACATAAAGCATCCAATAGATGATAACTTCAATTATATAGAAAATTAACTCTTTTATTCTCCCCATTGGCTTATACAAGTGATGCCACAAGCATTTTTTTAAAAAATTTTCTAGTGTAAAACAATTTCCTCATAGATAAAACCTTCCATCTTGGAGGGAACGTCATTAGGATACAAGATGTTCAACTGAAGGTGTAGCATTACATCCACCAGAGAAGTTCATTAAGCTGGGTAAGTAGACAATTTAAAGGCTTCAGGGAGTCCAGAAACTGACCAAAAATCCTAAGTCTCTCCCTCCCTAAACATACATAAGTAATGAGAACTGCTGAGATATCCTCAGAGAAGCTATGCTGCTTAGAAGAGTTGCAAAGCTGCTTGGAAGAATCAGAGATCAGCCAAGCTGTCTGGAAGAAAAAGACCAGCGAAGTTACCCAAAGAGCCTCAGATCACTGCCTGAAAGAGACAGACACCAGCCTTTCGAGTTGCCTGCAAATTGTGCAATGCACTCCAAGTTTTCAGTTTTCATGAGTTCTCCTCCATGCTGGAGTGGTCTTTTGGTGATGTGGCTGTGTTTGAGTTAGTTCTAGCCCTGTAAGGACTGCCTCACAAATCTTCCTGTAAGTAAGCACAATAAGATGTACTGGTTGGTTATGTTGTAGTCATTTGGTGTGCTGTCAGTTTCCTACCTGAGAGAATTAGGTGCTTGAACATGCCTCCCCTAAACAGTGTCACACAAAATTTGCACTCTCATTAAAATATTTTATAATTGTCTATTTTTATGCTTTTATCAATTAGCTTCTGCATCAGAATTAACAATGATTTATGTGTCAGAACTATAGTCTTACGGTATTCTGTAATGTTTCCAATGTTACCTTTAGCAGAAAGTCTTATACTTAGGCAAACCTTGTGCAGTTGCTTGTGGCTTTTTTTTTTTTATCTGCAAGCGTACCAATAATGTCACTTGTTCTAAGTAGTAAGAAATTCAGTCAATTTTGCATTATTTGGGAAACTATTTTTTCCTTCATGTTTAAAGGTTAGTTTTGTCGAATATATCTAACTCTTGTTTGATTGGTTATTTTTTCTTTCTCTTGTATTTATTTTTTCTTCCAGATTTTTAATTATACTACATCACCCATTTCTGACCCTCAAGACTTTCCTTATACATCTACTGATAGATTTTATGGAATCTTTTTTGAGTTTGATGGGTCATTTCTTATCTGTATCAAAAGTTTTACTTTTAGTTTTGATAATTTGATTATAATGTGTCTCAGTATTAGTCTCTTTGTGTTCATCTGACTTAGAATTCCTTTCTATTTTCTCTTTTTTCTATTTCTTTCATTCATTGTTTCTTTTTTCTTTCTTTGTTTCTTTTTTTCTTTTTGATCTTTTTGATTATAGATGTCTGTTTTCTCCTTGAGATTGGGCACTTTCAGCTATTATAATTTCAAATAAGTTTTTTCTCTGAGATAGTCTTGTGTTCCTGGTGCAAAAGACTACCCCCTTCCCCATACATGTGTATGCGCTTCTGTATGTATATGTCTGTCTGCCTTTTATGTTTGTCTCTCTTTTTACACTTTTGATCTTTTGGTTAAATGATTTTAAATGAATTTTCAAGTTTCATAAATTTTCTGTTCGATAAAAGTCTACTGTTTGCCCATCTAGTAAACTGTCAATTTACTTATTTTTGAGGCCTGAAGCTCTTGGTATCTCTGTATTCATATTTTCATTTTGTTCATGCATGATTTTCCTTTATTTCATTGTACATTCCCCTTTTTCTATACATTTTAGTTTGCTCTTGTTTTGCATTATTTTATTTTAAAGTAAACTTTATTATTTAAAAAAACTTTAAAAAAAATCACACACTAAAATTGACCAGACTCAATGTCTATACCTCGCTGTAAATCACTATACAGTTAGGATAGTATGTCTTGACGATCACTTCGAGTCCATAGTCAGGTAAGCTATACATTTCTTTTTTTAAGTTCTTCATCTTCTTCCCCCTCACATTTAACTAGTTCTTTGAGAAATTACTACAATGCATTTTGATCATAATTCCAGCTCCCTCCTACAGCCTCCAGATTTGTGTCTCCTTCGTTACCCACCTGTAGTGACACATGCCGATTTGACACAGACCGGAATCATTTGGGAAGAGGAGACCTTATTTGAGAAAATGCCCTCACCAAAATGGCCTGTGAACAAAACTGTGGAGCATTTTCTTGATTTATTATTGATGTGGGATGACTCAGTAGTGAACTGAGTCACCCAGGAGTGCCTGGGTTTTATAAGACAGCGGGTTGAGAAAGCCATGGAAAACAAGCCAGCAAGCAGCACTCCTCCATGGTCTCTGTATCAGTTCTCACCTCCAAGTTTTGGCCTTGAGTTCTTCTTCTATTCCCTTACTTTCTGGGATAAGATGTAATGTAAAATAAGCCCTATCATCCCAGAGTTGTTGTTTGATTATAGTGCTCTAGTACAGCGAAAGAAACCCTGATTAAACTATCACCCAGTTTTGTATCCTCTTATTTTTTTATCAAGTAAAATTTATGCTGCCCTTATACACTGGGAACTACAGCCTTCACGTGGGTTGGTCTACCTGCCCATTGCCATCACCTTAGAATAAATTAATTTTCCTTTTTCTAGCAGCTATCAGCTTTCAGTATCTTCTTAGCTGAGGATGGGACTCCATGCCTTCTTCTCCTCCCAGTTCTGGAATTTTGTCTGGTCTGAGACTCTGCAGCCCATCTGCATGCTGTCTCAAATGCAGTGAATTTATATGCATAACTGTTCTGCTCCATCCAGGAAACATCATCTCCCTGTAGTCATCCACCCCTTATGGTTCTTACAGTCCTTCCTCCTCCTCTTCTGTCAGCATCCCTGAGCTGAAAGGGCTGTGATACAGATGTAGAATAAATGTAACCTTCCTTTATTCTCTGCTCCTTAATCAATTGTGGGTCACCAGAACCTGTAAAAGGAAACATCTCTAATAATAGCTAGCTAATGCATTTATCTATGGGTACAATAATAAGTTGTTATGAGTCAGTTTAATGCTGCATACTGATAGGTAAGACCCTATTGCTGAAGACACCATATACTTAAGCCATAGAAAATGGTGAAATTAAGATAGTGCTCAGCATTCTATTCATTAATTGAGGTAGCACTCACTTCATCCATATTAGCTAGTTTTTCATAGTGTGTAAGGTCCTATGTATGTTACAAGAGGAAAAAAAGAAATCATCTTCTTACCCCACCTGTGAACCCTGCAAACTACAGTAATGACCATCTGGCAAGGGCAATAGTGGCCTGAATGTTATGAAAGTAACCAAATACCTTATTTTTGGATCTAAATTGGCCTCACAAGTTGAAGCCTCTATCTGGCACTATTATTAGTACCAAGAACCTCTGGTTACACAGGTCCTAAGCCTTAGGAGGAAACAAATTGCTATTTCTCTTTTATTAAGTCAGTTTATGGAAATTGGGTTGTGTTTCTTTGATTTGGAAGGGGTTTTTGTGTTTCTTCTTGAGTCCTCTTACTTTGTATTGGTGTCCGTTAGTTAAAAACAAACAAACAAATCCCAACAAAACCAAAACCCTGCCACGCTTTAAGCACAAATGTACTAATTCTATAAAAGAAGCATCTTTGACACTGACTTTATCGGTTCTCTGGGACAGGGGGCCTCAAACATTCTTTATGGCTGCAAATCATTCCTGAAAATTATGATATAGATTTTGCCTAGTTCTCTCTAAGGCACCCATTTCTTACTCATGCTGGTCTGTCTATAGTATTGCATGCCCTTTGGAATGGCTTAACACCTAGTGGATCTTTATCAGTAGCCCACTAGGGTATCTGGATTATGTCAAACCCTGTCAGAATTCTATGACTGGGCACATGTAAGCCTCTCCCTCAGATATGCCCTTTAAAAATTAGAATATTATCATCGTGCTCCATTTGTCTCCCTCTCTCTGTCCTGTATCCCGGAGGAAAGACATCCAGCCGGTTTTGTTCTGCTTAACCAGAGTTCCTCCACGGAATCCGAGCGTGTCACTGCTCTGTTTGTTCTCAGAAACAACCCCTACTTATCTACACTGCTCTGGGTCCTATCAAGAATTTGACATATGAGACAAAACGAAACAAGACAAACAAACAAACAAACAAAACTCAGTTCCTGTCACCCCAGACTAAACCTTTGGGCCAATGCTTTATTCTTCCACTCTACCTCAAACCAAAAACTCAGTAGCTAATTTGTCTTTTCTGAATTGTCCTGAAGTGGCTGCATTATACATTTTCAATTCCAAGTCCAATCAGGGTTTCAAGTCAGGTGAGAAAGAAAACAATTATCTAAGAAGCACACTATGAAGGTAAAACATTGGATATAGTCTATATGCTTCCCTTGTTCTTTTATTTGGTGAAACATTGTAATATCATTTTATTATCTTATGTGTGCAAGTGTTTTGCATGCATGTATGTCTGTACACCATATATGTGCCTGGTGCTGTCAGAGACCAGAAGAAGGTGTCAGATCTAGAGGAACTGGAGTTACAAACAGTTGTGAACTGACACGTGGGCACTGGCAATTAAACTTAGATCCTTTGGAAGAGCAGATTTTGTGATTGTTCTCATGGAAAGAATGAGTATGATGATGAATAAAAGGTAATTTCATTAAAATTTCAAATACATATTATAGTATTCAAAGAAATCTTTAGCGACTATTGTTTTTACTTATCTGCATACAAAATAATGGTTTTCATGGGATTTTCATAAACGTACATCATTGCAACTTCTGTATACACCACCATAGATTACTCTTGTCCATCCCCCTCTACTTCTTCTTCTGTTTCAAGGGTGTTTGGATATAGGTAGCTCTCCAACTTGGTTTTTCACCTCTCTCGTCTCTAGTTTATGCTATAACTAAACACAAGGTTTAGAATGCAAGGAGTTGTTCTAAAGGAAAGGAATGCACAAGGCAGTTTCCTATGAGGTCTTGCTTGTATTTTTAGTGTATCTAAAATAAGCATCTTGAGAAGTAAGTTTCTAAAATTTTCTATCTTTTCTTCTTTCATTACTCAGCTTTGAAAACTATATATCATAGTAAGAGTCTCAAACAATAACCATCAGAATTTTGTGTTGTGGCTAGTTCAAATGACTTCAGTTTTCAAACTATCTTTTTTCTCAGATACTTTTTTAGGGTTCAGTGAGTCCCAACTGCCTAATTTATACTAGCTGTCAATTTTTCACTGGCCAACATTACACTTTCTCGTATAATAAAGCCATGTCTACTGTAATGTACACTGAAAAACTTCTGGGAAGTTTCCAGCATGATCAAAAATAGAATGACGGTCCTAGCTTCCCCTGAATACTTGAAGAAAAAAAAGTTGTTAGAGCCTCTGAAGTCTCTACGCTAAACACTGGATCACCACACAATGTATGCGGTTGCCAGAGAGCCACATGGCAGCAAACTGTGAAGGAAAAGCATTGTGCTGGCCCAAAAGAAAAGTATGCACATCTAACTCCCTTGTCTAGTTCTCTGAAAGTGAGTTTAGCTGATATGCTGTAGGGTGCCAGTGATAAGCTAGTGTACAAATTTTTCCCTAATTCTCATCTGGAATGCATTTCATTTCTCTACTATTTCTATTGTGCTGGAGCTGTCATTGTTTTACTACCAGCTGCAGTGAAAATAGAAGAGTTAATGCACTTCATAAGAATTACCGTACCTAGGACAGGTAAATATCTAGCCAGCAGATAAAGATTATCACTCAGATAGCACTCTTTATGGGAGAAAACCAGCCTGTGTAAGTGGGTCATGATACTATTGTACATATTTGGGGATTCTTGGCTATAATATCATAGATGAAATTTTATTTTCATGTGAGTTTTGGAAATAATCTCAACAAATAAATGCACTTCAAGTAACCTTTATTAAAAATTAACATATTGAAGGTGCCGTCCTAAGTCCTTAATTCATATAAACATTTCCTGGTTGCAATGACCAGAGTAGTTGTCAGGTGACTTGCTAGAAGTCACACAGCTAGCTAAGAACAACATTAGAATTGATAGTGAGCAGAGTAAGGTACCAGCTCATGAGTGTTTTGTGTTCTATGGGAAAACCAGGCTCGCTGCTTTCTAGGCCTAATAAAGGAACCTGAGAGTATAGCATAAATTACAATAGAAATTCCAGTTTTTCGTTATGGTAAGCCAAATCTGTCATCATAACACAATATACACATGATTGTATGTACGTGTATACACACACACACTATATATATATATGTATATATATATATATGTCTCTTTTGCCAATATGTCCCTCCAAGGAGTTGAGTACATTATACCTTCTCAGAGCTCGATCCAGGGCAAAAAAGTTCATGCGCTTTTTTTTTCTTCTTAAATGGCAAAAAGCCCAGACTTTTCTGTTTCTGTTCCACAGTAAACATCTGTCTCTCCAGTCACCCAGGCCATGATTCATTTGTTAAGGGCTTAGTGGGCACATTTTGGCCAGCAGCCTGCCATGTGCCCATGCCGGCCCTTGAGTGAGTTCTGTACTGAGGAGGTGTCTCTCTTTTTGACCATACAAGAGCATGTGCGTGGGCTTTCCAACCAGACACAGTTTAGCAATAAGAAAGGTATGCAGCCCAGGAAGGGCCCAAGGAGGCACCTTGCCCAGGAATTGCCAGCGGAGCTGCTCTTAGCACTGAGCTTGTGGGCTGTGACCCGCCCTGGCAGGAACAAGACACTGCTGTTTTATGGAGCCTCCAGCTCTTGGGTAGGATGTGCAGGTAACTGTTTCCTTTTCCCACCTGTGTGTGAAACCAATGAGGGTCAAGCCTAAGATGGCTGGCTACAGCACAGGACAGCAGCATGCTTTCCTGGTTAAGTAAGGAGCCATTAATGGTCTTTTGAGCCACGCTGCTTTGTTATTTCTGTCATTTCTGTCATTTCTACCCCACGTTGATGCCACCAAGCTCTGCTTCACCACATTTCTTGGAACTCAAGCTCTCGCCTCCAAGGGAATCGCTGCACAAAACAAAAAGCACATAAACGCGAAGGATAGTGAAGATGTTTATGGAAAGAAAGTGAACGTGCAGGAAAAGAAGGGCCAGTTAAGGCCATGTCTTCTCTTATCTCTCTGTTCCATCCACTTTTTCAATGATTATGATACAAGGCACAATCTCAAGGACATTAGGCATGAAAACAACTTTGAGGTGCCGGGCACTCTGAGAGGCAAATGAGCCTCCATTGAAACAGGGACTTAGAATAGCTTACCAGAATGTGACTGGTAGTCATCATTCATGTGAGATGGGAACAAATAGAAAGAAGAAATTCCCACCTAGACTACCTATGAAAAAAATTTATTAGCAATCTCATAGCTAGGAAAAAGGAAGTAAATATATATTCAGTTCAACCACAGTTTAGTTTAATTACAGGCAATGCGTTTCAGGTCAGGGTGAAATTTTTCTTTGACAGATATCATATTTTATGTCTTAAGAGCTTGAGTACTTATAAGTGATGCTCAGGGATGGACTCAACTACATGGAATCATGATCTTGACCCTTCATAGGACATAATTGATTGTAGAACTGTATTTGTAAATGTATACATGTGTAGAATATTAATGAGCTATTTGATAGTGAGTTGGGGAGGTAGCAAATGTTTTCTTTTTGCAGTTAAAAACTCAAGATGTATGTGCAGTCAGGATCTTGCTTCATGTTATATAGTTAAAGTAGTTTTGTTATGAACGTCTAAAATGGAATTTAAATATATGTGTATTCTTTGACAATTATATGTGTGATTTCTTTTAGTCATTTTCACTCCCATTATCCTTTCTCTCTCTTTCTCTCTCTGAAACCTTTCTTTCTAAGAAAGATGCCTTCCTACTTTCATTTTTTAAAGATTTTATTTTATATGTCGTTATGCATGCATGTTTGTATCTGTATGGAGTTTGTGAAAAGGAATGCAGTGCCTGCAGAGGTCAAAAGAGGGAGTCACATCCCCTGGAGGAGGTATTTAAGACAGTTGTGAGAGGCCAGATAGTGATGAAAACTAAATTTGGGTCCTCTGCAAAACCCCTTAACCTCTGAGCCATCTCTCTAGTCTCTCATGTCTTTGTGTATGTGTGTATATGCGAGTATGTGACTCACTGAATTTAATTAGAGTTTTATGTATCAGCATGGATAAAAAATAATTTGCTGAAGCATGGGTAACTTTTTAGTAACTACATCACTGAAGCGAATGACATCTCCTCCAGTATCATCCATTAACTCTCTACAATCCTTCAGGAAGGAGTGAGGCCTCATTAGCAGCTCCCCTTCCTCCCAGGATGAGATTCATAAAATCCTAAACATACATTCATTATATAAATGATACACAGTAAGAATTTTCTTTTTGAGATTAAACTTGGGGCAGAAATATTTAAATTTTTGAGAACTTTAGAACTCACCCAGTCTTTTCTTTTGTGAATTTTCTGGAGCAAATAAAATCAAAGTTATGTTTCCATTCTGTACCAAGATCACCCCAAACTGACTCAACATACATTCTTGAGAGTAATTTTAAATGATTTTCTACAAAATTATTTTGAATTCTTGAAGAAAAAAATGACTAAATCTGTGGTTGCTTTGTTCATGACATGGGTTCCTGCTACATTATTTTCTTATCCAAGTTTTCACATCCACATTATAGGGTTTGGGTACCTCTTAGGAATTATGTTTAGAGACATTTTAGCCAAAGGCATGAGACTTCATCTTTTGTTTTTGTGAAATCTGAGTCTGAAGAGATGAATCAGGGTGGTTGTTAAATCTGAATTAGTATTGTTGAGAATCTACTGGCAGCACAAGTGCTGATTTGGAATATCTTTTGTGACTTTAGTACATGTTAGCCCTGAAAACTGTGGACAAAATATTATAGCATTTCATAAAACATTACTGAGTTCATTTTGGGTCACTATTGTGATTTCCATTTTGTACTTTCTTGGGTACATATCTCACAGCAGAGCAAAAGTTCAGCGTGGCTGACATTCTGAGGAGGACTAAAGGCATTTCAAATTGTGTCATAGAAGTATCCCAGTGTGACTTAGAAACAGAGAAAAGCTATTGTTGGTATTGTGGCAGAAATGTTTTTACTGAGATAACACTGTACCTAAAGGAATTTCATGCAGAACGCTCAGAGGGGGATGGAGCTTACTCTCCCACTGGACAATTCAGGACTTGTGATTATGTGCAAAATACTTTAAAAATTCTGAGACTTGAACAATGTGAATGCAATCGAGAGAAATATCATACACTTTAGAGTTGTTATTAAGGTCATTGGAGAGCTTAATGAGATCACAAATCAAAAGCAGCAAAGAAAGCGGCCAGGAAAAAGCAGCTGGCAATAAACGGAAGGGGCAATAAATAAAGAGTTATCCACACCAGAACAACACCGGTGTGCTCGAATTAGCAAGTTAAACAGCATGGCCCAGTGAATCCTGGGCAAGCATCCCAAGAAGCTTGTGGAAAACATGACTTTTTCATGAGTAGAGCATGCTTTTTGTAGGAGGGAGGTGGTGATGAACAAGAGATTCTGGTTCACTGCTCTCTCTCTTTTCTTTCTTTTTTAACTCTTTGGTCCCATGTTCTCAGCCTCCTTCTTTTTAAGGTTTATCTAAAGAGTCTTCACACTTCAAGGATTTATGATGGATCATGGGAATTCAAACTATGGAGTAGATCCTGTGTATGTTAGTTTCTAAATGCTTTACCCTTTCTTGACCCTAAAAATGCCTTGTCTTTATTAGCTTAACACCCTTAAACAGTTCTGATAAATAGTGCTGTTAGAAATTTCAAGAAAGACTATTGATGTCTTTGAATAATTCTTGTAGGCTTCTTGAGGCACCCTGCTGCACAAAGGCAGGCATCCCCCTCCCCCTATGGCTTCTCTGTTGCTTTCAGTTACTTCAGGTAAAAGTGGGCCTGTGCTCTTTAACCATGGCATCCCGTACGGCTTTGTTTTTTAAGTTATGAGAATATAACCTCACTAGAATGCAATTTAGCAAGATGCTCGAGAAGCCACGTTAATGTCTAAATATTCATCCCTAGCTGAAATTGAGCAATACATGTATTCACAGAAAAATAATTTGAAGGAAAACAGCATAAGAAAGCAATGCACATAAAAATCTCCACAGTGGTATTATTTATAGTAATGTTAGAAATGGCCTAATTACTCAACAAGAAAGAAATGGTTGGATAAATATCAAAGTAAGTCAATGAAATATTGTGTACTTGCTAAAGAAATAATTATGAACATTAGGTAATAACATGACAATGTCTTGGTATAACACTAATTAAAAATAGAATATATTACTTCATCATTACAAATTCAGAAAATATGTGAGCATGTATAAGTAACAACTGAAAACTAAAAATTATACTGGTGAAAATTGTGTCCTTTCTTAATTTTTCTTATTCTCCAAATTAAGCTTGTGCAAAAAGTAATAAACTTTGAGTAAGAAATAAACAATTGAATATGACCTAAAAAAGATTATAATAATGAGCAGATTATGCTCAGATGCAGCTCTAAACATCAAGGTTTAGCCTAAAAGTAATTTAAATCAGCTATTATAAGGAGAGTCCCATCCTAACCATTCTTCTTTCAGGTCATCTGTCTAGAAAAGTAAATGTTAGTGAGTTAAAAGTGGAAAACCTGGACAATTGCCTCAACTACGCCAGCAATGGACAATTTATCCCGAGACAGTTTATTCTTCTGAAATTGGAGAAGTGGGAAAGATGAAAGAGCAAAGAGGTTTTTGTTTTATTTTGGTTTGGTTTTAATTTTTTAAAAATTTTCTCTTGGGGGGGGCACTGCAAGTGTGGGGGACATATTTGGGGGAATGGGAAATGAGTGGAAATGGGGTGCATGTTGTGAAATTCTCAAAGAATCAATAATGAAACTGTGTTGAAAAATGTAGGTGCTACATTAGACAGTTTTTAGGGTTATTTCCAGTCTAAGGTTCTATGATTTTGAGCTTTTAAGTCTTTATTCAAACCTAGCTAAAGGGTATTTCCTCTCCTTGAGTTACTCTTTTCTGTGATGAGAATAGTGTTAGTTAATATTTTTTATTTATGTAGATTTTCGCTGAAGATGTGACAATCATACATTAAATACATATCATTTTTATTAGCTGCTAAAAATTTTTTTCCAACTCCCTGTTATTCCTAGAAATTTTATGTTTGGAAAGATTATATATAGATGGTCACTAAATCTAAAAATAAAAATCATGAAATCATGTTTTCATTTTACACGGTTTTTCTCGTTTTAACCTTTTCAAATTTGCATCCAGTTTTAATGTTATAAATCACTTAGGAGGTTATAGAATTACAAAATAAAATTTCCATAAAAGTAGAATGAATCAGATATAAATATCACTGATAAGGAATAATTGCTAACTCTAACTAATTAAAAGTTGCTGAAAATTAAAGTGATTCAATCAGTTCACTTCCTTATAGAAACAAACATAGCCAGACGTTTAACATGAAACTCTAATAAGAAATTTAAAAATAGAATCTATGAAACAAAACCTGCTGATTCCTTCTGCTGTAACACCAGGTAGATTAGCTACAAAGTCGTTGAAAAGTTCAGGAAGACTGGCTTTTCCGCATTTTCAGGGTCGGGAAGTAAACGAATTGTGTCCAATCAAAGACGCTGGTAATTGCTCCACTTTAGGAGCTCACAACCTACAGGAAAGGAAAGCACGGGACACAGAGTCTGGTGTATTCACAGGATGTCTCTTTCGTCTTTAGCACAACTCCATTTGTGAGTGTCTTGGTCGGCTCCACTTCTGGGAACAGGAGCCCTTCTCTTGGACACAGCAAGTGGGCGTGTAACATCAGTGAGGAAACCCCACCTCTTTCTGACTCTTATTTTATATTGTATGAGAAACTCTTTCTTCTACAGATAAACACACGGAATCTCATCTGCTGGGACATGACTCAAATTCTCAAAGTTTGAGAATCCAGACGCATCTGCATGACCTTACAGGGATCAAACTTTGTGAAAATTAACTAAATTTTATGTAAAAAATATCTTTCCACAAATGGTTTTTAGGCCACATCTAATGTCATTAATTCAGTAAGTATCTATTGGATATTTATTTGTACCAATAGATAAACAATTATAAATTACAGGAGACAGAATCACAAAATATTTAGCTCCAGTAACCCCAAGATTTTAAATTCCATGGAGTTCTGTTATTTAACCCAATAACACACAATGGGTGTCGGATGAAACATTCTGATCAGATACTTTTTCGTTCTCAATACTTTATCACATTTATCATATTTATAAAAAATATGTATTTGTGATACAGAAAACAAAAACTGGAATACATGGCCAGAGAAAACATGGTTCAGAAAACACAAAGGAAGGGTTTTCTCAAGCCAACAGTAAACCTAGAAGAAAGACGTAGACCCTGGTTCAATAAATTATCCATAACCTTTGTTTCCCACTTAAGCAAGTATTCTTTTTCCAGAAAGCACAGACAGAACTGACCCAAACAAAGCCTGTTTGAGATATGTTCCTTTACCCATCCAGAATTAACTAAATCCCCCCCTACACCTGGACACTGCAGTAGGTACAGGCTCAATAATGAAGGTCAGGACATGCCATAGAAAGACGAATTCTCATTTTAGAGTCACTGGCCAAAAGTGATTCTTTGAGTTCATCCAGTGACCATTCCATCTCTCTATGTAGAGTTCTGTCGTCTTTGAGACTCAAGGATTTGAAACCAAAAAATTGGAACAAGGTCAAAGAAATACTAAATACCAGCGGGGGAACATTTCAACAGGGACCTTTAGTTTTTCCTTATGAATTTTCCCCCATCAAATGCCACTCAGTGACATTTACCTAAGCTGAAATAGCCGCAAACTAGTTGCTTCTAATTGGAAAAAAATGCTTGATGCAACTTTTCTGGGAGTGGAGGAAGAAGGGGAAAGTGAGCACCAGTCATTTGCCCTATTTTTAGAATTCACTTTTCTTTTTAATTATGTGCCAGCTTCTAAGTGACTTTTTAATTACGTTCCAGGCTCCTAACTGACCAAAAGCTTAGATGTGGAGAAGTCAACAATTATTCACCTTTGACAAAGCTTACCTGGGAAATAGTTTTCCACGGTTCTCTTTGCCTCTTAATTTTAATTCTCTGTAGCAAACAGGTGATTTCATGCACAGGCCTGGTATGAGATCAGGCCTCTAAAATTCGGTGACTTTTATGTCCACTTACTGATAATTATTAACCTCTTGAGTTCTGGAATAGGATTATTAGGTTCATGCCATCACTTCTATTCATTAATGAAAAAGACAACATTTTTTTTCTGCATTGATATATCTTGATTTTCATCAGAGTTCTTTCTGTCACATCTTATACTGGTTTTCAAGGTGTAGTATTATATATAAAAGAACCTTCATATATAAACCTTCAGTTTTTAAAATAGCTAGTTATTTATTTTATAGCCAGCAACATGATACACTGGTCCCTAACAGGTAAATTCCACTGAAGTATCATAATCACCATCAAAAAGGAAACAGGAAAAAGAAAGGTGTTTTGATTCCACCCACTTCCAACTTTTCCAGGAGAAATACCTTCCTCCATGTGAGCTCATTTTTTTCTGCAGTCCAGAGCTGTTTTGTGGGATGTCTTCATATGCTAGACCACGAAGGACAAAATCTCTGAGAAACGGGTCAAAATAAAGCCCTGGTGTTGTCTGTCATGTTTTATCTTAATGGCACCCTTGAAGTTGGATACAGAACATACATTTTATTTGATTCTAATTACATGGAACTCCAAAGTCATTTTGGTAACAGAAACTGCTCTAACCTGTAATTAAATTTGGAATTTTTTTTAAGACATAAAATTGCTTTGGTAAGGACTTTGAAGTTAAAAAAAAAACATTAGAATGAGTCCAAGAAAGCCTGGTCAAAGGAAAGATCTGAGCTTTTATCCGTTTGAGCATTATGCCAAGTAAATTAGGAATGGATATATCTTTAATCATCTTTGGTTGGTTACAGATAGAATGAATCAAATTGTTTCTACCTCAAACTCCTACTTAACAAAGAGTTAGGGAGATTTAGATATTAATAATAGTCTCTAAAATTACATTTCCAACCAAAATGGCTCCTGCACCCTGTTTTTTTCCTTTCTGAAAGTCAATATATTAAAAAAGAAATATAGGCTTTCTAAATCCTGTGATAAATAATGTTAAGGGATTTTGAAATATTTTTCAACAATAAAACAGAGTTGTCTGAATATTAGAGTGAAGAAATAATAAAAGGAAGAAAATCTGCTAAGTAGTTAAACTTTCTTCACCTATTAACAGATAACATTTAAGGAAGTAGGTGCTGATGCTTTTATGCTGTGCTTCAGGGTGAGGTAGTGTGAGTCTGTCCATCAGAGCCCTCACTCTCCTCCGTGTTGTGTGTTGGCAGGCTTTAATAGATGTTTCTGGATCCTAGTAACACCTTCCCCGTGAATCTCTTCATTTTAAAACTGCCCGCAGACATGACTCCTCCAGTTATCGGAGACCACGAGGCCCGGAGTCAAAGCGGAATGTCATCATGGGAACAACCACTGCGAGACATTACCATCTACAGTTAAAACGTGTCTGCCTCAGACTTCCTGTGGTACCACCCACCCTTCCCACAGTTCAGCCAAGCTGACTCATTCATAACTTTGAGACACATCAGAATAAATTAACGAGTCATTAATAAGAAAGGGGCAAAGGTAAAGTAACTCTGAATGCTTCCAAAACAAATATATCTCAACTGCATAGTCTTTTAAGTGACTAGGTCTATGGCTATTAGTTTATGCATTGATAAAAAACAGAGTTTTCAAAGTCTTGGTACATGACAAGCAAAGGAAATTATAAAACAAGGCAAGATTCACTGATCCTTTGGAGAAAAAATTAATTGACAAATGGGTTGTGTTGTGATTCTTAGTAATGAATCATGGGTTTTGGACATGGTGGGATGAAGCTGTAAGAACTAATTCTGGCATGTCTGTCTGCCTGGACATAGCTCATGTGTTAGAGGGATTCAAAGAAAGGCCTTTGTTTTACTCTTGTTTTGAATGTAGAAGTCTTTCACCATTCACAGAAATATTGTTCACCTTAGTTAAGTGATATACTTTGCATTATATGTAACTACAAGATGTCACTGATGGACTCAAAATACTCATTCAATTGACTAGGAATAAACAAATTAATCAAAAGTTAAAATCTCAGTAAGAGCTTTTTGTTAATTAATTCTTCTTTTAATAGTACCAACTGTGTCAATAAATTATTTTACTTTGCTTTATTCATCTAAAATATGTTGCAACCAACTGCTTGCTGGTTCCCGGCTGCCCGGCTAGCTTAGACCCGAAATAATCACACAGAAACTGTATTAATTAAATCACTGCTTGCCCCATTAGCTCTAGCTTTTTATTGGCAACTCTTACATCTGAATTTAACCCATTTCTCCCACATCAACAATACTTTAAAGTAAATTATCTATCTTATAAAATTTATCAAGTGAGTGTGCAACTTAAGGAGTTTTAATAAAATGCAAAATTTTGTAAATATGAGCCCAGACGAATTTTACACACCACAGATCTCTTGTGTCTGTTTTCAGTGAAATATGCCACATCCCGCTCAGGATAACCACTGACACAATTTTCATCTATTTAGCTTTTTTTTTTCTATTTTACAGAAATTTCACCTAAATGATATGATAAGCAGAACAAAAAGCCCTTTGAAGATGTACACACTCAATCCTCACAACTCTGTTTGAACCACACAACGTGGGTAGCTTTTAGATGTCAAAGGTGAGAGAAATAGATTCTCATCTAGAGGCTCCAAAGCCATTTGGATACCTTGACTTGGCCCGATGTTACACTTGTAAAATAATACAGTTTTGTTGATTTAAGCATTCAATACATGTTAATTATTTAGACAGTCAAGACGAACTTGAGGAATGACTTCTTTCACACAGCCTTTTAACACATAGTCGATGCACTAGGTGCATCTGTCATTTTTTTGATTCTTACTCTATTGCTCGCATGTGGAGTTCTGCTTCCCCATCTAGTCACTGGCTGATGAGCATTTTCATTTTCTAACCAACTGATGCTTACACATAAAGGAAAACCACTGGTGTGCTTGTCTCTGCCTGACTACATGCCTTCACTTCTTTGGATAACTAGCCAAGATCAGAACTGCTGAGTCACATGGCAAGTATATGTTTAACTTTTAAAATCTGTCAAGTTGTTCTCTAGAGGGCTTGTTCCATTTCATGTCCCATCAGCAAAGGAATGAAGGTCTCAGTTTCTCTAAGTATTTGCCATTTTTTACATGGACAGTTTTTTTTTTAAAATATAGCCACTCTAGTGTTAATTTAAAGGATATTTCATGGTCATACAATGTCTAATTATGTTCTATGTCTTTTCAGGTACTGTTAAATCTGTCTTTTTGATTGAGGGATCTGTTGAACTATTTTAGCTTTTCCTTAAAGCTTCATTTTGTTATTAGTGAACCTAATGAGCCATTTTGATGTCATGTATGATAGTCAGCCCAATCTTCTGGTATCCACTCCATTGTAGTGCCTTCTACATTGTCTCTAGATGTGTCTGACCAAGAGAATCAACAACATATGACAGAAATGGTGTACACCACTTGCAATATTAGATTATATGAGATAGTGCCTTTTATCTTATTCATCCCCCCTTTCTGTGTGTCTCTCCCTCTCTCCTTTTCTTTCCCCGTTACCTCTTTCTATCATTCTCTAATGAGAACCCATATCATAAGGATAGTTAGATGGCTGGTAGAGGATTGCTAAGAACTGAGTAAGACTGCTACTTCCAGATGGCCACAGCTTTGGCCAGCAGAAATACTAGATTCTTTAGCCATAGGCACTTACTCAGTCAAGTCACATTCAGACACTTGACCTTCAAAAACTCCATTGTTTCTTGATTTAGGATGCTAAGCATTGGAAAAGTTCAACCTGCAGAATAGATAACTAATACGTTCTGGATCTAAGTCCTTAAACTATAGTAAAAATGTACCCCTATTGTCTCTATATTTTCTTACCTTTACCTTTTGAAAATCAAATGTTAAATTTGGGTAAAGTCAAGATTATCATTTTATTACGTTTGTGCATAAGGCATTTGGATCCATATCTAAGAACTCTTTGCTTAAGAAAATAGCTTAACCTGTTTTTTCTTCTACAAATATTTAGTTTTAATTTTTATATGCAGTCTAAGATCTAAGCTTATTTATGATTTGCATATGACATGAACAGAGTGTGCAAGTTTGTTGCCACATCTTTTTTTAAATAATAGCTATCCTTTTGTTCTAGCATCATTTTTTTTAAGGATTGTCCTCCACACTGAATCATCCTATCATGTCACTACAAGTGAATGAGTTCTAGACAGTTTTCTTCTTGTATGGATTAGAATTCTTAAGCCGCTGTTATATGGTATTAATGACTGTTGTTTTATGCTAAAACTGGCAATCATGTAAGTTCCCCAACTTCCTCCTCTTTCTCAATATGTAGCCTAGAATTAGCTTAAGAACATTTTGACAATGAACAAAATTGATGGAACAATAATTTCTTAAAATTAACACATAAAATAATTTCAGAGGATTTCATCATAACTAAAACACTAAATTTGCCTATTATTTCCTCAATTACTTGAAGTCAGAATTTATTTATACTGAAAGCAATACATAAAGATAGTTATAGAAATAGTCAGGGCACTCTCATAAAATGATTACTACATATAGGCTTCAAAACACAGACTGGTAGCAATCAAAATAATAGAGTCCAGAATGGCTAGACATGTTTAAATTTTCTCCCATCTTTGCTTTCCTAGAGAACCATCCATACAGTAAAGGTTTTCTTCATTCGATCTTTATTTTTATTGCTATTTTACCGCTGCTACTCAAAGAAGGGTCATTTACAGTTTGTTCTAAGTGAAGTGTGTGAGAATTATTAGCCAACAGACACAACAACTTCATAGATCTGTATGTACTGGGCCGTTATCCCTACGGATAGTTTTCTCCATCCTAAAGTCAGACAATTCCAGAAGGTAAATGTGAGCATCTGAAACATCTCATGCTTCTCTGGCTCTGAGAAGAGCCAACATCGTACACTTGACTTTTAGCCTCACACTACTATGCAATAAATCATTTAGGGAAATGTCAGTGAACACAGAAACATTTCCTTTGCTCCACACTAACTGGTACAGTGGTTTTCTTCAAACACTTTTGAGAGAAAAATCGGAATAGAATTTTCCATTATTGGATTGGGTTAAATATGTAAAGCCGAAATAACTGGACTCCTCCCAAGGTACGTGGAAATTATGGGTTAGGATTTATTTCAGGCTTCTATTTGGTATGTGGAGATGCGTCTTGTTTGAAGTATGTAAAGGAATAGGTAACTCATGTAAAGATTTCTACTTGTGTAAACTCTAAGTAATATTATCATAAATAATCAGAATATGCTGAAACATTTGCTTGAACAGTAAGACTGTCTTCCTGAAAGTCTTTTTCTGAGTCCACCCTCCCCTAGCTGAGGTATGTGGGTGAGCATGCTACACAGAGTCCAGGCAACAATCTCCGAGCTTGGAAATCTTAAAAACCAGTAAAGTCAGGTGTTTTTTTACCCCAGAGATTAAAAGTGTTTTGGATTTTATCTGTTTACATAAAAATTATAGAACAAAAACAGCAATTTAAAAAAGTTAGATTTCTCTGGTTCATGTTTTATGGAAAATCATAATTGCTACTAATCACAATGTTAAATTACTAACTTCACGTAGCTGTAAGTCTTTTCTGTCTGGTCAGTCACTCATGCTTCTGCCCTTTATATGATATAAATACTTCATTATCTTGTGGCAAAAAGAAGATTACTAATAAACACAGCCCTGTTTTCCTTATTGTCCAGGCGTCAATAAAAATAAGAAAAATTCACTAAGAAACTCTTTCTTAAGCTATAATTCAGATTGATAAATACTAGAAAAATGATTTCTGGGTGGCTGTGGCAGCCTGGGAAGCGGGTAGGCCATCTTCAATATCCTCCCGTCCTAAATTTCAGTTCATCCAGTCTCATCCCCAGCACCGGAGGTAGCCCCTTGCAGGGCTGGTCCTCCCATCCTGCCTTTGTTCCTTGGGGACTGCAGCAACCCTCCAGCAACAGATGCAGCGCTCAGTCTTCCTGCAGACCCTCTCAACACCCTTTTCTAGTTCACCCCCTTTCCTTTGTGTCTGCCTGCAATACCTAAAAAGACTTTTCCCCAGGAACCCTCAGGTGGCCATATCAGAAAGGACTCAATTAGGTGAATCACTCTACACTCCCTGTCCTCTATTATTTCTCCCTTGTCAGCCTCAGCAGTGTATCACCTGGCTGTCAGGGGCCCCTTCATTCACCAGAGACTCCAGCTTTTGAAACAGACCCAGGGTCCCTCTAACCCTTTCTTTCCTGTCTCTCCAGATAATTCTTTGCTTTACCATAACTGTAACCTACCAGAAGGAACCCCTCCCTCCCCTCCCACCACACCTCCAACTCCAAACCAGCTCTAGATGAGAACAGGATCCTCTTAGCTCCTATCTCCAGCCTTTCTTGCCTTTTTCTAGCCCACAACTACTCTCCTCTGCCACTCACTAGACCACAGAAACACGTCCTGCGGAGAAACCCACAGCGTCCAGTTTTCTAAGATCCAAGAGGGTGACCGAAGCTAAGGAACTGAATATCTACCCCAAAAGACAAGATCAGATACTAATATCTTAAATCACAACCATACCAACCCCAAATACCTAGACACCAGTACAAAAATGCAATCATTAACAGCTAGGATAATTTATCTCCACCAGAACCCAGCCACCACGCTACAATAACACCTTGAGAAATGCAATATAGCTTAAGTACAAGACAAGGATTTCAAAATAGCTGCTAAGACTATGTTCAAGAAACTGAAAGAGGATATGAATAAATCCCTTAATGAAGTCTGTTAAAACGCAAACAAACAACCTAATGAAATAATGAAAACATCTCAAGACATGAAAATAAAAGTAGACTCACCAAAGAAAACCCAAACTGAGATAAAACTGGAAATAAACAATTTAGGAAGTCAAACAAAAACCTCAGAGGTAAGCCAAGACATGGAAGAGAAAATCTCAAACATTGGAGGAAAGGTAGAAGAAATGGATACCTCAGCCAAAAAAATTATTAAATCTTAAAAAAATAAAAGTCCAGGTACAAAACATCCAGGAAATGTGGAGCAATACAAAAGGGCCAACTCTACAAATAATGAGAACTTAGGAAGGAGAAGAAACCCAGGTCAAAGTAGGTCAAAGGCACAGTGAATGTTTCAGCAACATCAGAGAAGAAAATTTCTCTTACCCACTTAGGGAGGTGCCTTGTGCCCTGAAGCAGATGGCTAACACAAAACAATCTCAATTATGTGCTTGGAAAATTTCATCTCCTGGTGCTGTAGCTGCATCTGGCAGGCTTTTCTCCCCCTTACTGGTCTTTTGTTTATTCATCATGGCTTCTGATCTTGTGCTTTTGTAGGTTCTCTCTCTCTCTCTCTCTCTCTCTCTCTCTCTCTCTCTCTCTCTCTCTCTGTCTCTACATGTCTCTCTCTCACTCTCTGTAGTGTGCGTGTCTTTGTGAGTGTGCGCTGCTTTTCTTTGTTTTGTGTTTCCTCCGGATTTTTGTTTGCTCTGTTTAATTCTTGCCTTTTAAATTTGTCCATTTGCTTTCTGAAGAGAGAGAGAGAGAGAGAGAGAGAGAGAGAGAGAGAGAGAGAGAGAGAAGTCATGGAATTGAATGGTGAAGAGGGGGAAGGATCTGGGTGGAGATGAGGGACGGGAAACCAGGATCAGAATATATTTATGGGGGAACATCTATTCTCAAATATAAAGAAAAGTGACTTCTTCCCCTGCCAACTCAGCATGCCAGGGTGCCTGACTTTCATAATCTAATATTACATGCTGCCATCAACATGGAGGTCAGCGTAGAGGTTACTTTCATTTATGTCTCAGCTGACTCACCCTTTGTCCTACTTACCAAGTTGACAAAATAACAAAACTTTCACTCTTTCAGCTGATCCTTTTATAACCGATGGCACGAACATTTCCCACTGTTGGCTTATCTGATTGTTTTATGTGTTTTTGTATGTATGTGGTGTATACATGTGAGTGTGAGAACGTGTGTGCCTTTGCACATACATGCTGAGGCCAGAGCAGGATGTCGGATATCACTTGGTATCATTCTCCATCTTATTTCTTTGGTACAAGGTCTTCACAAAATTTGAAGTCCCCCATCTTTGTTTTTGTTTGTTTGTTTTGTTGTTGTTGTTGTTGTTTTGTTTTGTTTTGTTTTGTTTTTGGTTAGGCCAACTGGTCAGATCTGTCTGCGTCTCCCAATGCTGGGCTTACAAGAACACATTGTCATGCATGACTTTATATGGATTCCAGGGATTCCAACTCAGGTCTTTATACTTGCAAAACAAATACTTTTAGCCTCTGGGACATCTCTCTAGAATTTGTTGCGGGGGGGGGCAGCAGTGGTGTTTAATAGGACTTTCTTATAGGATAAGAATACTGTAGATAATACTAGTGTGGCTTTACTGCTTCCTTTGGTTTTAGGTTCAATTTCTTTTTAACAGCTGTAAGTAATTTAGAATATAGGCAGTGATTTTAGCTACAAAACAGAATCACAGACAGCATTTTTATTGTACAGGAAGTTATATTTTAATAGAATATCAAATAGAAAATCGGAAAGAAGACATACTTTTTTAAACTAATAAAAATTTCCAAAGTCACATTCCAAAAAGATGCGTTTCAATAAAAATGAATTACGAGATTGCTCTTTGCTGGTGACCAAATCTAAATGCAAATACATTGTTTTCCTTATTCCTTTAAAAATTTCAGCAAACATCATACATAAAATTATAGGACAACAATCAATGGAACCAAAAGATTATATTTCATTGTTTAAAACACATTTGATATTTATAATAAACTTTTATTTTTGATAAAGATTTTATGCAACAGTGGCAAATTAATGTCTCTAAAACTTGTTGAATATTTTCAGTTCATGGACAGCAAAACACTCAAATCAAGGACTGGAGAGGTGGTATAGTGGCTGCTCTTCCAGAGGACCTGAGTTCCATTCTCATGATACACATGGTGGCTCACAACTATCTGTAATTCCAGTTCCAAGGGATCTGATATCTTCTTGGCCTCCTGAGACTCTAGGCAGGCACAGACATACATGTAAGTCATCATTAGTACACATAAATTAATAAAATAAATCTTTTAAATTGAAAAATTCATATCAGAGACATTATTGATCAGAAAAATGCGCTTTAACTGCTTTCTTTTTTCCCCTTCCTTCCTTCCTTCCTTCCTTCCTTCCTTCCTTCCCCCCCTCTGTTTTCCTTCTCCCTCCTCCTCTGTCTCTGTCTGTCTGTCTTTCTCTCTCTCTCTCTCTCTCTCTCTTTCTTTCTTTCTTTCTTTCTGTCTCCCTCCCCCTCTCTCTTTCTCCCTCCATCCTCCTCTGTCTCTCTTTCTTTTCCTCAGACAGTCTTATCACGCAGTGCCCTAACTTGTATCTCACTCACTATGTAGTCCAGAACGTAAACCAACCCTCAGAGATCTGCTTGCCTCTGAGTACCAAGGTGTATGCTTCCATGCACTACCCAGTTCACCTCTGGAAAGATTGCCATTTAGATTCCTAGCGGTCAGGGTTAATTCCAGAGTAACACAAGCATTGTTCTTTGTAACTCTCAGTAATTTTTTGACTTTTCCCAGTGTTGTGATAACTACTTGGCTTACTTGTTTCACCTCATCAGCCAAGCCAAGTCAGAATAGAGTGTAGAAAAGATAGTTGAGGCCAAATAATACATTGTGGTTAAAATCACTTGCCTCATGTAAATATAGTCTTACTGAGAAAGTATTTGTCGTGTGTATTGCCAGCAGTAAAACTATGTGGTCTTGTAAACCCAGTGTGAGGGTCCCACCTTTCCTCTATGTAGAACATCAAATACCTGGTCAATAATGTAAAAAGTAAGATGGTACATCATCCAAATTAAGTGAAAAAGCTTTGATATTTGAGAATAAGCAAAACCCTTTTTTTGTTTCAACGTAACATTTTCTTTGAAATGGTTATGGCAAAAATTATTGTTCAGAAGAAAGAAAGACATCCTAAATTAACAACTGCCATCCCAACTGCTGTGTGTTGCAAGTCATTGACTACCCTGGAAGAATAATTTTCACTGATATTACATTATGTATTACAATAAATATCTCTTTGTCTGGGTCTCGTGTCGGCTGGTTTATAGTGGGGTTTTTTTTTTCAGTGCCATCCTCATGGCCATTCATTAGCCTAGTGCAGGCATATAAGGAAAGTTTTCCTCACTGCCGGATTCAGCAATGTGTTGTAGCTACATTGTGTAAGGCGAGCTTGCCAAAAGAGGCTGGTGGAGGAGTGCTGCGTGACTCTGCAGACGTTCTGGGAATCCTCCCACACTTACCAACTGGATAAACAAATATTGTTGTCAAGCTTCATATAAGAACTAAACTTGGAATTCTTGGAAAACAATTCATACTAATTCCTTACATGTTCCTTTCTTCCTGGAATCCTAGTCTTTGATCATTGTCACCTGTGTGCAGTTCTCTGCAAAGCCTGCCACAGTATTTTTACATTCGTAGCATCAACAGCAATATCTCCCCTCTTCTACAATCTACCATGTAGTAGGCCCCAGTGGAATTAGCACGATGAAAATCAGTATTTCTCATGATACAATCCCAAAGAAAAAAATCTGTTTTGAAGTACTTTGGTGTGAGTGTAAGTTTCTTAAGTTTCCTTAGTTGGTTTCCTCGTGCACAAAACAGGATTGAAAAATAGAGGTTAGTTGTCTTTTGTCTTTATCTCTGTTAAATGCGGCTGGTTTGTTGTCTCTGAGGTGCAGTGATGGGCATGACTAGCATGTATTCAATGGGCAGCCCGAGAGACACCATGGAAACATCCTGTGGAAATCTCAGCACTCACACATATGTAGGATACCTGGTGTTATCTGCATGGTAGAAAATGAGGCAGGTGTTATATTTGTACTATGAAAACAGCACCTGGAATGGTGGAGCAGGCCCAGTTACAGAATCTAAGCTACAAAATATGCTTACAAATATCAGCTTTTACACACATGGAAGTGGGTATCTGAGCGATGTGTGTGTAGGCAGAGTGTACAGATGAACTATCTAGGATTTAGGTAGCCTGGAGGAGGCCAGAGCTCCCAATCTCATTTCATCTATAACCTTGAACTTTCAGTGTGATTTCTTTTTTATTTAAAAGGGGAAAATAATGATTTCTCTTTTAATATCATTAAATTATGGAGATAATGTAAGAGTATGAAAATGATTCATAATCTAAAATGGAGCATGGAACGAGAAGCACTGTTACTCAAAGTTTGTACACATATAAACACACACACACACACACACACACACACACACACACGTGCACGTGCACGTGGGGGGTGGAGAAATAACAAATGTCATCAGTGCCCTGCTAGAAATCCTCAAAGAAGGGGTGTCTAAATCAGCGCTTTAAGACAGAGTGAATGCTCTTCTGAACACCACCTAGGTCACGGAATAGAACTTTGTCCAGTGTTCCGGAAGCCCCTCTGTGTGCTCCACTCCAGCCACAACTCACAGCCTCTCCCACAGGCAGCTCCTCTGCTTTTACAGCAATTACTCAATGGTGTTGCTTCATAGCTTTATCGGCCAAGTGTACAGCATTAGACACAGCCATCACGTCTTACCGGTTTTTAAAAGCAGTGCTTTTCAAGTTTCTACTAATATACCAGTGCCCTCCTCCATTTCTTTCTCATCCTTCCAATTCTGTTGAAGAATCAAAATATTTTACCCTGGAAGTTTCAAAGAGCCTGCATTTGGTGTTCCCACTCTTCGGAGTCATTGTGGTTTGCTCACCGTTTTCCTTTCTAATCAGTATTTAGCTAAGTGCAGACATTTCATCAGAATGCTTACGAATGTGGCAAGATTACATGTCAGAGACTGGGGAGATGGTTCAGTCAGGAACATGCTTGTCTTGCAAGCATGAAAAAATGAAAAAGCTGGGCATAGTGACTGCCCCTTCTTGGGGAAATGGAGATAGGAGGGTACTGTGGGCCTCCTTATCCAGCCAGCCTTGCTACTTGGTGAGTTCTAGGTCAATGATATACTGTCTGAAAATAAAGAAAGGTGAGTGACAGCTGGGGAAAAACTGGAGACTATTCTCTAATTTACATATGTGTGCATGCACATGCATACACACACACAACACATACACAAGCATACAGTTTGTGGGTTCTTCTAATTTGTGTCTGAGGGTCTTTCCTGGATGTTATAAGCCACTGATATCCAGTTCCTGAATGTTTTTGGTTCAGAAGAAATCCTAAAACAGTAATATTATTTTTTTCCTATATTTAGCAGCAATGCTTCACAAAGAGATATTCTCTTGTATGCATCCATCTTCGGCCTTCAGGCTCATAGTATCCAGCAGACTTTTCCATGAAGCAGGAAAATTTAAAGACAGTTTAGTCACTTTTATCTGTATCATGCAGAGTGTCTCCCAGACTCTTTCATTAAGCAGGAATCCCAAAAGACCATCTCATCTTTAGCCAAGTTCAGCAGTCCTCTCTCTGTGGGTTTTTCATGTCCAGTTTATACAACAGTCCAGACAAGAGCAGTTTTTTGTCCAAATGGCTAACCAACTCTATAAGGAGCCTCTTTGATGCCCATCTTCCTCAGGAAGTAGTTTGGTGCTGCCAGAAGCAGATGTGTCTCATTGTCATGAAAAGTCCTAAGTTATTGAAACATTTTAGATGTCATATTCTGTAGTCTTTGAAAGATATGAAGAATGCCTATCTGAAATATATCTATGCACATCTAGAAAATCTAACTAACATGACTACAAACTTGACTCTTATAGATGATTACCTATTAACCTATATTTCCTAATTATACATTACATTTTTAAATGAACTACACAATCACAATACCTTAATCAAGAGCAGAAATATACATATGACAAGATTGACCTTAAATTTATACCAATAAAGCAAAATCCATACCAATGCAAACTATTCATATCTATATCATATCCTCCTTTAACTGTAAAAGAACATTCATAAACAATATTTGGGAATATGGGCACTCCTACTACATTTTGCTTCTGTATTTATGTGCAACATATATTGTCTCTTTCACTTTTTTTGTCATAATTACAATGTTGACTATTTTGTTACTTGTATGTTTCCTTTAGTTTATTTTTTCATTTCAGAAATAATTTTACATCAGTTTAAATTCACATGACCTTCATATTACCTCATTTCCAAAGTTCTAACTCAGTTCATAGAATTCTATTTTGTTTTATGGTCCAGTTTAACACTGATTTATTAACTCATTTGTGATTCTGGGCACATTGTTTCTACCATGATTTCTTTTTATGTAGGGATGTTGCTCTTTATCATATATTGTTTAACAGGTTGGATATTGTTTCACTTCAGCATCTTTGTGATGCTCATTGTTTCCTCAGAAGATAACTGCCGACTGGTGTTTTTGTCAAAAACACAACCATATTACAACTTGATTTTTTGTTTGCAGTATTCCAGGTGCCAATCTGTTCTTGGAGGCTGCTTATTCAGTCCTGGCTACCCATTTTTCATGTTGTCCATTTTCCTGACTGCTCAGAACTGAAATAATCACCAACAAACTATACTATTTGCAATACTTTTTGGCCAATAGCTTAAACATATTGTTAGCTAGCTCTTATGTCTAGAATTAACCCATTTCCATTATTTTATATTTCAGCATGAGGCTTTGGCCTACCAGCAAGGTTCCAGCTGGCAACTCGTGTCTTTTCCCTCTGACAGCTCCAGGGCAGCTCCTGACCCTTCCGTCTTTCTCCCAGCATTTAGTTTAGTTCCCCACCCCACCTAGCTCTACTCTATGCTATCACAAGCCAAGGCAGTTTTCTTCATTCATTTAACCAATAAAAGCAGCACATATACAGAAGGACTTCCCACATCATTTTCTTATCATCCTGTTTATCTAGAGTTTTGCTTTCATTCACTCATTTTAAAAATTTGAATGTCTTTTCATTTAACTATTCTTTTTTTTCTATTTTTGCCAGCCTCCTTTTAAGTTTTATTCTTTTAAGTTTCTATCCATTAGTTTCTCATTGTGTGCCTTCCTGAAAGAACTTCAGCTGATTTACATTCTCAAGTTCATGTGCCCCAGATTTCTCTCAAAAACTACTGAGTGCCTTGCAATAAGCAGAAATCTGGAGCAGGCTCATGAAATTTCTGCTCACCCTACCTATACAGAGACTTTGAAGATGTGATGACAGTTACAATCAATTAACCTCAAACTTGTGAAGATTACTTTGAATTATCAATATGGACAGAAATCTCACACCAAAGCCAATCTGGATAGAAGTTTCTCAAAGTTGAGTTTCATAAGCCTCTCCCTGGTGCTTTGGAAGGTGGAAAAAAAAAGTCAGTAGCAAGGGATATGAGCAGTTTCAGAAGGTGACAGTGAGCCCTGGCCAGTAGCCAGTAAGGAAGTGGGGACTTCATTAGAACAACTGCATGAAATTCTGCCAATAAAGTGAACAAGATTAGAGGCACACCCACCCGAAGAGCTTCCACAGGGTGGTCCAGTCCCAGTGACACTTTGGTTTTGGTCTTCTAGCCTTGGAACAGAAGAGTTATCTAAGGCCACAGGATTCTTAGCCTACACACTTGTGAAATAATTTTTGAGTATTTGAAGGACAGTAAATTAGTGATAAGTTACAACAGCAAGGGAGACTCATACAGAATGCCGGCAAGATGGCTCAGTGGAAGAAGGCACTGGACACCAATCCTAATTTAACCTTTATTCTTGAGACTCAGGATGTGAGGGGGACATCAGTCCATGAGCACATCCACATATCCACCCACCCACTCCCACACAAAAGAGGAATTAATGTAATTAAATTTTTTTAAAAAGAAAATATACAAATATTAAGGTCCTAACTTGTTACAGGCCCGTTGTCCTTTAAAATTAACACTATTGGCCATTTGTGGATTCTCCTCTCCTTCAAGCATTTCATGACTTTCTTCTGCTTCTTCTCATTTTGGCACTGGTACAATCCAGATGGTAGCAATAGGGAATTTGTCCCCAGCATTTGTCTTTTGCAGTTCATGGGAATAAACTATAAATTAGCTTTGTTGACAATGCTAAACATACATTTATATTCCGGGATTCCTTTCTTCATTTCATATTCAATTTCAGAAAGATTAGAAGTCGTACTGCCACAATCTTCCTCGAACAATTCAGTCTTCCTGCTCATACTTGCCTGTGACTCTGACCTAAACGCAACCTTTTATAAACACTGTATAATTAACCTCATCTGACCTGTGCCTGCCAGGAATAGTTTACTTCATTTCCCTCAGCACTTTGGAACCTCATTGCCGCACATTTGATGTGGATGTGAGCCTAGGCTACTGTGAAAATGGCATTTGATTTCTCAGTAGAGGTGAGTGATACTTATTCCTGTGCCGGGAATAAGGCCATGTTTATTGGATTTTATTGACACCCAGCAAGCATTTTACCCATTAGATGAAGCCTAATGGTCTCACACAGATAATACTATAATGAGAAAATGTAGGTGAATTCCAAGACAATCGGCTTAGAAAACGTTATAAATGATGGAAATGTGGTGAATGAATAAGATTATAAATACACAAAAATGTCACACAATCCTTAAAAGCCTGAAACAATTAGAGGTAAGAGTATTGAGTGGATGAAGATTTTAGCTGAGGGAAATTACTTTGTCTCAAGTACAAAAGCCAGTGTCCAGCCCCTGCTATGCCACTGATTTTACAAAGGATAAAGAGAATTTGGGCTGAAGAGTCGGCTCGGCAGGACAAAGTGCTTGCCAAACAACTATCTGCAAAACCCCAGAAGTCTCATAAAAGTCAGACATGACAGTTCACATCTGTAATTCCAGAGTCCCAGAGGGAGACTGGAGGTCAATAAAGGACACACCCCAGAAGCCCATGGAGCACCTAGCCTGCTCAGCAAACAGCAAAGAGGGACCCTAGTCTCAAATGAGGTGAAAGACAAGGACTCACGCCTAAAGTTTCCTGAAGTTAGTCCCAGACCTCCAGAGTCACATAGCATATGCCTACTTTCACACACAATAATGAACACACATACATTACACACACACAAACACGTACACACTACATAGAAAGAATATCAAATTAATAATAACTATTAAAACTGTATACTCTTCTTGTAACATACTACAATGGTTTGAATTTGAAATGTTATCTACAGATTCTTTGTGCAATGTTTGGTCCCCACCTGATAGTACTATTTTGAGACATCCTAAAACTTTAGGAGTCATTGCCTCGCTGTGAGTTATAATTGCCTTGGTGCATGTGTTTGAAGGTTGCATTCGGTCTCTCATCCCTTCCCATTCTCTCTGTGTCATCTGTGCCACGAAGTGCACAGCCTCTTCCAGCACTCGCCCCCACTGCTGTGATGTCTGCCTTGTGACGGAGCCAGAATTAGTGGAGTCAAAGACTGAACTGCAACCTCTAAACCTGGGAGCCCAGGAGCAGAGTACGCAACTGTGCAAAAGCAACTAACAGACTCGCTGAGGATGTGGTCTGTTTGTAGGTGGTGAAGGTTGCTAATATGCACGTGTGTATATTGTCAGCCAACTTTCCATTCCTATAATAAAATATCGAAGATGATCAACAGATAACGAGATAAAATCTGCTTGGACTCATAGGTTTGAAGGCTCCATGGTGTGATTGCTGTGGCCTTAGATCTGTAATGAGTCAGCATATCGCAGTGATAACTAACAGAGCAAAGTCATTTCATTCAATGGGAGGATACAGAGAACAGAGGCTGAGTTCCCATCACACGTTCCTAACAAAAGCACGCAATGGCTTGAGGTTCTCGCTCAAGGCCCCATGACGCCATCAATGCTACTGCATCTCTCAAAGGACCAGACTTTTAACACATGGACTTTAGGAAACATTCAAAATCCAAACATTAGCATACACTGTGGCAGAGAATATTACTTGTTTGTTAGAAATGTTGGCATAAAAACAGTGAAAACAAACAAACAAAAGAAGCTGAATTTGTATATTTTACTAAGAAAGGTAAGCATATCTATAAAGGACAGGGTCATAAGAGGAAAGATGAAAGGTTTGATTATTAATTCTCTGTCTTCCTCATATAAAACTCAATGTTTGTAAATTTAAAAAAATCAACATTAATGTTTAAAAATAAAATAATCTGAGAAAAATACACATAAAATTTAGTATTCTATGCTGGTCATAATATATGTTTATTTTCCTTGTCCAAAATAATTTTTAAAAATAATTTGTGAAGTATACATACTTAAAACTCAGTAAATTATCACAAAACTTGGGAAATCATTATAATCTAATTAGAAATATAAAAATTAGAAACATCAAATTTTCATTTTTTTAAAAAATTTTAAGATTGTGCTTTTATTTGTGTGTGTGTGTGTGTGTGTGTGTGTGTGTGTGTACGCAATGTGGAGAACTGGGAGCCACTTTCTAGAGCAGATTCTGCCTTTCTGCTGTGATTTTATGTGAACATGGACTCACAGAATTTGCAGTTGTATCTCTTACCTCCTTTAACTGACAACTCTTGCTGCAGGGAGAGAATTGTTGCCCCAGCCCGGGGAGAGGCAAGTGGAATCATTTTCTAGCCTTTCTCTTCTCCTTACCCAGAGAAGTATTAATTGTTTGAAAACTTTTGGACTTTATGATAGAGAAGAAAAACAAACAAGTAAACAAACAAACAAATATATAGAACAAAACTCTTACTCCTTCTTCAGTCTCAGAAAATAAAGATGATTTAATGAAAAGAAACTACAGGGTGTCATCAAAGGGAATTAAAAACACTAGAATTTTCTATAGCAATAGTCTCATTATGAGTGAAATGTCACAGTACATGGTGGTTTGTGAAATTGAAAATAGAATGTTGAAAAAATTTGATCCAAGGCCAATGTCCCCTTATTTTTATTGACAGAAGGTTGGACTGTAGGGGACAGTCTAAGGGGCTTTACCAACCACACCTGAGTCAGGTGCTGTAAAGAAGGACCAAAATAGGAAAATGTAACTATATGAGCCAAAGCTGGAGGAAGAAAACTGCCTGAAGAATAAGGGAAAAGAATTTGGAAAGGCAGTCATCAGAGAGAGAAAGAAGGAACAGAGGGAGGTAAAGTATTCATGAATTGCAATGGAACATCACATTTTAAAAAAGAATCACATTCTCTGATTTTTAGAAATGAAGCAGTTTCAGTTATTCTTTCTATGAAGCACAAAATTAACATTAGATTAGTAATAGAATCAAAGGTACTATCATACAAAGGAAACTTGTGTCCCAGATAAGATGCCTGTGTCAGTGCCTAGTTCTCTCAGTTGACTGCAAATATTGTACGTTCAGTGTTTCCAAATACTCAGTGAAACAGGGGCTGTGAATGGCAAGGGGCATGTGGTGGTCACCATTGTGAGAAACGCATCAGAAGAAGGTGAAGACCAGACACATGTACACTGGGTAGTAGGTAACGACTCACTCTTATTTGGTTATTAGGTTTTCTAATCTTTCTTTGAAATATAACCTGTCCAGTGAATAGATCAAGAGACAGAACTCAAATTAACTTTATTCCATCTTTGGAATCTCAGTATGAAAATCACAGCATGAATACATCTTGACATTCTTTTGAATCAAGAGACACATTATTGATACACTCAAAATTCCAACTTGATATAGAAACAGAAGAAAGGGGAGGTGGAGAGACGGATGCACAGTTACAAACACTTGCCATTCTTCCAGAGGATCCAATTTAGGTTACCAGCTCAAATACCTATAATTCCAACTTCATGGGATCTGAACCCTGTGGGTACACACACACACACATACACACACACACACACACATCCCCCCATAGACCAATGGCAATAATGAACTTTGAAAAGGAAACAGTGAGAACGAACTTTGGTTCTGTTCTGGGGAAAGCACACACTGTAGAGGTTATTGTCCGTTGCATGTCTTTCCCAACCCTTACTGTCTCATGAAAGAATGGGCCGCATCCACAAAATAATATTAGTTCCACATTTCAAATTACAAATACTAGTTGATAATTTATGAGATTTACTTCTTGGGGAGACACCAGAATCAAGTCCATGAAACTAAAATTTTTGTGTAATGTAGTTTTGTAATTAAATACACTACAAAAAGATAAATGATTTCTTTCAAGGATGTTAACTACAGTGCCTGTCATCCTCAAATATTCAGGAGTAATGTGTTATGTGTCTTTTAGCAGCATTGTGGGTTATTATCATGGTAAATAACCAACAACCCTGAGTTATCTTCTTACTAAAATCATGCACATAATGACCTTTAATGTGCGTCCTGGACATTTGGTCATAGTTCCGTACCAGTTCCCCATCAGTGAGAAATGACGACAGTGGAGCAGATTGTGGGAGAGTGGGCAGGGACTCGATTTTCTACTCAATTTTGCCATGAAATTAAAAATGTCATTAAAGTAAATTTTATTCATTTAGAAAGGTACACACAAATCTTGGCTTTTGCTTATGCATACTTTGGGAAATTATCATGCTATTTCAGAGACGATCTCAATAACTTTACTCATAGTTGTTGAAGTTTAGGCAATTCAGACCTTACATTCCCAATTTCTCTAGTGTTTTTGTTGTTGTACAAGCTTCATTTTTAATTTCTCTATTAACTGATAAAGTAAATCTCTTTAGAAAATTTCTCAGCTAATATTGCTTCTATAATTTCCTGGTAATGGGTCTCTACCCATCTTTGTAAAAATAAAAAAGACACAGTGTTTATCCTTCCAGGAATATTACATTTCATGCTCCACACTTGTGGGGAAGTCAGCAACAAACCGCTCCCCCATCTGTTTGCTTAATAGAAATTTTCAGTCAATGGGACTGGTGTCTGGAGTCAGGCGGGCCTGGTGGCACTGGGCTTTAGCCAAACATTTCAAACCATTTCCCTAAATGCTTCTGATCCAGCAAAATACAAAGCTGGCTTTACCGAGTACTTTTTCTCTTTAATTTTTTAATTTGTGCACATTGAGAGGGAAATGTAATCCATCTGTTTAGTTGGCGTGTAATTCAACAAACTATTGTTTCGTAAGAGAAATTCGATGTCCAGGAAGCCCTGTGAGCCTGTCTACTCTCTCAACTAGAATCCCAGAGAAGTGGAGATTTCTAAAAACAGATGGGCAGTGGTGTTAGAAGGTACTAGGTACTGTAGGTTTAGTAAAAATTATTGTCATCTTAATACTCTTTAGCCTATAAAATTTTGTCTAGTACCATCAGAAACATTAAGGTAAAATATGGCCTATTGGATTTAATTATTAGACTCTTGATTTCCGTTTCTTGATTTCTTTTCAATTCTTTCTAATCTCCACTCTCCCTAAGTGCTGTGGTACGTGGTTCCCAGCCTATATAATTTCTTTCTTCCGTGCTTTCAGCCTCACAGTTATGTTTTTCTTCCAAAAGCTTTGATTACATCTAAGTGATTCCATTTTTCAGGGGCTTGACTTTGAGTGCACATGAACATGTTTGCAGTATCTATATAGGAGTGTGCCCCGGGTGTATTAGATATCATTACTTCCACAGTGTTACGGTAGAAACTATATTTGAAAAGCTTTGTAGACTCATAAGTTTTGGAAATATTGGGTTAAAGGAGATCAAATGAGTTTATTGACTTCAGGATTCTGTGACATTTACTATTTTAATGGGCATTGTATATCTTTTAGAGAAAGCAGCATATGGAGAACTCAAAAATGCTCTTTTCTGCCTAAAGACAGACTTTGGGGGCGGGGAGCATTCACCTGAAGTAGAACTGTGAGAAACGCTTGAGAAATAATGTCTTTTTTTCCTCCTTGTATTTATTTCATTACTCTGTGGTAACTAGTGTCTATTGTCTAAAGACAAACAAGAAAACCCCTTCTTTTAAGATATAACTTAATTTTCTTTTTATTAGAGAAAACAAAATTGTTCTGTCTGACTGCAGAGAGAAGCTGGCCATCAATAGACAATAAGAAGAATTAAAGGCTGTTTTGCAACTATTTGAATGGAAATTCTATTTTGTAGGCTTAGTGGGAAGTGTGACAGCTTGGATAGAAGAACTGGGTTCTTTGATTAATTTCCCCCAATTGTGTTGTGAGATGAATCTTTTTAATAAGGCAATCGTGTGAGAATTGGCTCACATCTGTCGATGAACTCAGAAACAAGAAAGTGTAGAAAAAATTGAATAACCTCAAAATAAAAAGAAATAATTTGGAAGTGTTTTTGGCAATGCAGAATTCTTTTCTCTCTATTATCCTATCATTGATTTATCTTTCTTTGCAAACCTTCGTGGTTACAGGATTCTGAAATTATTTTCATTTGTTTCCCTACATCATTCTGAGGTTAGCCTCTCTAAAATGGATCTTTGATCTTTGTCTCAATCCCCACACCTCATTTCACTATGCACTGAAGGACCCACCTTGGGAGGCAAGTGGGTCGGGAAACCGCTTCCAAAACTACCTAGGACATGAGCTGCATCCCTTGTAAGAGTTCATATAGATCATATAATTTAAGTACCAAGTGATCTATTTTGGTCACTGTGTGTATCAAGGTCATGAGTTCTTGACTCAGAAAAGAGAAGAAATAGCTCCACCCACTTCAGGTGAGGCAGTTCTGCCCCAGTAGTGACCATTTTTCTCTTGAGAAACTTCTTTTATCCTCTAAACATAATACCAGTCTCAAATGGGAGGGTAGGAAGGGCTCCTGAAACCATGAAACTTACCACTACCGCAACATGGAAAATTTTATCGAGGACTAAGCTTTGACACTCTGCCCTGGAGCCACATATCCAGGTGTCTGTGTTTCTATGTGCCTGTCTCAGTCGTCTCAAACTCAGGTCAGAGGTGGTCACTCCATCTCCCCCATGGAAAATTGTGGCCCCATTAGAAATCTTGTCTTACCAAATGGTAAGAATACCCACTTCATATAAAACAAAGATCCAACAGAGAAAAGCAACCAGGGAAGGGCCATCTTTAATTCCTTTCCCTCAGCTTTAGAAGCCATTTAAACATCATTTTTTTTTCCTCCCAGAAAAAAAAAATAATGCGTGTGTCTTCCCATTTACTTTCATCACCACAAACACTTGCCTAGTGAATGACTTCTTAAAAATCAAAACCTCCTAATGGATCCATGCCTTTCCTCTCCTGGAATTTCATGTTTGTTACATGACAGCCAAACTGAACTTGCAAATATTTAATTTGTGTGGGTCACTGTCTTGGTGATTTCCCATTTTTCCTAAAGTCCTTAACTGTCTTGAAATGTCATTCACACCTGGTCCCTGTTAGGTTTTCTGCCTTAACTTTCAGCACTCTTCCTTTCTAGGCTGTTATCGCACCATCCCGAGTTGTTAAGAGACGTGCTCTCTGACCTTCATATAAGGCCCTCTAGGTACAGACAGGCTAGGACAAGGTCTCTGCTTCCACTTTGCATTTTGACAGCACTCCATTCTCTTCTGAATACTTTATATTAGTTAATCCTGTAACTGTGCCTTCCTCACATCAGACAGCACTACCAAGGGTTATATGCATCATGCATATAAACCACACACACACACACAAACCATTCAACGGAAAAATACTCAATGAGATAGGTAGCTTATAATTGAAGAAGCTAAAACATGATTATCCATCCAAGGTTACACCCCTGAAATCTGATTTGAGGTCTGAAACCATTCTTAACTTCTTTGCGTCCAGGGAAGAAAACAACATTGCAGGCATTCTTCAACAAACAGCACTTGCTGGAATGGTATGCAAGTAATTTCATAATTAAGAAGGCAATAATAGGGGCTGGGAAGGTGGCTCAGTGGTGAATGGCACTCACTGCTCTATCAAGGGTCCAGACTTCAATTCCTAGCACCCACATAGCACACGGCAGCTGCACATATCCGCTGGTGTGCAGATGTACATGAACACAAAGTACCCATATACATAAAAACACATAAAGAAATAAATCTTTTTTTTAAAAAAAGAAGGTAGTTACAGAAACAGGAATTCAACAAGAAAGACTTGAATTCTCCTTAATCTATACTTAACCTCATTTTTGTTCAACAGTCTATCTTTCCTGGGATCCACATTCCATCACGGCATAAACTGCTTACAAGGGAAATAAACTTTCTGTTGTTCTCCACACTGTATCCTAGTCTTCCTTATTACACTTGTTTGGTCACTGTGGGCATTAATGTTTGTTGTCGCCATTCATAAATTCTTTGATACTGAGGACTTTGCCCATTTTAGCATTGGATTCCCCAATATCAAGTCCAGTTTGCAAACAACATGAAGCCACTGGGCAGTAGATTAAGGAGAGATGGATAACAATTAAAAGAAATGTGTAGATAGGAGGAACCTCATAAACAATCTTCTACACATATTTTTATTGGTGCAGTATAATTATGGCCACAATTTTCTTTGAAACTATGGACTCCTGAAGTTTCTGTTCATTTTCTGCAATGACATTTCTTAGCTACATTAATCTTCTTCTTTTGAGTTAAATCATCCTTACCAGTTCTCATATTTGCTCTGCCATCACAAGAGCAACATACTATTACCAAATCAATGAGCACGTTTTGTGAGCACAGTCTGAGCACATTAATAACAAACAAAATTCAAAAATCTTAAATTGGCATTATACCATGGTCAGTGTCGACGTTACGGCAACAGCTCTAAGCAAGTGTTGCAAAGGTTAATGAAATCGTGTTTTCCACGCCATGGAGAAAGAGCAAGCTCTGTAATTCTGTGTGGAAAGTTGCTTTGAATTTTCTCTGTCCAGTAGAAATCAATTAATACTTCTATGCTTGTGTTTATGTCTCTATAAACTATAGAAAACCCTTGCTACCTACGCTCAGAAGAATGCTCTGATAAATAATAAAGTCCTGTCTGAAATCCACTATACAAGAGCAAAGTGTAATTATGATTTGTTTTCTGATTGGGATTAGCTTGATTCCCAGTTTGTAAGAAGTCTGTGATAACTGCCTGGCAACCTAATGTTATTTTCATTCCCTCCTGGGGGCATTCAAATAGCTGCTTGGAAGGCTAACTGTGAATATCTAACACCCTGTATGTGTAAACTGCTCCATGCATGAACTCACAGAACACATCAATGGAGTACATGGAGGGCACACGGTATTTCCACCGAAAGAGAGAGGGTGGGAAGGAATTTTCTTTGCTGTCAAAATTTTATAAACAAAGATCCATAGCAGTGTCTCTTGATGTGATTATATTCATTTTTGGGAATAAGTGTGCAAAACCCTAATGTTGGAGGAAAATACACAGGCAATAATGCTTTCTCAGAGCTAAGACAGCAGAACTCCGCAATCTCAAGCAAAACAAATTCACCATGTAGAGCTGTGAGTTGGGAAGCAATTAGGAATCTCTGCCGTAAATTTGAATTAAATAACCAGTTGCTTGAATGAAGATTAATCTGACCTTTCTCTTCATTGGTATTCATGAGGTATGGCTCCATTTTCGAAACTATCTGGGGTTTGGGGTTAAGATACTTTCTTTCTGTTACTGGACAATTATTCACTGACTCTTTGCAGTCATCCAGTATTTTTTTCAAACTTGAGATACTGGAAGAAATGTTTTCATGTTTTTTGTACTTTAAAATTTCATTTAAATTCAACTTTGCACGAAGCAAATTCATTCTTCTTTCCAGGAAACAATCACAGAACATTGATAGCGTAGCAGTCACCAAAGGGTTTCGTTGCGATTTTGTCCAGATGGGGAATGGTACTTAATAAATATAGATATGTGAAGTTTAGGAAAAGCTGTATCAGAAAAATCAACTTTTTGTGTGATTATTTTCTTGCACTTTTCTAACAGAATCCTTTTCCAATGATCACTTGGGTGTCATTCTTTCTGCATCAATGTTCTCATTTTATAAGCATCATTGTCAAGAGAATATTTTTTCTGCCCTTCAATGTGAATGGTGAAAAAAAATCTTTTTGTTTTCAGTTGAAAAAGATCTATTTGCTTTGGTAACTCTCCATTCTTTAATTAACTGAAGACAAGATTTTAAAGCCAGAGATCGGTTCTATGTTGTTAACAGCTTTGCCCTTCCTGACAGAAAATGCCCATAGAGTCCATAAGAGACAAAGAGTCCTAGGTTAGCATAAGAAGGAGGCTGCAGAGTTGACGCATGTGCAGAAAAGGTTGGAGGTGAAGATGCATAGGATACAAAGTTTGTTCTTGACACCCAAAGCCTCTCCATGAAGCATGTTTACCTTCCATTTGCCTACATAACTCAATCATTCCCTGGCTTAAGCTCCCCACTAACTTCCCAGGAACCTCCTCACACCCAGGAACATCTGCTTTCAATTGGAAAGTGCTTACAAAAGGACCACCTGCCAGCACAGGGAATGTTTTCCTTCCCCCAGTGGGGTCTTAGAGACAAGTTTTCATGTAACCCAGAAGAATATTGCTAAGGCTCCCATGCTTGCTGGGATGTTCTTATGCACAGAAGATGAAACTCATAAGATACTAAGGATTAGTTTTTAAATTCCTTTTTTGCTGGTCCTCGTTCAGAACTTTGAATCCTCTCTTCTTCACACCTCTCTTCATATTTCTTTTACTTACATTTATTCTTTTGTTTGTGGGTAGGAGGATGCGCATATGCAACACTGAGCAAGTGGAAGATCACTGTCAGTTCATCAGCAAGGACCTTTACCGGCGGAGTAGTCATCTTGTCGTCCTCTTTCTTCCTCTTCCTTCGCTCTGCATCTTTTCTGATGTCCCCAATCGTTTTAACACAAAACAGAAGCATTTCTCAGTTTTGGAAGCTACCGTGTTAAAGCACACGAAAACATTCCTGTATATGAATGAATCTGAACCTTGTTTATCCTATACTCGTGACAGTCACAACAGGCACAAGAGAATCATGAAGGCCGGTGAAGGACTGCACTGTGTCAGCAATAAACCTGACCTGCAGTACAAGTGCAAACTCGTGTACACGCGGAGTGAGGCTCTGTGAGGGGAATTTGAGCAGCAGGGAAGGGAAAGAGAACCACTTGGGATGCAGGGTCCTCCTTGCTTCTGGTTCCTGCCAAGTTCTCACACACTCTGTCGCTCTATAAAGTATAAATGTGCTAGGGGCCTGAGCGAGGGTGTCACAGCCTTTCTGTTTCAGTAAGGGGGGTAAAAAACACATGAAGAAAACTGTCATATTTTTTGTGAGATAAAAAGCAATAGTTGAAGATTCTTGCGCACATTTTATTCTGTAACATACAATTTCATAATCAAATTTCCAGAGTGGACCCTTCCTCTATTGATACTTGGAATCCCCTTATTCCAATGGAAGAGCTTACATTCACTCCACCAACACAGGGGATACAAACAAATGAACTCGCTCAGCAATGTTAGCCTGTGTGGCAGCCTTGGAGACTGCTCTCATGAAGCGCTGGGCACATTCCACAGGGACGAAAGGGATCTCAGACACCCAGCTACAGCTGACACAACGTAGGAGTCAGGTGACAAAGTGGTGACATGCTCTACGATGACAGCCAAAACACAGTTCCCAGCTAATATCACTTCCACAGACTTACAGTAGCTTCAGCCCACACCGCATTGTTGCTTGGTCGAGACACACTGCAGTACGGACACACGCGCACACTCACACACAATGCCCTGCATTCTACGGACCTTCCCTGCTGTGTAATAGGATCACAATACAAAGGTTGCTTTACGCTGGGACCTCTGAGTAATTCACCACTCAGGCATTAGAAGTGGACTGGCTGAACTCTCAGAAAAACAAGCTGAACGTGCTAACTCGCATTACCTCACCGTCAGCAGGCAAGGCGTGATGAGAAGCAGTGAGTACGGTGAGAAAACAGGCCGTCTTCACATGTGGCTTTCTCATGACATACTTGTCTTGAGAATCCAGATGCTGGCAATGGATGACAATAACCTGCTTTAAAGACAGCATGAAGCAGATCTTCAACAAACATCACCTTAAAGCAGGTTCACGGAGCTGCACAGTGAACATTTCAGGCTCCCGAGCCACACGATCTCTGTTGCAAACTAAGGATAGTTATACTGACGCCTCAAAGGAAGGTTAGGCTACATTAAGAATGATACAAATAGGAAGTAGACTACATCTATGACCTGGGACAAATCCACATAGTTTGCTGACCTTTGCTTTGAAGTGTTGTCAAGACCTGAACGGCAGGAGAATATGGCCATTGACTCGTTCCAACAGCATTGCATAAAGCGCTTTTTAAGTACCACATCAAATTTCAGAATATACTGATCTTAGGCAAACTACGCCTCCCAGCTTCAGTCTCCTCCTCTATAGACCCATGAAGATGCTTAATCACAATCCATTGAGTGTTTGTTAACTTTAAATTTCGACCATCACCCCATATACAATTAAATCTCAGGAATGGCATATTTGCTCCAGTTTCTTTGAGCAGTATATGCAGAGGTAGGCATCTTTTTTCAGTGATTTGACTTGAAGGGTGCAAGTCGGTGATCTGAGGAGAGGCAAATGTGGGTTTCGTTAAATAAGGTAAGTCACATACACGTAAGTGTTAATTATTTGCATTTTCTACTCTGGTCCTCATTACATCAGACTGCAAAATAATGCATATCCTCATTATATTTCAAGAAAATAGTAAAGAAATGATATGACTTAGATATTTATTATCTTACACCTAATGCAGAGCTGAGCAGAACATCTGAAATGGCAGCCAGGTCTTAATTTTAAACATGCTGTTCTCCTACAGTATCTACCTTTGAACTGTTTCAATCCATGACTATAAAATGAGAGAAGAATCATGCCCAATAATAATGAGCTTATACAGATAACTATAGGCATTCTGTAACAATTTCATGAGGCAGGAAAAAAATGTGACATACTGATATCAGGAGGAATATTCCACAGAGAAACTATCTACATGGTCTTCTAGCCTCACAAAACTGGAGACTGCTCAGGGCCTTTCAGGGCTATCCACATTGACAAAGACCATCCAGTTGTGCTTTCTAGGAGAAAGTATAAGGTATAAAATGGTTAGTATAAATTTAATAAGCTTCCTTCTAAATAAAAACACATTCATAAATTAGACACAAGCATTTTTGTTTTTCTATTATTGAAGTTGAAATTTTTGGTCAGGTCATTTTAAATAACAGCAAAGCATACCCATTGTTTCTGAAAAACTGCATTCTGGCTGACTTAGTTTTCAGTTTTTTTCATGTTCTTCACACTCCATCTGGTTTTACGTCCTCAGTGTCTTTTCCTCTCTGCCAAGGTTTTTTTTTTTCAACGTACATACATCATTCTACATCTTCAAAGCCTTTTACATATGCTACAAGCTGGATCTCCCTCATACTTTAAAATGAGCTTTAAATGAGCTTCTTCGTGTTTTTCTCATGAGTCTCTAAAATACCTCACTACATGGCTCTTTTATTTGTCTCCAAAGAAAACAAATTTCATTTACACGTCTAAAGTGGCAACGCCTCATCTTGTTTATATTGTCCAAGAGTAGTTAATATTGGTTTAGCACATTCTTGGTCAAGCGGTGTGCAGTGGATCCTGTTACCCAGATCCTGGAGTGAGGTCTTTGGGAAGCCGAGTATTGAGGGAAAGAGGGATGCGAGTCTCCTGTCTTCTTATGAACAACTCTGCTAAGCACGGGATTGCAGAATGGTGAGAGTAAGAGTGTCGAAAATACTGATGAGGACAGCATTAGATACGTCCTAAATGCTTTTCCATAACGCCCTCCGTATATGCCACAGACTGGGAAACAGCCAATTACTACTGAGTTTGAGTGAAGAGCTATAAATTATTTTCAATTGCTTGATAGGCATCCACACAAGTTTGTGAATACAATATGTTGAATGCTTTACAAATAATTTTTATTTCCTTGTATTGTTTTGTCAGCCACGCTCCTGGCACGTGTTTTGACTCCTCTCCTTTTCATTTTGAAGTCTGCAAGGGTCTTGGTATAGGCCTCATGGTGTTCTCCCAAGTTCACAAGTTGACTTCCTAACCAACAGCACCTCAAAATACAGCTGTGCTTAGAGGGCGCGTCATTGAAGTGGTGACTGAATTGAAATGAAGTTGCTGGGATGAGCCGTAATCAATGACTGCAGAAAGCATTCTTCTAGACAATGGGTACTTGAGTGCTGATGGGTGAGAGCAGAAGCCCTTGCGAAGACTCAGAGAGAAGTGCAGCGTCCACAAGCCAACAATCTGACACCTTATCCAGAGCTTAGCTTTCAAACTCTTATGGCATGATGGGCACCTATCTTGCTTGTGCAGTTTCTCACATTTTTAGCATATTTATGTTTATTAATTAATTTATATTTTTATAGTACCTCTTTTAAAGGTCAAAACCTCTAGAAACCAGAAGTAGGGAAGAGCAGGGCACGAAATGACACTGCCAGTGCCACCACTGCTAAGTGACCTTCACCTATTTGTGCTTCTGATTGCTCACCTGCGTCGTGAGCTGTCCTTCTTAGCACTGAGAACCTTGTTAGACAAAAATAGATAAAGTTTACATTATTATATAAAGTATTTGTAGAAAAGTAAAGAAGAACAAGTATCTTTTACCACTCATAATTCACAATTGTTAGCAATAATTTGTGTATGTGTTTAAGGCTACATGAATATTCCTGGAACATTAAAATTAGCTGTAAGTGGGGACTAGGCCAGGAAAATTGATACTTTTAGAAAGCATATATACCCCTAAAATTATAATAACTACTGCTAGTGTTATTTTATTACTAACCACACATTGAGAAAACAAACAAAAAAATCATATGGCTTTCTTGTTACTCATGCCGGTCCAGTTGGTCCAAAGGCGGTAGGTCATTGTTCAGTCGATGGTCATGTCAGCATCCTAGAGCTTCTGATAACATTAAAAACCCTGGCAGCCTAGATTCAGGGGACTTTACAGAACACACTAATGCCCTTTTAGAGAGGAAGGTAAGGACTCATAAATGTAAATAATATTTTCCTTACTTTCCTCTGTATCGATCACTTCTCTGTGTGATTAATTCCTGCTTCTCCTGCCTGTCTTTGTCAGGACTTTGAGCCCCATTGCTCTTCCACTGTCATGTATAGCACAGGGTACCACTTTATTAACAGGCCCTGACAACAACCCATGTTTGAGCCATTGGCATTTACTCAAGATGAATTAGGTGAATTTTTCTTTCAACTTAAAAACAAAAACAAAATATTAGCAATTTTAAACCCCTTTTGTGAACTACTACTGACTTCAAGAGGGCATACATGCTTAAAACTTAGCTTTTGAAATCAGCAATCTAATCTCAATTTACTTTGAAGTTCGGTTTTCCTACAATCCGTCATTCTCCTCTATACTGCTGGTGTTTCATAGTTAATGTCTAGTGATTATTTGTGTTCTTTGATCTTGATCATACCTTTTTTTTTTAGTTGAAGATGTAGGATATTTCTTGTTTGTTTTCCTTTTTTATTTAAATAACATCTTTTCATTTGTTTTACTTACCAACCAGTTTCCCCTCCCTTCTTTCCCCCAGTCCCCTCCCATTTCCCATCAACACTCCTCCCCATTCACTCCTCCTCTGACCTCATTGAGAAAGGGGCAGGCTTCCCATGGGCTTGCACAAAGCATGGCACATGAAGCTGAGGCCAGACCGAGCTCCTCCTCATACAGCAAGGTAAGATAAGGTAATCCAGCGTGGGAAAGAGGTTTCCAAAAGTCAGCAAAGCACAAGGAGAGGTCCTGATCCCACTGTTAGAATTCTTACTAAGAGACCAAGCTGCACAAGTGTCATGCACATGCAGAGGGCCTACGTCCAGCATCCATGAGCTCCTGCGAACTAGGTCTGCTGTGATCTTGATCACACTTAAAGAGTCTACGCACTATTTAAAGTACTATGAACTTTTTTCTATTTGTTTTATTCGTGAGATTTTTAAAAATTGTTTTCTAGTTGGTTGCCTTGGGTTATTGTTTTACATTCAGTCTTTCTCCTGTTTTATGTCCATTTTATTTTATGTTGTTGTTGGTGGGTCCATGTATTGAAAGGATAGATTGTTTTCAGACAAATACCTGTAAAAACATATATTTTCTTCTCAACCCAAAAGTTTTGCTCTATATCATTTCCATTTGGTATTTAGCTCCAAATTGTTTATGGGCTCTACTGATATTTTGCTTTAGCTAGCAATCATTTGCAGTATGTGTGCATATGCACGGTAAATTTTCTTGTAAGTGAGACAGTTATTTTTGCTAGTAGAATTTCTTATAATTGTTGGTTAAAAAAAAAAAGTAAACGTAGCCTGTACACTACCACCCTTTGGAATTTGCTGACTTTTTCACTGTGGTCTAGTGCATGGCAAATTCTTAGAAATGACTGTTACTTGTCTCCTGGAAAATGATACGTAGCTGTGTGTGTATGGTACGGACTTCTTAGTAGAGCTCAAGTATATTACACAGCTCTTCCATATTCCTCCCTATTAGTTGGTGGTTTCTTGGTTTGTCTTCTCACTACCACTATGAACTTGCACAGTGTACTTTGAAGAGCTTTTAGTATTTGCTCTGCATAATTCCTTTGGGATGGTTCCGTTAACCAGCTCGATGGCTGTCCTGGTTCTACTTCTGAGAGCAGAAAGTCACAGTTTGACACTGGTTGTCTCCTACAAGGGAGCTTCCTCATACACATTCTGCATTGATTATTTATTCAAATTATTCTATGTATAATACTACCATCTATTATTTCTGATTCTGGATTAGGAGCCCTTTTTAACTTTTATGAGGATTTTATGGGAGAGGAGACTAAAGTCTGTATTGTGCTCGTTTCAAATCATCAAGATTAAACTTAAGTCATGTTGCCCCTTCTCTTCTACTTCCCAGTCTCTCTTCCAATCATACTCCTATTCTGACTTAACCCCCTATTTTGCATGTTTCAGTTTCTCAACAAAGCTCTTCCTCACATAGAACTTTCATGCATCAGTTGTTTTAAACCTAGAACTCTATTTTCTTTGTAAATTATCTTTTGTGCTCAATCTTTAGATTCTATGGGCAGAACTTTTTGAACAGATTTCATTGAGTTCAATATATCAAAGTACGTAAGCCCACTGCAAGATTTGATGACAATGTGCAAATACATTTATTTCCCCATTAAAGCAGTTTAGATAGGCTCCATTTAATATGGAGTCATGTTCAGTCCTATTCTGGGGTACATTAAGATTACAGCACAAGCCACTTTAGATCATTCAATTTTTCACATAAACTTGAGAGAAACATCTGGATAATTCATGGAACATCTGGAGACGACTTGTGAAATAAGTAACTAAGCTCATAGAACTCTTGGGATGTTCCGTGCTACCGTCTTGCCCGCAAGAATGATGCGGGACACTTAGGATCCTTCTGCAACAAAGCTTTAAGGCATCTTGAGAGGGAGAGCATAAGCTTACATTGCGGAGACCCAGAATGAGGGGAACCCAGCCCTTATAAAGGAAACAGTCCTCGCTTCTGACGTGTCACTCTTGGATTGGTCCGCTGCCCATCATCCCAGATGATGCCTCGGAAGTAGGCAGGGACGCAGCAGTAGTAAGTTACCAAGCACTTGCACTAGGATTAAAGGCGTGTGCTACAACACCTTGAACTCACAGAGATCTGCCTGTCTCTGCCTCCCAGGCATTGGGACCAAAGGTGTGTACTACCACACCTTGAGGTCACAGAGGTCAATCTGCCTCTGCCTCCCAGGCATCAGGACTAAAGGCATGTACCACCACACCTTGAGGTCACAGAGGTCAATCTCTACCTTTGTCCCTTGAAGCAATGGAGAATGTGGTTGCGGCCCTCCACATTGGGCTTTATAAAAACAATCCAAGAGTTATCTTTGCCTGACTCTGCCAGACAGAAATGGGTAAGATCAACATTTTCTTTAAGACTTTTTTTTCTCTTTTGTGATAATCTAAATGTGTCTTGTACAGAGATGGAGATTGTATGTGTGTGATGTGCATGGCGGGAGGGAGGGAGGGAATGAGGAAGGGAGGGAGAAATAGAGAGAGAAAAAGAGAGAGAGAGAGAGAGAGAGAGAGAGAGAGAGAGAATTTCTGTTGTCCTTAGAGGGTTTTCATTTACTTAGTTTCTGTGACTGGATATTAAAACAAAAATGGACAGAACAATTTGAAAAGTATTCTATTTTTTTATTTACTCCACAATCATTATAATGTTATTTTTATTTAACCAGTTTTTAATAAGTAGTTTTACAATAGAAGCAAAAATTGAAAAGATGACAAACAACCTTGAACCTACTAGATTAGAAATGAGTAACATGTAGTGTCTACATGAATTGCTACTGAATGAAGGGGTTTTAAGTAATAAGTGCTAGAAATATTGCATGGATAGAGGCAGAACTGGAGTAAAATATTTTCAGAAGGCTCATGCAGTGTTGGGGGAGGGAGCTGCTGGTTGGCTCCTCTCTGCCCAGCTAGCTTAGACCCAAGATAATTACACAGAAACCATATTATATAAATCACTGCTTGGCCCATTAGCTCTAGCTTCTTACTGGCCTAACTCTTACATATTAATTTACCCCATCTCCATTAATCTGTGTATTGCCATGAGCTAGTGGCTTACTGGCAAAGTTTCTGCCTGTTTGACTCTGGTGGTGGCTCAGTGACATGTCTTCTCTTTCTCTCTCTCTCTCTCTCTCTCTCTCTCTCTCTCTCTCTCTCTCTCCCCCCCATCTCCCTGCCTTCCTTCTCCCAATATTCTCTTTAGTTTTCCCCACCTTCCTAAGTTCTGCCCTATCAACAGGCCAAGGCAGTTTCTTTATTCATTAACCAATAGAAGCAACAGATAGACAGAAGTACCTCCCACACCAATGTAGTTTAACAATAGCTCCATTACTATAATAATGTACATTAACAAAAATTTGAAATATGAGTTAATAATTGTATTGAATATAAAATTATTCTCACAGTGAGTTAAGATAACTTCTGTTTTGCTTCCCCAAATTACAAATTGAAAATTTATTGCACTAGCCATCTCTACTTTGATTTATCTTGGAAGATGCTCATTCTCAATGTAAAATGAAAGGTGCATACATTAAAAAGGGTATGTTATTGTAACAAGGTCCTGAATAAACTGCTTGCAAGAAGAAGAAGAAGAAAAAAAAGGGTATGTTAGAACAAAGGTGGACGCAAAATGTCAGTTAAAATTAAATCTCTGGAGAAGTATTACTTTTCCAGATGAATTACATGTTAAGAAAATATAAACTGTTCAGACAACATTGTCTCAAATTTTATTTATATAACCTCAGGGGAAAAAAGGTTTATCTTTTCTTGTTTGCATTATTGACAAACAATAATATTACAGAAAATTCAGTAAGTTCAGTTAGAAAAGGAACTTAATTTTCAAAGAAGCTGAATAGGGTGACTCACATCTGTAAATGCAGCATTTGGAGTATGAGACAGGAGGATTGCCATGAATTTGGGACCATTCTGGGCTATATTGTGAAACTCAAGTTTTAAACAAACACACACCTAAAAAAAATACATTAAGCAAAAGCATGTAACAAAGAAAAATTTCAATGTGTGTAGGAAGAAAAAGAATTGATGACACAATTTTTTAAAGCAAGAATGTGTACGTGGAGTTTTATAAATGTTTATTTAATGAGCAATTGCATGTACTTGTTCTGTGACACTTTCTGAGGACACATGAACACTACAGATAGGAAAATGATAACAGAACAATTAAGATACCACCCAAATTCAACTTGGTGAGCCAATGAGTTTTACTGGAGAAACATGCAGGAACAGGAGAGGCATGTTTGACGGGTTACTTTCAGGAACAGAAGTAAGACCAAGACAGCTGCGTCATCAAAAGCCTAGCCCAACGTGGGCAACAGTTCAGGAAACCTTCATTGCAGGATAGAGTGTTTCACCTCCCTCAAGACGATCTACTCTTAATCATTTTTAACTTAGAAGAAATTGCTGCCCAATAACTAGTGCCATTCTTTCATAGTAACCTGGAAGGAAACTGGGGAAAACACCATAAAAGAAAAATAAGCAAATGACAAATAATGAAAATTAGGTGTTTTCTGTAGCAAAATGGAACTACAAAAACAAAAACAAGGAAACCATGCCATTTCTATCTTATTCTAGTTTAAATATTGTACAAATTCATTCTGACTGTCCTGAAACTTTGGTTTGGCTTTATAGGCTCTTTAATATTAAACTACCAAGATTATTAATAACTAAAGCTGCAGCATGAATCACTAGAAATGCAATTTTATCAACAATTGCTATGTCTATGAACATTTTCAAGCAAAATTGATCAGGTCTTATACTAAAGACAGGCTCTATATTTACGTTTACAAATATTGACTATGGATGTCCTACTTGGGACCCATAGGCCACATTCATCCCAGAATAGTTATGAATGTAGCCTGTGGTAGTTTAAATGAAAATGGGTCACATACACCCATGTGGAGAGACACTATTCGGAGGTATGACCTTGTTAGGAAGTGTGTCACTGGGAGTGATCTTCGAAGTTTTTAAATGCTCAAGCCAGGCCCTGTATCACTCTCTCTTTCTGCTGCCTGCTGATCCAGCATCATGTCTCCCTGTGCACCATTATGCTTCCTGCCATGCTTTTCACCATGATGACAGTGAACTAAACCTTTTAACTGTAAGCCAGCCACAATTAAATGCCTTTTTTTTATAAGAGTTGCCATTATAATAGTCTCTTCAGAGCAGCAGACACCCTAACTAAGACCATGATTCAACACATTTGTGGATGACCACGTTGTGTGTTGGGGCCCAGCCTCTATGTGGTTAGCATGTTCCAAGGTAGGGGCACATAGAGACAGGAGGGCAATCTAGTGAATAAATTTGCCCATGTTTATTTTCCATATGATTATATACCCCAATCCAAAAGGGGGCCGGGAAGAAGGCAAACGACTGCTTTAATATGATACAAAGAACAAACGGGGAACTCGGCTCTTCATTACTTGAAATATCAAGGTTGTGGGGATCAAACTACATGCTCAATCATCCTGCCAGTCTCTATCCTTACTTTGGAAAGTCAAGAATATTTGAAACACTAGGAGAGGTGCTCCATCAGAAATTGTATTTAACTCAAGCCTCTAAATCTCCCATTTTCCCTATATTGTTAAAGAGCAACATGGATTGTTCACAATTCTGGGCTAACTCAGGATTTTGGTTACAAGAAAAACTTGCAATGATGCACAGTTAGTTCTTTGCATCCAATGACTATAAACTTTTACATTTTTTGGAAAGGGTCACAAACCACAGAACGTCTGCCGTCTGCTTTATTTCAAAGCTTCCAACATTGGTTGTGACAAGTCTAAGTAATGCTTAGAAACACTTAGATGGCACAAAATGCTCACTTTTATTCTGTAAGCAACTCTTAGATGTGCGTCAGTAGATGAATTTCTTGTTCTAAGTAAATTTAATACACTATTATTAACTAATAAAATGTAAAGCCAAAGATAAATAAGGAGAGCACATGCTCTAAATTAGAAGGAAGAATAAGATGATTTGCTGTATAGAAAACTGCTTGAACATGTGACTGTTACGTTAGCCTTTCCTCTTCCCTCCACTCTCTGTCTTGCATGGGCATAAGTAGACATCCAGAGCTAGAGTCTACCTTTTTATAGTGAGGTGTGGTGACCTTCCAAGGAGCAGTGGCATAGCGGGGTGGGCATACTGCTTACCTTGTCAAGTTGCCTGGCATCTTCTCTCAATGAAATTCATATGGTTGAGCAAAGCATATTTTAGATTTATCCTAGGATATTTCCGTATGATATTCTCAGAGCATCATACCTAAGGTGGCCTTTGGCATACAAGAATGGAAAGGACACAACACCTTCTGTTGAGAGAGCTTTGGGAAAACAAGTAACACATGAACCCAGAAATCTGTACATACCAGTAGAGAAACTCTATATATAATTTTATCTTTTATCGTTTTTATAAAAGAAAATAAATTATCTTTTTTTATTGTACATACTGATCCAAGTTCCCACTCTCTCCCCTCCTCCCATTCCCTCCAGATACCTTCCCACCCCACTCAAGCTCATTGCTTTGGGGAAGGTCCAAAGGCATCCCTACTATATCTAAGCTGAGCAAAGTATCCATCCAAAGAAAGTAGGTTACCCAAAAGCCAGTACATGCAGTACTGATAAATTCTGGTGCCACTGCCAGTGACCCCTAAGTCTGCTCCAGCCACATTCAGAGGAACTAGTTTGGTCCTCTGCTTATTCCTTCCCAGTATAGTTGGGTGTTGATGAGCTCCCATTAACTCAAGAAGACTGTTTCAGTGGATGTTCCATTCATGGTCTTGACCTCTTTGCTCATATTCTCATTCCCCCCCCTCTTCAACTGGACTTTGGAGCTCAGTCCAGTGCTCAGATAAAGGTCTTTGCCTCTGTTTCCATCAGTTGCTTGATGGAAGTTCTATGGTAATATTTAAGATAATCATTAGTCTGACTACAGGGCAAGGCAAGTTCAGGGACCCTCTCCTCTATTGCTTAGGGTCTTAGCTGGTGTCTTCCTTGTGGATTCCTGGGAATTTCTCTGGAACCAGGTTTCTTGCTAAGAAATAATGTATTTTTAATAAAAGTGATCTAAAATGTTTTTGGAAGATTCCATGCTCATGGAAATAATTTTATATAAGTAAATGATTATATAATATATAAATAATATTGCACACACACATATTGTATATTTTGAACAAAATAAAGCATAAAAACTAGAATCTTCTGGAGAAATTCTTTTAGTGCCTAGTCTCGTAAATTCTCTTCTATTAATAATTTTTAGGACCTTGAATTTAATAAAGATTAAATATTTAATGTCTATCACTGTGTCCCATTTGGTATTCTTCTCTATGCTTTTGTAATTACAAATGAGATACTATTCAAGTTGGTTGATCACAAATCTTCAGTAGTTTATGGAAATCTAGAAAACATCAAATGGTAACAGGTACAGCATTTTTTCCATAATTATGATAAAACCTTTCTCCTTTCAGTTTCATGGGAAAGATAAATATCATTTTCTTGGAGAAAGACCTATTAGACCAAAAAGAAGGGATCACAGTGCTAAAGTTTGATGATTGTCTACTTGAAAGCCTTTTGTCTTGCACAGGCAAATTACAGTGAGTATAAAACTATCAAAGTGATTGATCACTAAAACAATAGCAAAAAAATGCCAAGAGTGGTTGCTGTATCACACACACACACACACACACACACACACACACACACACAGAGAGAGAGAGAGAGAGAGAGAGAAACAGAACAGAGACAGAGAAAGACACAGATCCGTAGACAGAGAAACAGAGACAGAGACAAGGAGAGGCAGAGGCAGAGGTGACAGCAAGCTATCAGTATCTATCGGTACCTCTGGGATGATCACTACTGTTGAAGTACTTGATTCCCTTAACTTTAGAATAATCTGAAAGTACAGAAGTAACTTCAAAATAGTATATGCTCCCATATCATTATTTTATCTTTTCTTATCCCTTGGTTTCTTCTGAGCATGTGTACTTACGAAAAATAAATTTTGTAAGCCGTATTTACTTTTTAATCTAAACAATTAAGATCAGTTTCTAAGCTTCAGTGCCTTAATTTCAAAACATATTTTAATTAAGTTTTTAATGTTGACTAATGAATCATATGCCTTATGAGAGCATCCTTAAAGGGCATGTGTACACTTACATGTGTCTCTGTCTGTGCCTATATTTCTGTATTTTCAGTCTATAAAGAATTTTAACAGCACCCTGGACTAGTTCCTCTGCAGTCCAGTCTTAAAAGTCCTCATCCTTTTTACTGTAAGTCTTTAAAATAAGGACATATTTCTGTCTTGCTGGCTAACTGAATTTTCAATCTGGCGTGGTGTCCTGGAGATAGCGAGAAAATGTCAATTTACTAATGTAACATATTTACTAAACTCAAAGACTGAAACAGGCCACAAGGAATGCAGTTATGAAAGCCTGTGGATGGTGGGGTGGCCTTTTCTGCTAGGACACGAGGAATATGGTCTGGTTTACTTCACCAGAAATCATGTTGGAGAGTCATTTGTTTGTGTGTGTGTGTGTGTGTGTGTGTACATACATACACACACATACACACATATACCAAAATCAAGCTTAAACTCTCAAACAGAGTGAGATGAGTAAGCAAAGATCAAACTAAAGAGGGTGTGACCCCTGGAGGGCCGGTGGGAAGAAGAAAAGTGTGCTGTGGAGGCACAGTTCTCACTAGCAAGCTGATACAAAGGTTCCCTGAACTTTGTTCCTGGGTATTGGCAGTCTTTGTGAGCTGCAGCCTTAACCCAGCCTTAACCCAGCCTTAACCCAGTAGTAGACCACGAAAAAGCCGACTACAGACAGAACTAGTTAGATGCCTTTTAAAGAGATGGGATTCAAGAACCATCTGGTACATTTTACGGCCCTGGCACACTCAAAAGTCAAAATCTCTTGACTCCTTCTATATCTTTCTTGAAGCCCAGAGGCCTTTGCTAAATAGCAGTATTTGCATATGATTCACTCTTGACATTTGAAGACATTCTGGAAAACACCAAAGAAACAGACTTCAAACTAACATTCCAATCTAATACCGTGTATCTCTGGTACTAGCTATAGTTGGCTTTATGACAATGTGAGCTAACTTCATGTAAGCCCACATATGTATATGTGGATTAAAACATGGGCATTGATCAAGTCGAAAATGTGTCCTCAGTAGGTTATTGAGGTGTGTGTGCATTAACACACATGACTGTTTATACATTGTTCATTTGGATATTTCAGTTAACCACTGAGAAAGGGATGATATTTTGGAAGCATATTGAAAGGAAACTTGAACTACTAAGGAAAAAGACTCCTTTTCCATTTTACATCAGCGACGGCACAATAGCTTTCTAGTTTACAGAAGTGGGTGGCTGCTGGGAACAGGTTGTTGCCATGTTTGGACATGTGGCAGTTATAGTGAGGAAAACTGAACTTCACTTAGGAAGGTTGAGTCACACACACAGTCTCTATTTTAGCTCATCTTAGCCATCAGTAGAGGGTTGTTCTCTCATACCAGATTATTTCTCTTTGCTTGTAAGTTACTTAAATGATGCTTTGAGTCCACTTCACACTCAGGCTCGCAGACAGTACCCCTGAGCTCTCTGCTCAAGTAGCATATTAAGGAGTATAGACTAGGATGGAAATCAAGACAGAGGCATAGGGCAGTACCGTACCTTTAGCTCCATGTAAAACGTACTAGACCTCAAACTAGAAAAAGAAATAGCCACTAATTTTGGTAAAATAATTCTGCTAATTTTGTCAATGCCGTATAATACTGACTATACACATAAGTAATAAATGAGGGAAATAAAAGTGAAATTGCAATAACAAACCTATAGACACAGAAATGAGCACTACATTTTGACTTTTTGTGTTTTTCGTTTTTGTATTTGAGATAGAGTCTTACAGTGTAGCTCCATTAGACTAGATTAAACTCATTATATAGACAAGAATGGCCTTGAACCAATAGAAGAACACCTGCCTCTGCCTCTCAAATGCTGAAATTAAAAACATGTGCCATCATGCATAGCAGACAACATTCTTTAAAAAGCAATTTATAAACTACTTCTTAAAGCCAGTTAATACATATGTATGAGAAAATATAAATTCTTTTTTCAAGGAGAAGGACAGAATAAGCAACAAAGAAGAGCACTACAGGGACCCGGGTTCTATTCCTCCCATCTGCATGGTGGCTACAAGCATTTGTAACTCTAGTTCAAGGAAATCCAAAGCCCTCTTCTAAGCTCTGGAGATACCAAGGATGCATTTGTACATGTACAGGAAAACACTCATATGCATAAAATTTAAAAATGTAAAACATTTAAAAAACTTTTCAAGAAGATATTAATGAAGAAAAATATGTAACAAGTTGAGAGTTCAAATAAATTTTACCTGGAGATTTCTTTAAAGGTTTTCAAGCGCTTGGAAGAATGATTTTGACAAGTGAGTAAGGGACTTTCCTGGGTTTGCTAAACAACTAATATTGGTGGCCAGGGTTGTGTATCTGTTGGTGATTGAAAAATTTTTACTTAGTTTTTATGTTTTAAGATTCTACTGGCATCAGTCTAGAATAATGCTTTCAAGAAACTTTAGTAGGAGAATTAAATGTCACACTTTCTGTGTTCGGTTCAGAGTCACGGTAATTTGGTGCTGGAGATACTCGGTCTCACATCTGGTTGCCCTAGATGCATCTGCACAGCAAACGAGCATTTGAAGCATTTGTCTGGAGAAGATATCATTTGATGTGCAAAAACTGCGGATTTATTACTCACTGCTCCACTTCCTGTTCTTATTTAAATACATTATAAGGAATGTGGGCAGACATTCTACTTTGGCAGTTTCTCAGTTACTACAATAGCAGAAGATAGTGATTTACACTTCCCCCAAAGGTAATTCCTTCAGCTAGTAAGTAGTGTATTTTAAATGTTTAGCTTACACCAGTGATTCTCAGCCTGTGAGTCCTGACCCCTTTGGGGATCTAATGACTCATTTACAGGAGTCACTTAAGACTTAAAAACACAGATATTTATATTCCAATTCATAACAGTAGTAAAATTGCAGTTATGAAGTAGCAATGAAGTATAGTTATCGGGTCACCACAGCATGAAGAACTGTATTAAAGGATTGCAGCATTAGGAAGTTTGAGAACCACTATCTTATACTGTCTTAATTCTACATAAGAAAGCCCCGTTCTCAGTCAACTTCAAAATGCTCTAAATTAATTATTCATTTATTAAGTAGAAAAATTGCAAAAAAGTTCTTCCATATAGTCTTCAGTGTACTATGTTAAAGGCAGAAAAGATTGCTGTGAGAGTTTGATCTAAATATTAAAACAAGCCCACCAGAAGAAACAGTTGTCGTATATGGAATAATAGACTGTCTTGAAGAAACATTTAAATTCTAAGATGCCTCTTAGAATTTAAACCAAGATAGCAATAAATGACTCAACTGTTCAGCCGTCTTTAGAAATTATAGATTCACAGGAAGGTGTGAAAGTCGTGTAGAAAGGCAGGATGTATTTCCCACCCACTTTCAACCCAATCACATCTTACACAACCATAATACAGAAGCAAAATCAGAAATAATTACATGGCCATTGGTAGATGTGGTGTGTGTGTGTGTGTGTGTGTGTGTGTATGAGACATTCACCACCTGGGTAGATTCATAGAGTGACCATGTCACTCAAGATACTCAACTATACTATTACCACTGAGATTTCTTTTCAACTTTTTTTTTTAGCTGTACACTTGCATATGCAAATTATATATATCTCTCTCTATATATATCTGTATATATAATAGATGTATAGTGATTGCTTAAGGGATGCAGGGGTGTGTATGAAAAATATCATTAGTAAAACAGAGTGCATAGCATATTCATTGACTCAGACATACTGTTTATTTTCATTATCAGGTCCTTTTCATTGTGGAAGAGATACTAATATCTGTGATTTATAATAGCCTGGAATATAGAGTGTGAGATACTTTCCCTTCAATCCCACTGCACCTCTGTACCTATTCATGACTTTCTTCCCATCCAGCCACACCACCATTCCCAGGCTTTCACAATTACCATTGTATTGTCTATTTTTAAATGATAACTTTAGTTAATGTATGAAGGTGTTAGTAGTCAATATTTGCCTTTCTTTCATTTTTATTCTCTTCGCTATCTCTTCTTTTTTTCTTTTATTGTGGAACTGAACCCATTGCCTCAGGCACATGAGGCAAGTGTTCTACCACTGAGCTACATCCCAAGTCCAGTGTTTGTTTTTCTGTGCCTGAGTTATTTTTCTTAGACTAATGTCCTCTAATTCTCTCCCCTCTTGCTACCCTTTCATATCAGTGCCGTATGACAATGCCCACCCCCACCACCATCTGTAACCTCTTATAGCCACTAATTCGTTCCCCACCTCTGTAATTTTGTCAACTCAAGAACGTTAAATGGAATCATACAGCAAGTGACCTTTAGAAATTGTTTCCTTTCCCCACACAGCATGACTCTTCCAGATTATCTGAGGCATCACATCACGTGGCAATGTCAGTGCTGTTTCGTATGCTAAGTGTACGTTAGTTTTCAAGATGCACTGACCTGCTGTCCAGAGTAGCAGCATTCTGAGTATGCACCAGCTTTGTATGAGAGCTTCAGCAATTGCACATCCTTGCCCTGGGTGTTCTTTACCCAAACATCACACGCACGTTTAAATTCCACTTCTTTAATTTGAATACTGTTTGCTGTATCCACTGTCATCTGTCTGATTCCTTTTCAAAAGGACAATTCCTGTTTGCTTAAAATACATTCATAGACTTGCAAGTGAGAGTACAGAATATTAAGTGACTTCTTCAGTAATAGGTACGCTCAATCACATGTGAATGCTCTTCCATGTAGGCTTTTGTGACAAAAATTTGCTGTATATGAAAAAATATAATGTACTTGCTATTCTGTAATTGATAGCCAGTAGCTGAGCTGAAGAGGTGACTGAGTGGTTAAGAGTATTTGCTACTGTTAACAGGGATTCAGGTTCAGTTCTCAGCCTCCATAGCAGGCAGCTTGCAACTTTACAGCCTCCTCTATCTCCAGATCCAGGGGATCCAATGCCTTTTTCTGGCTTCCATCAGCTCCTGCATGCAGGTCATGTGCGCACACACACACACACACACACACACACACACACACACACAGGCTGGAGATATGACTCAGAAGTTAAGAACACATGTTGCTCTTCAGAGGATCCAGGTTTAATTCCCTACACCCACATGGTGGTTCACTACCATCTATAACCCTGATGCCCCTCTGACAGCTGCAGGTACAAAGTACACATATGGTTACACATACATACATACATGTAGGCCAAACACTGAACACAAAATAAAACAAAAAAATCTAATTTTAAAATTAAGAAACTAATGAATGAATAAAAATAACCACTAGCAAAGTTTAAGTGGCACTGCAAACATCAAAAGTATAAATTATACAAACTCAAATAAAGAGAAGGAAATAAAAAATTAAACCAATTTCCCAAATGAATAATTAAAATAACTAAAGTTGAATTGTAAGAAAATACAAAGAAAAAGTTTATAACAATATTTTGGCCCACAATTATACAGAATGGTTTGCTATACTCCATATGCTCATAATTTGAAGAATGATTTTGTAAGGGTTTCATGATTCTTGCCTTTACTTTGTCTAAGGGAAGCTATAGACTTGACTCAATATGGCAAACAGACTTATTACTGGAAACTAATGCTGATGTGATAGTTAATAAAACTATCTCTTGGAAGTAGCTGGCAATTCTCCAAAATGATGCTTAAATTTAGATGGAACCATTCATGAAATCATCCATTCAATGCTCAGTAAGCCCCTATTGTACAGTATTATCAAATACATACTATAAAATGCTTGGGGGCTTGGGGTCCTTGCCATGTTAAAAAAAAATAAATGTTTTTATGAGACTTAAAATACAGTAGAGAAAGCACCATTGCGGGGAGGGGGCACAGGGAGAAAGAATGGTATGTTACGGTCCAGGATAATCAGGTCTAAATTTATAAAGTTACTCTGAGTGTTTGCTTGAAAATATTTTAAAATCTTAAATAGAAAAATAAGAACCAAATGAAGACAGACAGTAAATAGTTGGAGTCAACATTTTGCACTCTGTAGTTACAAATTATTTTTTGTTCATTTTGATCCATCAATTTCTCTAGAAGATTGGATATCTTTGGAGCCAATAAAAACACTCTGTGTATCCACTATATCCTGTAAGCATTCACATATCTTTATTATCTAATAACAAAATGTATGTGCAGATACAAAGCTGTACTGGGCCTGACTGAATGGCATATTAGAATTCACAAGGGCACAGACTTGATGTATTTCTCAGACTAAAGGGACCGTGAAAAAACAAAAGTCGTATGCAGGAAAATAGCTCTCACTCCCTCAAGACCTGGAGAGAGTTTTCAGGAAGGGCCTGAGAGACCTGCTCTGTATTCAACTCAGGATGGCACAAGGACACAGAGAAAAGATGTGATTTGGATACAAGATTTCTTGAGTGGTTCCAATGTGAAAGGAATAAATGAAGTATGCTAAAAGTATCCACCTCTCTGAAAGTATCTAAAATAGAACTTTCCTGTTGAAAAGCCAGTGAGATGTACTGGAGTTGTTCCAAGGTCACTTTAACCTCTAAGAAATCTAGCAGAAGTCTTCTGTGAGAACAGGATCTCCACCCTCCCACACTTACCTTGATCAGGTGATGTCACAGGTTTTAGTGATTCGCTTTATTTATTTATTTATTTATTTGTTTGTTTGTTTATAAAAATTTCCACTTCCTCCTCTCCTCCCCATACCCTCCCATTTCCCCCACTCCCTCTCCACCCCCCCCCCCCACTCCCTCTCCTCCTCCCTCTCCAGTCCTAAGAGCAGTCAGGGTTTCCTGCCCTGTGGGAAGTTCAAGTTCCTCCCCTCTCCCTCCAGGTCTAGGAAGGTGAGCATCCAAACAGACTAGGATACCAAAAAGCCAGTACATGCAGACGAAACAAGACCCAGTGCCATTGTAAATGGCTTCTCAGTCAGCCCCCATGTCAGCCACATTCAGAGAATCCGGTTTGATCACATGCTCGTTCAGTCCAAGTCCATCTGGCCTTCGTGAACTCTCATTCGATCAGTCCCCTTGTATCAGTGGGTGAACACACTCCTCGCGGTCCTGATTTCCTTTTTCATGTTCTCCCTTCTTCTGCTCCTCATTTGGACCTTGGGGGCTCAGTCCAGTGCTCCAATGTGGGTCTCCGCCTCTATCGCCACTCTCTCCATACCTCTTCAATATAGTGCTTGAAGTTCTAGCAATAGCAATAAGACAACATAAGGGGATCAAGGGGATTCTAATTGGAAAGGATGAAGTTAAACTTTCGTTTTTTGCAGACGATATGATACTGTACATAAGCGACCCCAAAAACTCTACCAAAGAATTCCTACAGCTGATAAACACATTTAGTAATGTGGCAGGATACAAGATCAACTCCAAAAAATTGGTTGCCCTCCTATACACAAAGGATAAAGAAGCAGAGAGGGAAATCAGAGAAACATCACCTTTCACGATACCCACAAATAGCATAAAATATCTTGGGGTAACTCTAACCAAGGAAGTGAAAGATCTATTTGACAAGAACTTTAAGTCTTTGAAGAAAGAAATTAAGGAGGATACCAGAAAATGGAAGACCTCCCCTGCTCTTGGATTGGGAGAATCAACATAGTAAAAATGGCAATTCTACCAAGAGCAATCTATAGATTCAATGCAATCCCCATCAAAATCCCATCAAACTTCTTCACAGACCTTGAGAGAACAATAATCAAGTTTATATGGAAAAACAAAAAACCCAGGATAGCCAAAACAATCTTATACAATAAAGGAACTTCTGGAGGCATTACCATCCCTGACTTCAAACTCTATTACAGAGCGACAGTATTGAAAACAGCTTGGTATTGGCATAACAACAGAGAAGTCGACCTATGGAATCGAATAGAAGACCCGGGTATTAACCCACAAACCTATGAACACCCGATTTTTGACAAGGGAGCTAAAGGTATACAATGGAAGAAGGAAAGCATCTTTAACAAATGGTGCTGGCATAACTGGATGTCAACCTGTAGAAGAGTGAAAGTAGATCCATATCTATCACCAGGCACAAAACTCAAGTCCAAATGGATTAAAGACATCAACATTAATCTGACCACATTGAACCTGATAGAGGAGAAAGTGGGAAGTAGTCTACAAGATATAGGCACAGGAGACCACTTCCTAGGTAGAACCCCAGTAGCACAGACAATAAGAGAATCAATGAATAAATGGGACCTCCTGAAACTGAGAAGCTTCTGTAAAGCAAAGGACACTGTCAGTTAGACAAAAAGTGATTCGCTTTTTAAATGTAACAAACAGTGCCATCTACTGACCAACTCATACTATTCTGGGATGGTAAATTGACTTGTGATAGACCATTTGTCACAGTTTATAGAAGATGCATTCTACATGTATTTATTGAAGCTACGAGCAGGACAGGTGCTGTTTTGAATGTCAGGATATATTTTTTTTTTTAACAGAGGGTGATATTGAGGTCCAAGAAGATGGACATTTGTAGGGAGCCGCCAGGATGTTGCCTTGGCGAGATAGTGCCAGCAGTCCTACAGCCTGGAGGTATACAAATCCTTTGTTGTTGCTGAACAGGCCAGTGTGCTTGGAGTCTTGTTTTGCATTTCAGAGATGTGGTTCCCTGACCTGTCCTGTGGCCTTGGGCCCTAGCAGAATGGCATCAACCAATCAGCATTCGAGCCTTTCACCCTAGAAAAGCAGCTGCCTTTGGGCTCTGCTTCCTCTCTGGCTAATCTTTCTCTTGTCCCTGCGCTCTCTCATCTTTCTCTCTCTAAGCTCTCATCTTGCTCTCTCTAAGCTCTCTCTAAGCTTTCTCTCGTCCCTGCACTCTCTCTTCTCTTCCCCCAATTTTCCTCAATCGAGTGCTCCGAATAAAGCGTGATAGGGAAGGAATCTCGTTTTCGTGGCCGTTCATTCCTGCTGGTCAGGAAGCGCGCCGCAGACATTTGCCCAAAAAATTTAACACGGTATTTTTCAGTGAGTAGCATTATGAACTGAATCCCTTGAATGGAAGGACATGTAACACTTTGGAGATGTAAATCAACCTTCAAAGCTGTCCAACCTTGGAGGAGAAGCCTAACAGAGATGATGAATGTAAAGGTCTGAGGTCCTGTGTAGCAAAGCACAATGACAAACTACCGGCAGACGTTTGGGGAAAAGGAAAATGCTCACACGGACTGTCAAGTCAAAGAATGAAAGAGGAAATAAGCTAAGGCTATTTTGTTTCTCCCCTTGAACAACTCAAGTTTTGAAATATTTCTGGTGGCTACCTAAGCCCCATTTGTCCTCACCTAGGCATTATCTCTAGCTCCATTTACTGTGTTGAAAGCTGTGTGGTGCCAACCTTCTGTCATCTATAAATTTGTGGCAGTTAGGCTGAGGTAAGGGGGATGCAGGGAAAATGATCCTAACACTTTGGTGGACAAGAACTACATCACATTTGGTTTCTATTTGAGCCCCAAACAGGAGCTATTTTTGTTTTGTGCTTGTTGTTGTTACAATAGGCCATGCATAAATATCACATTGAACTGTTTAATGGTTGCAGCATTCATGGCATTTTAGTGTAAGGTCTTTAAGTATACATAACAAATATCGGTGGGATAACATAATGGTAAAAGAATATCTTACTTTGTCATTTCAGAGAGAGAACAAGGGAGGAAGTGGATTTGGGTGGAGGGGAATGTAGGGAGGATCTGGGAGGAGCTGGGGGAGGGGGAACCACAATCAGAATATATTGTATGAAAAAAATATTTTCAACAAAAAGAAAATAATATTTTCATCATTTAAGATAGAAATCAGAAAGTTGGTTATTATATGTCCAGATGTTTGTTTCTGTTCTTGTATTGTCTCTTGACAGTATATGAAACACATTCCAACATTACAAAGTCTATATGCAATTTAAATTAACATCATCTATTAGCTAGATGAATCCTATTAGGGAGTATTTCTGAGAATAATACTCAAGCTGTACAATCTTCATTATCTGTGAGGCACAAAAGAAGACGGAGAAAGCAGGCTTGGTGACAGTGTTGCCATGGGAACATACAGGCTCTTTCAGCACACCACTGACACCTTCTGTTTCTCAAACCAAAGGCTTCCAAAGAGCTGGCATCTACAGAAGTAATGATGTCAACTCAATGATCAAAACAAACAATGCGAGCACCAGAGAGGTTTGCTTTCATGGGGACGCTCTGGCTTGTGGGTTCTAAGTAACATTGGAGCGTATTCTGGAACTAGACAAGGACCTATGCTGAAGGCAGATGGCAAGTCTTCACAGAGATACCTCTTGGTGACAGACCCTAGAGATGCTGCCAACAGCAGCTGGAGCAAGTCATAGCCCCACACAGCATGTGGCACCGCACACAGAGCCTGGCTCTGGCCCTGTGTGTTGGGGTTTGTGTGGGGTTTCAAAATAATTCACATGCAGCATCTGCCTAGGCTTTTATTTGATGATCCCTTTGCTTTTCTAAAACTGGATCAGAAGACTTGGAAAGCAAGGCACTTTCTTCTTCATTTTTCAAACGCAGAATGGGTTCTATGATCAGTTTGGGATTCATGCTGGTTTGTTTTCTGGTTTGTGTTTGTTCGGTTGTTGTTGCTGTTTTTAAATTATTATTGTGAAAAGTCAGACTCGTTTTGATCATGCTCAACTACAGGTGACAGAAAATTGGGGTAATCCAGTATGAGCGTATTCCTCTTCTCCCTGCTTTCTCTCTCTTTCTCTTGCATGAATGACATCAATGCTCCATACTTGTTTTCACTATAGGACTAACTGATATTTGTAACATTATAAATTGCTTCATTTAAATTTGGAAGTTAATAAACTGACTTTGGATTTTGATCAGTCTAAACTAAAGAGGATGTGTATTTGAGTGTGTCTGTATGCATTAAAGAATAAAGGAGAAGGAATTATACAGACACTTATGGAAATAATGGTAACAACTAGGGAAGAACATTTATTGTAACAAGGTACAAAGCCCAAGGTGCTTCTTATTATTGTTGCTGTTGTTGTTTTTAAGCACAAATGGGTTGTCAAGGAATTTTAAAAAATATGAAATTCATTACACCAAGCCTCTCTTTAACCATAGAGTTTCCCATGTAAGTCTTACTTTAAATTCAGCTAATAACTCCCTTAATGTAGATAGACATGTTTTCCCACTATTACATTCTAAGGTACACTTTTTTTTCTGTAAAATATAAGTGTTTGGGATCCCTGATCCTACAGTGAAATTCCTGTCAAAGAATGTGCCTATGCTACTTTAGAGAGATAGTAACATCCGTTATCCATTTCTGTAAGTCCCAATTGCTCATGGTTTTAAAATAACATCAACTCAATGAAATAATATTTTTTTCTATTTTATTCTTGTTACTCCTAAAAGGTGAATTCAAAGTCAAAACTATTGAGAAGCCTGGCTTAACTTTAAGTGTATGAAAATTCTTTGAGAATGAGAGATGTGATTCTAAATATATTCATTTTTCCTTTATGAAATAATTTTCTTACTAGACAGATTTTCTGTAATCATCCAAGGTCATAGCTCAAGTTAATGATATTTCCAAAGGCAATTTAAAGTACAGTAATTTTTTTTAAAAAATGTTTATTTCTTTTACATCCCAGCCACAGTTTCCCCTCCCTCATCTTCTTCCAGTCACTTCCCCACCCCACCTCTGCTTCGTCTACCCAATTCACTCCTCCTTCATTTCTGTTTAGGAAAGGGAAGGTCTCAAATGAGCATCAACAAAGCACAGCATACCAAGTTGCAGTGAGACTGAGAACCTCCTATGTATTAAGACTGGGCAAGTTGACCCCATCTAAGGAGTAGTTTGCTGGTATAGTGGTGAGCATAGCTGCCTTCCAAAGTACAGTCTTAACTGTACAACAATTTTAAAATATTTAGTTGTCAGATGGGTGGACGATACAACAGATTCTATTCAGTTAGTTATTTAACAGGTAGAAAAATTCTAAAAACTAAAAACTTTTGCCTAGTCTTTGTTGGTATTTTTATTTCTTTAACAAGCACTTGTAGACAGAAGTTTCTGTCCCACACGGTCACTCAGCTCTTCGATCCCAAAGAAACACATAGAGGCTTGTACTAAGTATAAACTGTTTGGCTTACTAGTTCAGGATTATTACTAACTAACTCTTACAACTTAAATTAACCCATAACTCTTATCTATGATTAACCACATGACTTGTTTCCTTTTCTCAGTAAGGCATTCTCTTCTTGCTTTCTTTGTGTGTGGCAGGTGACTGATTCTCTCTTTCCTCCTGTTAGAATTCTACTAGCCTGGTTGCTCTGCCTATACTTCCTGCCTATACTTCAATCACTTTAATTAAGCCAATATGAGTGATCAATCTTTATAGTGTACAAGAGCATTATTCCACAGCATTTCCCCTTTTTTCTTTTCAAAACAATAAATTTTCCTTCAGTAATCTCTGAGGTCTCTAGGAAGAAGTTGGGGTCCCAAAACAACAATTATGCCTGGTTCATATAATGCCATTCAGCTGATAGTACCACTTAAAGATTGGCTTTGGACTACAAACTTCTCAGAATATTTTTGAGGTGGTTAGCTGAGATGATACTTCTTAGCAGATTACTCTAGCCAGGACTTGAGACAAGTCCTGCACTTTCCAATTATGCATAGACTAGACAAAAAAAATGATACAGCTACTTCTCCCAGGGCTTGGAAATTAACTCAAATTTTTCTTTTCAGGATCCCCTAAAGATACTGTTAGCACCAGAAAGCCCAAAGTAAATTTAAGAATAGATGCTCACATTCCCAAAAGGTAGGATAGGTGGTTTTGGTTATTTAATGAATTATTAACATTTGTAATTGTTTAGAAGGGTTAGTTAAAGTCATTATTTGTAATTGTCAGGAATAAAACTAAACAAAGGTCTTGTTTTGAAAAGAAGAAAAAAGGGGGGATATAGATATGATAAGATAAAAAGATAGATTATTGAGTTTACTTTTAAAAAGCAGCTACTAGTTTTAAATGTTTTACATTGGATTGGACTTTTGTATATTGTATATAAATTTTCTCTTTTGATACAAATTTGAGATTAATTTTTAAAGAATATGCTGTATATATATATATATCTACTCTTTTTCAAGGTATTTTACTTATATAGCTCATTTAATAATGTAGTGCAAATTTCTTTTTTGTTCTGTAAACAAAATAATAAATTAATTATTATTTTGTAATAAATTAGCCCATTTATTAAGAGGCTGTCTCAAATGCTAGCACTTCTACTGGTCTTTAAGTTCCTTCAGTTCTGTTGACAAACTTCACTGTGATGACAAAAGTCGTATTGTAGGTTCAGGCTCTGTCAACCACTGTTTTTGTGCAGGAACCACAGTGCCAGATGCCAATTGCTCATTTCTTCATCTTGGTCTTGCTACAGAAGGAGCATGTATACTTGGCATGCTGGCTGATATCAATTTTCTTCACAATTTTCCAGGGGGAGGCACCATAGCAGGTTCCATATTTCCCGACGATCCCAACCTTCTTGGTACATTTACCCATGTTACTAGGAACCTAAACCCAAGCATAGAGAGCATAATGTAAATATCTAGTCCTTGAAAATTATTATTACCAACTGTTTGGGATAATAAGGAAATACAGGGTTAGTAATTAGTCATCTATTATAATTGAACTTGTAGTCACACTAGATGTGTTTTCAAGATCAAAGATATATTATAGATAGGCTGGTCATCTTCAAACACTTTAGAGATCTACAGAAATTGGCATTTAAGATGTTTTAATAACATAGGCTCTTTATTAGGACAATGAGACATGACTACTCCTAGCAACACCAATCTACTTCAGAGAAGATAATTGGTGTCAAAGAAACTCCACATGGAGTTTACTTTCTTTGTGGAAAAAGTAAGCTGCTGGGGAAAAAAGTGCACTTGCCTCAACTGCTGACAGTATGCTGTCCTGATTGGACAAGCAGGACACAAAGGAAGGTGATTGACAAATATTGTCAAGACAAGGAAGGACAACCCTTCAGAATATTCTCTTTCATAAAAAAGTCTATTGGATATGCTAGACCTGTAGGTCAAAGATAGATGCACCAATGCTGTAGAGAAACTTTGAGTGACTGTACAGGAAGCCAGTTGTTTGTTTCTCACATTCTTTGGAAGTTGCTTGCTTGCACTTCCTGCTTACTCAGTTAATATTATTTCCTTCTTCCGTCTCTGAGGGAGTTGAAGATTAGACAGTTATTTTTATAATTTACAGATGCAGAAATCAGTTATGATAGAAAGTAAATTAGGTATCAGTCTTTGAATTCACCAAGATAGGATATATATGGAGTATTTTCTCTAAATTTGTTAAATTCAAATGGACTAGACTTCTCCAAAGTAACATATCTTTTGACTTGTAGTTTAAAGTCAAGGCATTTTCAAAATATATATATTGGATTAATTCAGCAGCATTTATAATCAAATGTCTTTTAGCAGATGTTGCTCCTTCCTCAGCAGTCATGCAATTCAAAGACAGCACAATAATATACAGTATCCAGACTCTCTGTGTATTTTCCATCTTTACCTGGTTTTATATTAATAACATTGACAAGGTACAGACCATTGTCCCACAGCACCTAACTACCAAAGACTGGAAAGATGGGGCAATTGGTACAGTCCAGAGAAAAAGCACAGGATTTATTCCGAAGTGATGAAGGTGTTTTAAAATTGATTGAATGGTGGATGTTCAACTCTGAACAAACGAAAGTGAAGAGGTGGCCAAATTTAAGTAGTGAGTTATATGGCATTTGAGATTTACTTCAATAAAACAACTTAAGCAAAAGTTGCTAGAATACTTTTTTCTTAAAAAAAATAGGTCAAGAATACATTCAAAATTTAGAGTTGAACATTTCTAAAATAACAAAATTAGAGAGCTGTAGCAATTACTTGTTAAATTATAAAACACAGCTCCATGGGAGCTGATTTTTAAGGAACCTGTGTTCTAAAGAAGGGCTGAAATTCATAGATACTAAAATCCCATAACTGAGGAGAACTTACTGGTTTATTTTCAGCAGTAAATCTACCTATTAAACCAAGAGGTAGAAATATCAGTTGAAATTATTACTGTTAATGAAGATTCACACGTGAACTTAATTTTCTCTCAAGTTAAGACAGTGATTTTGCAGAGCAATGCCTCACTGAAATGAACAATTTGGGGTGGGGCTGATTGAACAAGAGTATGACACACTACAGCTCCCAATACCACTAGGAAGAATGAAGAACTGTTGGAGAGGTGGGAAAGACAAAAGAGTGAAGTGGTTTTATGACTGTTTGTTTGTTTTGTTTTGTTTTGTTTTTAATTAATTTGGGGGAGATGCTGCAAAGGTGAGGGACAGATATGGAGGGACTGGGAGGTGAGCTTATGGTGGGAAATTCCCAAATAATCAATAAAAAATTATGTTTACAAAAAGATAGTGGTTTTGGAAATGCGATCTATGTGCCAAAGCAGGTTGGAATCCAATCTTCTGTAATTTCAGGGCCATGTGACCCTAGGTAGTGTACTGTGTGCCCCTACGTTTCTTCCTCAATATTTCTTAGTAATATGCAATATATAAATTGCAGTATAATAAACAGAAATGCTTTGATATCCAATATGCCTCCAATCTGCTGGTTTTCTTTTTACTTTATTTGTTTATTTATTTGAAGTTAAACTAGCACACATAGCTCAGAATAACTTCCCTCTGGCCATAAATTGCAGGCTAACACAGAGAAGTTAGTGGGATTAAAACCTTGTGGTGGATTACCATATGACTCCATCAGTGATGAGTGATGCTGAAGCTCTGAAAAACAGCTGTCTTCTTGCAAAGAGTCTAGTATTTCATCCAATGGAAATCGCACCAGTTACTCCAACCCCATGGAGCCATGTGCCAATGCCAAGGAGACTTTTCATTTTTATGTAGATCACAAAACATCTGCATATATCAACTATCACTCTTTGATGTATATTTTAAATTTTGAAGGGATTCATTTGAAATTTTCTTGTGTTTGGGTATTTATCTCTGAGAATACTGGTTAAATGTGTGCTTCTTTCCCAAGTTTCTTTGTTGGAAGGAAGTCTGGGAAAATTTGCAGGATAGTCTTGTGGGAGTTGATCATGCTGCTTCTTGATGCACCTGGAGAAGTGGTACACAAAGAACAGGGTACTGTTATTGAGTTATAAATCATTATAACAAGGAGGAACATATTGTTTTGCATTTTATAAAATCTTTGGACTAAATATTGGCAGAAAGAAATATTTATTCTTGTAGGATGAAAAATTTACTTATTTTTTTTAACATGCAAACTGTGTATTCCATTTGGGAAGGCCTATCTACACACACAGAAGATGTAACATACTATAAAGGTTAAGAGTATTAGAACAAGAGAAAGTATGCAATGTCATAATGAAATCCTTTGCTTTTGCACTTTAATGTTTAAAAAACCAATGAAAAAATACCACAGAAATTGTGATTTTGGAAAATTATCTACTTTGCTTCTGGTTTTATAAAATATTAAATAATACTAATATGATAACACCTGCTTTATAGAGACTCTATGGTACATATGTAGCCTAAAGGAAGACCTTGCACACGGTAAGCGCTCTTTAACACACCAGGTAATGTTTGAACAATTAATCACATGAAGGGGGTAATAAAACTTCTAGAGTTATCCTCATTAAAATATTGCAATATTCATGACTGTATGAAAATAAGTTTCGTGGAAGCAGGAGTTGTGTAATGTGTTTCTTATAACCCTATTGTTTACTCCAGCACCCATGTACAGACTGCACTTGATAATTGTACTTGGACCATGTTACCCAGGACTTAGGCATGCCTGCCTCCTCTCACCATTTAATCTCAACTTCAAAGTCTTTTCTCCAAAGGCCCCCTCAGGGACCACCCAACTAAAAACAGATGCTCACTTCCCATTTCAGCCATTGTTTACATTGTTTGTCTCATATCATTCATCCTTTCTACAAATTCTGTTTTATTTATTTTCCTATTTATTGTTTATCCCTTCCTGCCAGAACACACGGTTCATGGAACACAGGAAACTTGATGTTTTAATTTACATCACATTGGTGCCCTGACCAGTGACAGATATCTAATAACTGTCAAATAAAGAATTTTATTTCGGGGTGAAGATTCAGCCTGCAAAATAAGGCCGTAAGTCATAAAGGAAAATACTTTCTTTTACTCCATCTTTTGTGTTTTTTGGGAAGCAAACTTTAGTCTGGGATGTTCATGGATTGATAACTGTGGAAAGAGAGAGGAAACAGAGGAAAGATGAGTCAAAGGAGAAACCATGTGGTGTGAGCATCAGAACTCAGCCCATCCTCTAGGAAGCTCTGGGACTGAGATGTCTTGTCCTTCCTCCCCAGCCCCAGCCAGTCCTTGTCTAAGAACCACCCAGGAAAAGTTCTGATGACGCTGACTGCAGTTGAGTGTCAATATTTTTGGACTAAGATGAGAAGATGGTATTATCTAAGAAAAGGGAGAAGATCCTAAACCATGTTTGTGTATTGACAAACCACACACTAGCCAGTAGAACCAGCAATGAGAAACCCCACCTCTACCTTCATGAAGCAACCCAATAGATGCTAGCTAGCATTTGAAGATTGAGTTATGAGTACCCTTCATAAGGGTCAAAAATTCAGAGTCTTGGGATTGTTCTTTTCTATGTATTTTCCCAAATTTCTGTCCAAATGTTACTCTTATTCTCACAAGGGATGCTTCTTTATGGATTTGATGTTTCCTCCTATTTATATACTATTCCACAGACTTATTTGGCTATTTACAAGCAAGGGGCAAGAAAAGTCTCTGTAACTAATGACAGTAATTTTACTCCACAGTTGAAATCTCCCAGATGTTTGCTCTGTTTCCTGCTATCCTGAGAGAGATTATAAATGAATTTACTTGCTGAATTAATGTGTTACATCTCATTTTCCTTTCCACAAGAGTCTCTGTACTCATGAGTTTTTCTGTTTTAAATTGTTAAGCCTCCCTATGGTGTAAGGACTGGTTGACATTGTTGTCTATCTATCTGGATGCAAAGTATGCCATTCCATTTGATACAACAGCAGAATTTCTGTGGGCATAGCCAGAACCAAATAGGTAGTGCCAGACCCTCTAACCAAGGGGAAAGATGAATCATTCTTTCTTAAAATTATTTAGAAAAACCAGCTGGTTTTATCACATTTTTTTATAAACATATGTAAGCCATTATGCAACAGAAAGGAGAGAGACAAATAAGATTAAAGTTCACATCTTCAACTGGTATCAATCAAAAGAAACAAGGACAGAAGATGGGGTGAGACCAAGGAATCTAAGGGCCCTGAGGGAGCTAATGAACTGAACTGTAGGCGAATACCTACTCCCCCTAAATTGCTGCCACAGAGCAAAGATCAAGCTCAATGTTTTGGAACTGTTCTTTCAGTTTAAGCTTGTTGCTTCATTCTTGATTTATCCTCACTGTCTGAGAGCAACAGCGGTGGCTTCTTTCCATGCTTTGCTTGGGGCCTCAGAGTTTGCACCTTTGCAAAAGAATTCATAGCATTCCCACTTAGCCAGAGATGAGGAAAACAGTAGAAAAAGAGGAAAAATATTGTACAAGATTGAATTGAAATAAAATATGGAAACAAAGCAAGCAACAGAAAGACTAAATTCTGAGAAGTCATAAACGTCTTCTCTCTGGAAATAGGTGTCTGATGTGCTGAGAGACTTGGTTGTGTCCTCTTTCTTTCATAAAGGATAGAAAATGACGCTTCTGTTGGGGACAGAATAGACATTGTTTGATCTATGCATCCAGGGCTCCAAAGAGAATTATAGTTAGGAGCCTGTAGAGACAACAAATCCATAACCAAACGATCATGTAAGTAGTCCTTGGCTGCGTGAAAACACATTATATCTCTGCTCTTTTTACCAGGAAGAATATAGGCTTGGAATGACCATCATGCACCCAGTGAGGAAATCAATGACTATTGCAAAGGCAGAATTAAGCCCTCAAATTAATCAGAAGTTAAAAGTATGTAACCAAGACTACAGTAAAAAGGGATTTTATAAAACCCAAGCTTATATTTCTTTTATATTTCTTCTCTCTTCTTGTTTTACTCTTTTAACCGTCCACTTTGTATTGTCAACTTGAAACAAGATTTAGTCATCATAGGGGAGGGGACCTTGTGTGAGAAAACACCTCCATAAGATCTGGCTGTACGTAATTTTTTTTTTAAATTAGTGGTCAAAAGGATTTAGTTCATTGGGGTGGTGTCAAACCTGGGCAGATTCTATAAGAAAACAGGCTGAGCAAGCCATGAGCAGCAAGCCAGTAAGCAGCAGTCTCTCATGGCCTCTGCAGCAGCTTCTGCTGTCAGATTCCTGCCTTGTGTAAGTTCCGGCGCTAGCTGCTTTTAACTGTTATATGGAACTGTGAGTAAAATAGACCCTTTGCTCCCCGAGTTGCCTTTGGTCATGGTGCATCATCACAGCAATAGAAAACCTATACATACAATTGCTACATCTTTTCCATATTTGATTTGATATGTGAGAGGAAATGTTAATGATATACTACAAAGAAACAAGCAGCTGATACAACTTGTAGAGTTACAATCTTTGTGGAAAGATGGGGCACAACACTGCAGTGAATATCATAGACCAAAGGCAGGAGGGTCTGGTGGCAGAAGAAAAAATAAGCATTCAACACGAAGCAGAAGTTTTGTTTGGGAACAGTGTATATGTGGCAAGTGGTAGGGAGTGGTGACAAGGACACAGACAGTCCTGGGCAGATGCCAAGAGCCTGAGAGCTGACAGATATCTCCACATGTCCCTGCCTTCCTTCTCTAGGCGTGTTTCCATTTTCAGCATGCAATGTAGCTGAACTCAAGTCCTCACTGATAGACCAAGCAATTGCTTCCTGCTCTGAGACACACTGAGTTTCCATGCTGAAGGTTTTAGATGGGAATTGAGAAGAACTAAGAAGATTCTTTTTTGTTTTTGGACAATAATGTATAAAAGTACATATTACCAACATTCTTTGTAGAAATGGAAATAGCCATATAATAGAATATGGAAAAACAAAACAAAACAGTAGCCGATGGATAAACTTTTAGAAAGCAAGAATCTGAATCTTTGGCTCAAAAATCCCAGAACCCACTTCCTGCTTCTTCCTGGTGCTGCAAATGGAAAGTCTACAGTCACGCAAACCACTGTCCTGTTGTATTGATCACTCCCTCAGCATGTAAATGTCTTTGAAGGAAGTGTGACTGACCTAACTTGGATCATACTTCAACCACTTTTAGGATAATGGAGGAGTCGGAAACGAGGAGGAGCACTATGTGAAAGGAGAGATGGTTAGATACGCATCCAAAGGAAAGGATGCCGCACTGACCAAAACCAGATGGAGTCATTATAATTTGAAAACTGAGTGGATTTTTTTGTTGTTGTTCCTAATATGATTGCAAAAAAAAATGTAGAGGAGAAAAAAAAGGAAGAAATTTGGGAGGGAAGAAGAGGAACAGAAAGTGATTAAAACTCAAAGATGTTAAAGCCGTCAGTTTGCAGCCCAGAAACCTATGATGAATTTCCAGGGATGCAACCACAGCAGAGGCAACAGACGACATCCCAACTGTTCTTGGACACGAGTGCTGAGGGCGTCATTGTGTTATGGAAACTCTCTGGAAGCCTACTATTGTAATTGTGTCTAATCACAAGGGCATCTTCTCCTCACTCCGCATGTTTTACAATCCTAAATTGAATACTCTAACTGCATTAATGGCAAAAATAAAAACTAGGCCACTTAGCAAGGGTTATTTTTTCCATTCCTACAGAGTTAATTGAAAAGGGGGCCCATCTTCAGTTCTCCTCAGGCAGAAAACACATGGGACACATTTACAAGCTCCTCATTGAAAGCCACTATTTAATTCAAGGGCCCTCAGCCACTCCACCCTGGTCCAAAACACACTTAAAAGTTTTATTTTTATTAGCTTTGTAGCAATTAAAATAATGTACTCATATAACTTTAATAGAAGACTTAGTTTATATTATTTTAAGAAAAAATATTTAATCTGCTTTTCTGCTTCATTTTAATTTTCTATTGTTCCTTTATTTTACATGCAAAATACACTAACACACTAATGCTTCTTATGGATAAGCATTGTAACTCATGGGAAGAAGAAACATTTCCACCAGTTGGAGTCTTTAAAGAAACTTTGATTTATGCATTTGTAAAATAGTGTGTGCAATTAAAAATAATTAAGCATCTCCATCTGAACTGTTGTAGAAAAAGATACTTAAACCAAATGAAGAAATATATACTATATTATATTACATCATTTATTATTTGAAATAAAGTTGTAAACATATGAAGAGAGTCTCAGAAAATCCAAAAAGATACATATCCAGTTAAAGGATCAGATAGAATATTGTTGAAAAGTTATATGCGCTTTATGGTATTTCTTTGAAAGACCCCCGATATTGGAAGACTCTCACTCAAGCCTCAGGATAACGCAACCCCCCCAGTAACTCACAAGAGACCGTCCTTGCTGCCATCACATGAGGTTTAATGACAAGACGACAAGACGGGGACCAGTGCACTGGGGCCAAGACTCATAACCCACGCAGGGGAAGAGTTCAACCTCGAGTGACAGGGAGAAGTAGTTTTTATAGGAAGAAACCACGCAGCCCAGTAATCCGAAAGGGGGGCAGGGAGGGTGTCACAGAAAATTCCGAAAATTCCAGTGATGATTACAAGGGGGCAACTCCCTGCCTCTCAAGATCATTCTCAAGGTCATAATCAGCTAGTTCCTATTCTAAAAGTACCAATGATAATTACTAGGGGGTGATAATTACTAGGGGAATCTCCCTGTTTCTCAAGATTACTCTCAAGATCACAATCTACCTTTATCTTCAGCTAGTTCCTGAAACTCTGAAACTGGCTAATCCTAGATTTCTGATTCTTCTCTTCATGCTAGATATTTGGCTCCATTTTCCTGCTAGGGGGATCTGGATTTATCCAGGTCTTTCACCTTGACTTTAAATCGAATATAGTATTGATACAGCTAAAATCTTAGCTTTTTATAAATACATTATCTAAAAGAGGTTAATGATATTGATAAATATGTTCCTGAGACTTGGCTCAGTAGTCTAGAGCACTCGTTGTTTATAGGGGACCCAAACTTGATTACTAATGTCCAACTGATGGCTCAAACCATCCTAACTCTAGTTTCAGGTAATCTAATACCCATGGGCACCAGATGTGCATGTGATGCACATATGTACACGCAGACAAAATATTCATACACATTGCATATGTCTGGAAAGTTTAAAAACATTATTATGGACAAGGTATCAACCTTGTAATCAGAATATTCACGTCTGTCTTTGGATTTCAAAGTAGGACTTTAGAGCCTGTCTACTGGTTTAGAGGTTAGATTAAGGCCTCATTGCAAGGGTAATATGCCTGCCACTGAGTATTTTGCAATGGTCAGGTGAAATCTATACTCTGAGAAATCATACTTATTTGAGTTCTACTTATTATCTACTTCTGTGTTTTATATACTGGAAAAAAGCTTAAGGTGTAATTTTTATGATAAGAATGTAAATATTCCCAGTAAAAATATTGTGAAACTACTATAGTGTTTTAAAGACAGAAATTTCTTTTCATAGTCCTAATAATTCATCCAGTCATGGAAGGTACTTCCAATCCTTCCATGTCATTTTCTTTGTCTTTCACTATGTACCATGCTGACCTCAAAGTCATGATTCTCGTACTTCATTCTGTGAAATGTTGAGATTACAGTTGTATACTATCATGATCAGTAACTTGCCCAGATTTTAGTCTTATTTTATTCATTTGGGAATTAACCCAGGGTCTTCTCTTATATATAGTGGTCGTGGACAGGTGCTCTATCACTGAGATATAGCATTTCCCTTGCTTTTATACTTTATTTTGAGAAAAATCTCACCAAGTCATCCAGGCTAGCCTTAAGTTTACTTTGTTGTTAGAGGAGGCCGCACGCTTGTCTCAGCTGCTCAGAGTCAAAATAATCACACAGAAAGTGTATTAATTAAATCACTGCTTGGTCCATCAGCTCTCGATTTTTATTGGATAATTCATACATCTTAATTTCACTCATTTCTATTAATCTGTATATCACCATAAGGTTGTGGCCTACCATCAAAGTTTCAGCACATCTATCTCTGGTGACAGAATCATGGTGTCCCCTCACTCCACCCTTCTTTCTCCCAGCATTCAGTCCAGTCCTCTCTACCTACCTAAGTTCTGCCCTCTCAACAAGCCATGGCAGTTTCTTTATTCATTAATGGTAATCAGAGCACACAAAGGGGACTCCCACATCATTTTGTAACCCAGACAGACATTCTACCTACTGCCCTCCTGCCTCAGCACCCTCAGAAGCTGTGATTACAGGTCTCTGCAAACTGGTCCAGCTTTAGGGAGCTAGGTAACAATAGAATGTTAGTCAGCTAGTATAGAGCCGTGCTGTGGAACAACATTGTTTTGGTTTAAATATCTTCAATAGATTTTAATTCTCCAAAGGGTTAATAACCAATGAGTTCCTATTACTAACTCCATTTTCTATGAGACAATCTAACTCAAAAGGTTATGTACTCACATAAATGCAAGAGAGGCAACATGGCTCTGGAGGTTCAATTCTCCCTATACAATGTAAAAACACACATAGGTTTCAACACAGCTATATTCAAAACACTACTCTCTCTACTCGTGTTTTACTTTGAATAAATCATTAAGGTCTTTGATTTTCTGTTTAATTAGTTCTTAAGTTGACACAACAGCAAGAACCACACTGTTTAAGTCAAAATGAAAGAAAACATGAGTATCGCATGTTGTGTTCAAGGTGTGGTAGTGGTTTCTATAACCAACACTGACATGCTCTTGTAAGCATGACATGATATTGTAAGCATGCTCTTGTAATGCACAGATCATACCTCCACCTTTCCAGGAGTTTGCTTAATCCCTCCTTGATCATAGATCCTGCTTTTCTTCTCTAATGGAAACATTTCATCAGCTGAAGTACAGATGTTAGTTATTGTATCCCAGCACCTCAAATTCGTTGTATTTAAGTCTGAATTTGAAAGTATTGTGCCAGAATATAATCTAGACACCTGTGATGAGAAGGGAGACCATTACTTACTCTTTGGAATGTCTTCTGAACCACTTGTATGTCCCTTGACATATGAATTATAGTATTCACTGATGTACTTGATATGCCATTTCTTTTACTCTTTTGTTCTTGATCCTTCATAAAACTGGTGTGTTTTGTTCCCATTAATTAGTTAGGAAAAAAGCATGGTTGGAGTGTTAGACTTGAAGCCAAGAAATGCAGTTTGGTTGAATCTCAATGTGGTCCTTAGAGCTCAAAAATCAAGATTTGTACCTATAAATTGCATGATATTTCATAAAAATACAAGTAGCATCCTAAGAAAGAAAACATAAATATAAAAAGACTATGAAGAAATGGACTGTTGATATTTGTATCCCATGTTATACTTCCAGAAGAGCAATAATGGAGAAAACTGGTGAATCTTACTCTCAATAAAGAAGATAAATGAAAGAAAAAAAAACAATAGGCTTATTTAGAAGACATATCCCATTCTAGATGTATATAGGACTAGAGATGCAGAATGCATATGAATTAAAATTCATAGCAGGAGGGCAGAGAAAATGTCTCAGAAAGAGCTCTTCCTGTACAAGCATAAGAACTTGATGGCTTGAGTTCGAATCTCCAGTGCCAATGTAAAAAGTCTGGTGTGGCATGTATACCTATAACGCCATTATCAAGACAGTCACACAGATCCTGGAAACTGCCTGGTCAGACTAGCCAAACTGACAGGCTTCCAGTTCAGTGAGAGTTTCTCTCTCAAGATGGGAAATTGTCAAGTGATAGAGAAAAGCAAAGAAACACCCATGTGCACAAGCACACGTGCGTGCACACGTACAGACACATGCATATGCAACAAGAACAGCCATGAAACAAAGCAAAGTATGTACAGCTGTCTCAACCATTCTCAATTTAATCAAAGTGTTGATTAATTGGCTATTTGGTGAAACTTTTGACTCCTCTGTCATGTTTAGTTTCAATAAAGATAGGGATATTTGAATGATGAGGATGATGTTTTGGACTATGAAACTCACTTAAAGAGACAGAAAACTATGTATCTTAGTTACTGTTATATTACTGTGAGTAGACACCAGGACCGAGTCAACTTATAAGAGAAAGCATTTAATTGAGAGCTTTCATAGATTTTCAGAGGTTGAGTCCATGAGCATGCAAGCAGGCATGGCACTAGAGCAGTACCTAAGGGCTTACATCTGGATTCTCAGGTAGCAAGCAAAGAGAAAGACACTTGCTTGGCCAGGGGTGGGCTTTTGAAGCCTCAAAATCTATCACTAGTGACATACATCCACCAACAAGGCCACATCTCCTGTCTTAGTTAGGGTTTCTATTGTCGTTACACAATACTATGACAAAGAAGTAAATTGGGAAGGAAAGGATCTAGTTGGCTTTTACTGTTAGATTGCTCTTCATCACTGAAGGGTGTCAGGACAGGTGTTCAAATGGCAGGATATACAGAGACCATGGAGAAGTGTTGTTTACTTAATGGCGAATCAACCCCACACCAGTTAGGTTTTAAAGGGGATATTTATTCGGGGGGGGGTAAAACTTACATATACACAAACCGTCAGGAAAGGAGCCTAGTCGCTGGAGCAGGAGCCTGAACCAAGTGCTGGAACCAAGAGGCTGAGCCGAGGCTTGCTGCTCTTCTTTTAAAGAGAACTATACCACACCCCAGTGGGCTGGAAGGCGCTCCGGCAGCACTGTGGGCTCGTGCTTCAGTGACTATTGGCTGAAGCAGCAGAAGGTACTCCCACAGCACCTCCCCCTTTTGTTTAAGTAAGAGAGTTCTAAGCCTACTACGAAATTATATACAGTAAGTACAAACCTACGCAATTATATACAATAAGTACAAATATCCTATTCTAACTAGCTAAAGTCTTGTATAATAAATAACTTGGCCAAGTCCTGAGAGGAAAGTAGCTACATTTATCTAGTCTTCAACCCCATAGAAGATCCAAGAAGGGAAATAATGTTATCTGAGTAATTAGGAAGTGCAATCAAAGAACTTCCAAAACGTGCAACAAATCACAGAGACGACTGGCTACCTGGGCAATCACCAAAGACCTGTTTGCAGCATTGAAGAAACCAACTTTGACTAAGGCCTAGAATAACTGACAGATTATTTTTAACAGGCAAGAGATTTTTCAAAGCCATCTTACCCTGTCTTGGCAAGATTTAACAGTTCTGTTTATCCATTTCCAGATTTTATCCATTTCCGGATTTTAACAGGCAAGAGATTTTTCAAAACCATCTTACCCTGTCTTGGTAAGATTTGACAGTTCTGCTTATCCATTTCCAGATACCGTGTATTTGTCAGTAGTTGAGGTATGAGCAGTTCCTTGCCCAGAGGCCAGTTTTGTCAAGAAGACAAGCTTCAAGGGGAGTGTCTTTGGTGTTCAACAATCTCTCGGGAATAGGTCGGTGTTGCCAGGAGTGATTGTGTCTCACTACACAGAACTCTAAGATTAAATAAAATGCCATTTTCTACAGCTCTTCGAAAAGGTTGAAGACTATTTATATATAATCTCTATGTATTTAAAGAACCTGATTAGTATAACCATAAATATGACAGACATAGATGACTATTGATCTACAATTCTTAACATGTATCTAACTTAAAGACTAAGAGAATAAACAACTGTGCAATAAATGAGGACAATGACCTCCAAATGTAAACAATAACTATCAATACATAAACAATATATGAGTATCTTAATCAGAGGTAGAAATGTACACTGCAATATGGTATACATATATCAATACAATATATATCAATACATAAAAAATGTTTTAAACAGGTAGAAGCATGCATACATACAATATTCAATATAATTTAACTTTGTATCCATATACAAAAATCTATGCTGATGATTTATCTATAATGCTATATGCTGATGATAATCTATAAACAATAACTAACAAATACCATTATTATCTATCCAATTTTCCCTCTTTTTTTTCGAAAAGATCCCTGAGCTTATAAAATTCTTTTCCCAACTTTCAACCATATACTAATTATAATCAGTTCCTAAATATTGTTTCTAAACCTGAGGACAAACTTTGCTGATAGAGGGGACATCGTCCTCTAGAATTACTTCCAGCTGTCATGGGGGTGAGGTTCTTTCTGGAGGATCCTATGAAAGTAAAATGATGGTTAAATTTCAGGATCAATGTCTTTTAAAATTGCAAACAGTCTCTGAGTATTTTGTGGAGGTCTGGCCAGAATGTTGTACAAGATGTGCACCATTTCAGCTAACCAAGTTGGAATCATCTGTGCAGCTGATACCCGAAACAGGACTTGTAGTAGCACTATCAGTTTCATGACGTCATATCAAACCAAGTGGAGTTGTTGTTATGGGGGTCCCATCTTCTTCCTGGAAACTTCAAATGTCAGTGCAGAAAAAACCCATTGTTCATTGTGGAATACTTAAACATTAACTATATAGACATATACAAACATATATTCAATGAAAGGTATGATAGACATATTCAATGAAAAGTATGATAGATATGAAGAAAAGCAAAGATGTTTTCTAAACTCATATTTCTTTCTGTCTCATATCATGGCTCTTGACATAAGACAGAAACTCCAGAAACTCTGAGTTTTTCTCCTAATAACAGGCTTAGAATTAGAGAGGGACCGAGCCAAGAGTCCAACTCCAAAACCAGCTCTATAAATTCAGAAATATGATTTAGTATATTCCAGAGCTTCATACTCACAGAACCTATTCAGTTTTCTTGATAATCCATATTGAGTAGTTATTTTTTCATCTGTCAGTATTGAAACATCCAGGGTCCTTTGAATTTTTCAAAGACGAGTGTTTTCCTGTGGAGATAAGAACACAACCCTGCCCCATTCTATGTTTTTCTTACCACCTGTATGGTTATCATCATTGTAGATGCTGTCATTTCTCCTTTCCAAGAGGTTTCTTCTCTTCAAATCTGACCTTTATTAATTTTGATGGTATCCACAATTTTTCTTCTCCTGTAGAAACAAGAGCAAAACCCCTTCCCCAACATAGCATATCTCCTGGCTACCATTGAAAGGTCAGCACATCCTTGATATAAACCGGTTGATTTAGTTCAGCAGACTTTTCCATTATCCAGTGTCTTTCTGCTGCTGTTGTTCCCTTCTCATTATCATTAAGAAAATTCAAGGTTAATAAGGCATTATGTAATTAATTTCTGGGGGCCTTTTCCACCCCTTTCTGTTTATTTAACATATCCTTAATAGTTCGATTTGATCTTTCTATGACTGCTTGACATGTAGGATTGTATGGTATACCTGTAACATGCTTAATATTATAATAAGCAAAAAACTGTTTCATTTTCCTAGAGACATAAGCTGGAACATTATCTGTTTTTTTTTGTGCAGGTATACCCATAATGGCCATAACTTCTAATAAATGTATGAATACTGAGTCAGCTTTTTCTGAGCTTAAAGCAGTTGCCCACTGAAAGCCTGAATAAGTGTCAATGGTGTGATGTACATATTTTAATTTTCCAAATTCTGCAAGATGGAAGACATCCACGTGCCAGATTTCATTCCTTTGAGTACCCTTTGGGTTAGTCCCTGCAGGTAGTCATGTTTGGTTATATAAAGAACAAGTAGGGCATCTCTTTACAATCTCTTTAGCTTGTTGCCAGGTAATGGAAAACTCTTTCTTTAAACCTTTGCTATTGATGTGATGTTTTTTATGAAATTCTGAGGCCTGCAACACACTTCCAATCAATAATTGATCAATTTCTGCATTACCTTGTGCTAGAGGCCCTGGCAGACCCGTATGGGACCGGATGTGTGTTATGTACATCGGGCAAAGCCTGTTCCTGATTATATCTTGTACCTGGATAAACAATGAAGTCAACTCTGTATCATCTGGTATAAATTCAGCAGTTTCAATATGCAAGATAACTCTTTCTGCATATTGTGAATCTGTAACAATATCAAGAGATTCTTTATAATCCCTTAGCACCATAAGAATGGCATATAATTCTGCCTTCTGGACAGAAGTATAAGGGCTTTGTTCCACTTTACTCAATTCATCTGATTTGTAACCAGCCTTCCCTGATTTATTATCATCAGTATAAAATGTACGGGTTCCAGTTATTGGAGCATCACGTACAATTCGAGGAAGAATCCAAGAAGTTCTCTTTATAAGGTTAAGTCTACCGCTTTTTGGATAGTTGCTATTAATTTCTCCCAAAAGATTAGCACAAGCCCTTTGCCATGGTTCATTGTCTTCCCATAACTTTTTTATTTCATCAGTAGTGAAAAGCACTATAATTTCTGCTGGGTCTATACCTGCTAGTTGACGAAGTCTCAGTTTACCTTTTATAATTAATTCAGAGACCTTTTCTACATAAGTTTTCAATTTTTTACTTGGTTTGTGTGGTAAAAAGATCCATTCTAAAATAGTATCTTCCCTCTGCATTAAAATTCCCGTAGGAGAAATTCTGGAAGGCAATATGACTAGAATGCAATTAAGATTTGGATCCACCCTATCTACATGTGCCTCCTGTAATTTTTCCTCAACCATGGTCAGTTCCTTTTCTGCTTCAGCTGTTAATTCTCTGGGACTATTCAAATCTTTGTCACCATCTAAGGTTTGTTTAAATGAATTATTACATCAGGTGTTACCCCAACAACTGGTCGTAGACTGGAAATGTCTCCTAACAATCTCTGAAAATCATTAAGAGTCCGTAAGTGTTCTCTTCTAATTTGTGCCTTTTGTGTCCTAATTTTCTGTAAACCTATTCTGTAACCTAGGTAATTAACAGAATCTCCTTTTTGAATCTTCTCAGGAGCAATTTGTAATCCCTATTTAGGCAAAATTATCTTTACTTCCTCAAACATTCTTTCTAAAGCATCTATGTTTGAATCGAATAGTAAAATGTCATCCATGTAATGGTATATTATAGATTTAGGGAATTGCTGATGTATTATTTCCAGTGGCTGACTTACAAAGTATTGACACAGGCTGGGGCTATTGAGCATTCCCTGTGGGAGGATAGTCCACTGGTATCTCCTAGTAGGCTGGGAGTTATTATAAGTAGGCACTGTGAAGGCAAATTTTTCTCTATCCTTTTCTTGTAATGGTATGGAAAAGAAGCAATCCTTCAAGTCAATAACTATAAGAGGCCATTCTTTGGGTTACAGAGAAGGCAGAGAAAGTACAGACTGTAGAGAGCCCATAGGTTGAATTACCTTGTTGACAGCCCTTAGATCTGTCACCATTCTCCATTTGCCAGATTTCTTTTTTACAACAAACACAGGAGAATTCCAAGGGCTAGTGGACTCCTCAATATGTCCGGCATCTAATTGCTTCTGTACCAATTGTTCTAAAGCCTGCGATTTATCTTCAGCTAAAGGCCATTGTTTAACCCATATTGGCTTTTCAGTTAGCCATTTTAAAGGTAGGGCTATATGTACCTCTAAAGGTTTGTTAGTTGTTTTATGTTCTTGTACAGCCTGAATGGCTGGTGACCTTTGTGCATAGTATTTTATTACATCCTTCCCAGAAACATGACTTCCTGAGACTGCAGGAATGTTAATCTGGGTATTCCATTGTTGTAGCAGGTCACGGCCCCATAAATTTATTGCAATATCAGCTACATATGGCCTTAACTTTCCTCTTTGACCCTCTGGCCCAATACAGTGAACCCATCTCGTGCTTTGTTTAACTCGAGATATGGTTCCAATTCCTAGTAATGGAACATCTGCCTTTTGAAGAGGCCAATTTGGATGCCAAGATTCTGGAATGATGATATTCACATCTGCTTCTGTGTCTATCAAGCCAACAATCACAATTCCATTTATACGTACTCTCAGCTTTGGTCTCTGATCATTTATAGAAGTTTGCCAAAATACACGTTTATTTCCTAATTGAATTTCTGACTTATCCTTCAAATTTGCATCATTTAGAACCTTATGATATTGTACAGAAGCTTCTAGAGTTTTTAATTTTCCTGGTGTGGCATGTCCTCCATGGTTACTGGGAATGATTGGGCCACTTTTGGCTTGGGGGCCTGTGAGAGGCCCCTCAGGGAGTTTCCCAATGGTATCGGGTTGCCTTGTCTGTCTGTTGTTGATCTGCATTCATTCATCCAATGTCTTCCTTTACCACACTTCCTACATAAATCTGAAGGCCGAGGTTTCCTATTCCTGCCATTCCCAGATGAAGTGTTATTCCTAGAAATACCTTGCCTGCAATCCTTTTTCAGATGTCCAAATTTATCACAATTAAAACATTTGGCAGGTTGATGTCCCCTCATCACTTTGGAAATCGCTTCTCCTACCCAAGATTCATCATCGTAATTAAAGGTCTGAAAATTCATGGTATTCTGGATCCATTCATCCATAAGTGCTGATCTAGACCTTAAAGGCCCAATTATCTTTTTGCAGTCTAAGTTTGCATTTTCAAAAGCCAGTGATTCAAGAATTAGTCGTCTAGCTTCTGGGTCTGTTATTCCTATGTTCAGAGCCTTAATTAATCTTTGCAAAAAGTCAGTATAGGGTTCTCCCTGTCCCTGCCTAACCCTAGTATATGACTCTACCTTTCTTCCTGGCTCTGGTAATCTACCCCAGGCATTTAAAGCTGCCTTGTGGCACAGAGACAATACTTCATCATCATAAAGAACTTGGACCTGTGGATCAGCGTAAGCTCCTACACCAAGAATTTGATTCTGTGAAACCTCCACACCTTTTGCTCTTCCTTGCTGTTCCATATGTTTGGATTCTTCCTTGAAATAAACTCCAAACATCAAGGAAGGTCCATCTTCGAGGACCACTGAAGCTAACTGTGAGAAATCGTGGGGAATAGCCCTGACATTAGAAGCCCAAGTCCTTATCATTTCCTTAACAAATGTAGAGTGCAAGCCATAATTAACAACAGCTTGCTTAATTTCCTTTAGGTCATTCATTCCTACTGGCGTCCATCTAGATTCTTTGACTCCCTTTGAGCCTTTAGAAGTTGATGCTTTGTCAGAATAAATTACAGGGTATGTTGCTAAAACCCTGGGTAAGCCAGTTCTAATAGGTGGTGGTGGCATTGTATCCTGCCCTTGTGTCTTCTCACTCGGATCATCAGTTCCAATAATTTTTTCAATCATTTCAAATCTTTGTATCATCATCTCTCTTAAATCCTGAATCTCCTGACCTGCATGTGTTTCTAGTGATTTCACTAAGGTATCAATTTTTTGGTCCCCATTCTGCACTTGTGATTCCAAAGTCTTAATGGTACCTTTTAAAGATAATATCTCCTCCGTGAACTGCCCCTGGATATCATGTAAATTGCCATCCTGGAGGTATATTCTGTCTGTTACCTTACCAAAATTCTGTGATAACTTTTCAAAGTCAAATTCGACAGCTTGGATCCTTTCAGGTAATTTATTAGTGCCCCTAGATAAGGAGTCAATTTTGTCTATCAAAGTATTAATCCTATCAATTAATGCCACATATTTCCATAATGATATAACATTAAGAAGGAAACTAAAACCTAATAACCAGTAAATCGAGGTACCTCCATAGGCATATAAGCCACTTGTGATTTCTACCAAAGTGGCAGCAAAAGCTGCAGCTAGAGTCCCATTAAAAAAGAAACCTGCCATTTTACCTTTCAGCCACCGGATGGTGATGTCTCCGAGTAGCGACTGGAACCACTGTAGGCCTCACGACAAATCCTGTTTTAAAATCTGCTCTGTTATTTGTTCAAAAACTGGGGAAAATGAGTCAATTGAGAGGTCAGATGTACACAGAGAGAAAATCCAGAGGGCAGGCACAGAGCACAAAAAAGTCAGAGAGCTTCCTTTTTCTCTGATGTCTCTAGCTTGTGTCAAGTTGACATAACACCAGCCAGTACACCTCCTAATTGACTCGTGTTGCTTAAGAAATGAAAGTTTACTAATTCACCCATTCTATTCCTTATCCTTAGTTTTTACCATTAGAAAAATAAGGTGCAAATATATAAAAAGTATGAATGAATGGAAATATTTATTTCCAACGTCATGCTTTAAGTGGCCCTCTTCCAACAAAGAACAACATTGGAGAGTTTCAAGGAATCATATTGACAATAAAGACGCTCAGGGAAAAAAAAACAAACTGCTTACTTAGAAATATTGGATTAAATGAAACAGTGTATCAAAAATATTTGGATTAAATTCTGCTATGATCTTTTTACAAAGATATAGTATTTTTAATTTTAAGAAAATTTTTTATCAAAATAATTTTCAGGTGGGGGAGTTATGTTTTCCATTTTCAAACACTGCTAAAATAATACAAAACACATAGAGCATATCAGTTTTAAAGGTAGAACTAAATAAACTGTGAATATCCTTGTCATTAAACCTCGTGTGATTGCAGCAAGGATGGTCTCTTGTGAGTTACTGGGGGGGTCGCGTTATCCCGAGGCTTGAGTGAGAGGCTTCCAATATCGGGGGTCTTTCATTATCAAAGACAGTTTCAGTATTTCCTGAAACTGTCTTTGATAAAATAAAAATATAAAAAGAAAAGCCAACAAAATCAGAGAAGTCTCCATGCTGTGTGATGTAAGTGATGGCTGTATGACCTATACCTTTCTCTTCTTGCCTTTTAACCAACTGGTAATGGTATCATTGGTTTTCTTCTTAACTGGAGCCACTCATAGCAATGTTCTCTTAATTCCCACCTGAGGGATGTCTCTCACAGCCTGACAGCCAAGCTCAGGAGC